>NC_068910.1:163470669-163815669 GCF_023091745.1 Budorcas taxicolor
ATTTTTTTTAAGGTCACGGATTATGCAAGCTGGCTACTTAAGAGCTTTATACTGATTCCAAGAAAAAAAGCAAGAATGATTCTCAAGCATGGTTTGTGAACACTTACTGAAGGGAGTCTTACTAATGCCCTTGGGTATTACCAGGAAGAAGTATGATTTCGCTAAGAACAAGGAATCCCAAAGCATCTTCCTTCCCTTCTAGAAGACAGGATTACTTAACAAGAAAACCAAGGAACTGTGACTCCCCAGTATCCTCCCCAGCCCCGGCCATTGTATAGCAGCCTTGCCATTTTGGGTGTTGACCCAAGCTTCAGGAGTTAGTACTATCAAGTCTAAACCAGTGTTTCTCTAAGCATTGCTGTGTAGGGCACTGTCTGCAGTGCTTGATAAAAATTAATTTCCTATCTCCATGCTAAGAGATTCTGAATCAGTGAGTTTGATGCCAAGGAATCTGCACCCAGTGGAATCCGATAGACCAGAGTCACACTTCAGAAACATGTCTGCAAACCAAACATGTGTTCCCATCCCTTTGCCAGTTCTGGTGATGGTTTGGTCACTAAGTCGTATCTGACTCCTGGCGACCCCATGGACTGTAGCTTACCAGGCTCCTCTATCCATGGGATTCTCCAGGCAGGAATACTGGAGCGGGTTGCCATTTCCTTCTCTAGGGGGATCTTCCCTACTCAGGGATTGAACTCGGGTCTCCCACACTGTAGGTGGATTCTTTACCAAGCGGCCACAAGGGAAGCCCTTGGCCAAGGGCTTTGACTGGATTAAGCCAGTCAAAGTCAGGTTTCATCCTGGCAGAGGTCACTGGTCTAGGTGTAGGTGCCAGGGTGACCAACGGTCCCTGCTTGCCCAGGACTTTCCTGGTTTTAGCACTGAAAGTCCCACATCCTGGGACTCCCCTCACTTCCAAGCACATCAGGATTGCTGGTCGCTGTAAAGGTAATATAGGAGGTTGTCCTGGTCAAATTGAAAGAATGGTCTTCTATTCACACTTTCTCCCCTTCCCACCCTCTTTCTTGGACACAGACAAGGAAGCACGCTATCCCCATGGCTGTTGGCAGCCAGCTTATATCCACAAAGGAAACTGGCCTGGGGACAAGACACGGAGAAGGTAAACTCCAAACAGCAGAACAGTCTGAGCCCTGGTTGTGCTGTGCCTGGAGCCCGCCCTACCTCTGTGCACAAATAAATGTCCTTATTGTTTATTCCAGGCTGATTCAGAGTTCCACCCTTGCAGGCACAAACATCCTAACCAGCACACTTTGGCAAATTATGATGTTAGAAAGAAATATGACCAAGTTCCTTTTAGACAAAACAAAGATGTGAACTAAAAAATAAGACATAGGGTAAATCTGTCACTTTTGAATGTGCGTAAGGAATTCCTCTGGATTCTGTCTCATTGAAAGTTATGGGGGAAATGTGTGAAAACTTGAGTCAAGATATCCAATATTCTCTAAGAGTTGGCGCAATGGCCTAAACCTAACAAGATGAAATTTAATAACCATAAATGTAAAGCCCTACATTTAGGCCCCAAACAGTAATTAATTTTATAAGTACAACATGGCGGAAACAGGATTTAAGAGCAGCACGTGTGAAAGATTTAGGGATTTTTGGTCGACAGTGAATTCAACATAAGCCCAAGGTGTGATGTGGTTGCCAAAAATGCTTATGTGATTGTAGGCTGCCTTACAAATGTGTAACAAAGATTTCCCCCAGGCCACACCAGCCTCAGTAACCTTTAACAGAACAGGGGTTTTCTGCTTCTCCAACCACCTGAGTTCTCCTGTTCAGACTGTGGGAATTCTAGATGCCCTTCCTCTACCAAATCTTTCTGGGAATCTTTAAACTAGTACCTTTCTTTTCTTTTTGGACATTATTTTATCCCTGTGTTAAGCTGGCTGTCTGCTTTTTACATTCTTCTATTTAAGCTACTAAGTGAAAAGTGAAAGTGTTAGTCGCTCAGTCATGTCCAACTCTTCGGGATCCCATGGACTGTAGTCTGCCAGGCTTCTCTTTCCATGGAATTCTCCAGGCAAGAATACCGGAGTGGGTAGCCATTCCCTTCTCCAGGAGATCTTCCCTACCCAGTGATTGAACCTGGGTGTCTTGTATTGCAGGCAGATTCTTTACCATCTGAGCCACCAGGAAAGCTCCATTAAGCTACTGAACACTGAAGAAAATCAGACAAATAAGAGCACTAACTACTCTTCTTGCTGTCCCCAGCCAGGTCCTCCACACTTTTCAACAGTCCTTCATTAGCCCTAGACGTAGCTGTGCCTTCTTCCTCATTAACTTTCTTCCTTTCCTCAAGGCCCACACCTCACTTCCTGGGGATGGCCTAGCCTCTTTCTTCATGAAAACGATAACCTGCATTAAAATAGCCCTTGCTTAATGAACTTATTTGCAAAACAGAAACCGAGTTATGGATATAGAAAATAAATATGTTTATTTGGAGATAAAAGGGGGGGATAAATTCGAAGATTGGGACTGACATAAACACATTGCTATATATAAAATGGGCTTCCCTGGTGGTTCAGCAGTATAGAATCAGCAGTGCAGAAGATGGGTGCTAGGTCTCTGGGTTGGGAAGATCCCCTGGAGGAGGGCATGGCAACCCACTCCAGTATTCTTGCCTGAAGAATCCCATGGACAGAGGAGCCTGGTGGGCTAGAGTCCATTGGGTCACACAGAATTGGATATGACTGTAGCAACTGAGGATGCATGCAGATACATAAAATAGATAACGAATAAGGACCCACTCTACTCAATACTCTGTAATGGCCTATAAATGAAAATAATACTAAAAAGAGTGGATATATGTATGTGTATAACTGATTTCCCTTTGCTGTATAACCTAAAACTACACAACACTGTCAACCAACTATGTATGTGTATGTGTTAGTTGTTTAGTCTTGTCCGACTCTCTGCAGCTCCATGGACTGGAGCCCACCAGGCTCCTCTGTCCATGGGATGTTCCCCAGTAAAAATTTTTAAAAAGTTAACCCTGGCTTTCATCTGCCGTCTCAGGACCTCAGCCACCTAAGGCTAATAAAGCTTCTTCTTCAACATTGAACCAAATAAAACTCTCTTCTGAAAACCGACTCACATAACTGACTGCTCCAGAATCTGCTTCCTGAATTTAGCCATCGGGCCTTAGCTCAGTCATGAACCCAGGCCCCAGATGAGTCTGGGTAACTGGATAACCCGGGGCCGGTAGACAGGAAGTCAAATGCCTGACTTTGCCCCTCGGTGTCTCTCTTGCCTGACCTCCTACCTAGCAGAAAGGGCTCTCCCTGTCTTCGCTACTGCTCTGTGTCCAACACTTCTCACCTCTCCAGAGCTTGTTTCTCTCCAGAATCTTCATCTTCTCGCTTTGGGCGTTTTTTTCTTTTTTTTCTAGATAGACAGGCTCAAGTCTTTCCAACCCCTCCAAAAATAATAAAATAAGATATTAAAAATATATATTTTAACCCAGTAGAACAAACTAATAAAAAGGCACCCCAGAGTAGAATTCAATATGAGTCCTCCTCCATAAGTGAGCTCACAGCTTTCTTCGTTGAGTATTGTTAGTGGGATTGGCTAGGTGGGTGGTTGAGGGGAGAACAGGGGGTTCAATGTGAGGAGTACAGTGACATGAACAGAGAGGGGGGCCCAGGTTGTATTTCCCTGCTTCTCCTCCTTCTCCAGTGTTGGAGCTGGGTCGCAGAAAAAGAGGCCATGAGGTCAGTCCCCAGAGACTGTGCTCCCAGGCTGCAGCCCATGTGAGTGCACAGCCAGCCCCTTCTGTCTGTTTCTGGGGCTCAGCACTGACACGGCATTGTTCTCTTCAGTTCCTGGGACTCCACTGAAGGTCACCTACATCCCATCATGGACCCTGGTTCAGTCTTACTGCCCTCAGCTTAGGTTTTCCAGCGTCGCCATGCTGGTGTCCTCGTTAGCTTTTGCCCAGCTTTCCAAGGCCCCACCCCTTCTCTCCTCCACAAACTTTGTGTTCCACTCCTTACCTTAATCTATGGAAATCTTTCACACTGAAGTCCCCAATGAAAACATTGTTGCTTGATTCAATTAACATTCTCTGGGTCCTTTATTCTTGAATTCTCTACAATAGTCAATGCTAGCATCATCTTTTCTTGAAAGTTTTCTTCCTTGGCTCCTGTTGAGATCACTTACTAAAGCCCTCTTTCTACTTCCCAGCTCATTTAATCTCAATCTCCCCAGCTTCCATCTCTTATTCCCTTAAGTATTGGTGTTTCCAAGGTTCTGGGCTTTTCCCCCTACACTGCCCAATTCTGGAATGATTGTATCCAGCCCATGGTCTCAACCACCACCTATAGACTGCCAACTTCCAAAGATACATTTTTTATCTACCTCTCTTCTGAGTTCCCAAGCCATTTACTCCCTAAATATATGTCAGCTATCCAGTAAGATGCTTCAAATTCAACATGCTCAAAATTGAACCCCAAATCATGCCCCCTCAACCCCAGCACTAGGTCTTTTCCTCCTGTGACTTGAACCTGTGTTAATGACACTGTGTTTAAGACCTGGGTGACTTCAGAACGCCTCTCTTTCTGCCACTCACCCACACTTCTTCTGTGAGTTAAAACCTCATATCTTCTCTAAAGGTTCAACTTGGTAGTGACTTTATCACTGTCTAGATGACAGCAACACCCTCCTTTAAGGTCTCCTTACCTCCACCTAATGCCCTTCCCTCTCCCCACTACTATTAGTACACTATTAGCTATTCTCCTCACTATTACCAGATAACTTTTTTTTCCTAATGCTATGACTATCTCATATCTTTGCTTGAAGTCCTTTAGTAGCGGCTTCTCACAGACTTCAGGACAAATACCAAATCCTTTATTATCAACTATAATACTATTTTTGGGGGCTCCAAAATCACTGAAGGTGGTGTTTGCAGCCATGAAATTAAAAGACGCTTACTCCTTGGAAGGAAAGTTATGCCCAACCTAGATAGCATATTAAAAAGCAGAGACATTACTTTGCCAACAAAGGTCCGTCTAGTCAAGGCTATGGTTTTTCCAGTAGTCATGTATGGATGCGAGAGTTGGACTGTGAAGAAAGCTGAGCACTGAAGAATTGATGCTTTTGAACTGTGGTGTTGAAGACTCTTGAGAGTCCCTTGGACTGCAAGGAGATCCAAACATTCCATCCTAAAGGAGATCAGTTCTGGGTGTACATTGGAAGGACTGATGTTGAAGCTGAAACTCCAATATTTTGGCCACCTCGTGCAAAGAGTTGACTCATTGGAAAAGACTCTGATGCTGGGAGGGATTGGGGGCAGGAGGAGAAGGGAACGACAGAGGATGAGATGGCTGGATGGCATCACCAACTCAATGGACATGAGTTTGGGTAAACTTTGGGAGTTGGTGATGGACAGGGAGGCCTGGCTTGCTGTGATTCACGGGGTCACAGAGAGTCGGCCATGACTGAGCGACTGAACTGAACTGAACTGATAATACTATTATCTGCTCTTGCTTCCCCTTCAAACCTATTTATGAGCACTTTTCAACTCAGTCCTTATGCTATAGCAACAACAAGAAGTTATGGTTCTAAGTACCATGAAAATAATCTAGTACTATGAATGAATAAGTATGTCATTCAATTGGAGAAAATGCCTTCCTTCCTTTAAAAGAAGTCAGCAACCTCAAACATCCTTGTTAATTGCATACCTATGTGTTTCTTCCAATACTAGGTTGTGTGATTTTAAAGGCAGTAGTGGGGTTTTAAAAAATATTTCTATCTCTCATACAATCTGGCCTATTGTACTGTCCAATAAATGAATGGAAGCAAAAACAAAAGAGAGAGAAAGAGAAAGGGAAAAATTGAAAAGGCAGAAGTGCAGGAGAAAAAGGAAGTAAAAAAGAGAAGAAAGAAAGGAAGGGAAAAGAAGAAGGGAAGGAAGGAGGAAGAAAAGACAGGCTGTTCTTGGAAGCACTATTTTACAATTGCTTTCAAATCATATTCTGCTGTTGGCCTGTCACTGTCTGTCTTAGAAACACACCAAGCTCCTAAAGCTTACCATATAATTTTTTTAAGTTAAGGAAACTTATAAGAGAATTTTTATTTGAAACACAGAAAGAATATTTGCCCTGAAGCATCTAAGAGTCTTTTTGGAAAGCAAGCATCTAGGCATTTTGCAGACAGCTGGGGATTTTTTGAAGAAAAGGAATTGAGCAGAATTATTAGTCTTGTGTCTCATTAATATTTAAACCAGGTATATCTTTAGCAATCAGGACTGAGAATAGTACAATTCCTCTGTCTTCTAATTGACTATTCCAAACATGCTAAACTCCCAATCTAGGCAGAATCAGGAGTACTGCTGCAAGATTGAACAAGGTTAGATTCCATTCTTCTAGGTTCCTTATCTATAACTCACACCATGTAAGAGCCCTTTTCCTTTGTCTCAAGAGCTTCATTTTTCCCTCAGCTGATATGTGGGACATAGGGCATCTTGGATAATGGGAAAGGGATCTGAGTGCCAAGGTTTCCCAGAAAATTCCCTGTTGCCAAAAGGCCTGTCATTAGATGCCAGCAGCTCATATAAAGATAAGAGGATTTCCCAGGAGAAACTCCATGGACTGAGCTGAAAATCCTTGGGATTGAAATAACGTGTTCTCTCCCCCAGGAGTAGTCATGTAATTTGGGATGTTGGAAGTGAAAATATTACATTTCTGGCCTATAAGACCTTGGCCAGAAATGTGTATTTTCAAGAGGTTTGGTTTGTTACATTGCTTTATCTCTTGTTTATGAGGAAGAAACAGAGAGGAAAGTCCACAAATGGCTCAGTGAACTACAATCGATGTAGGAAAATATGGCTGTAAATGGCATAAAAAAAAGTGACTCAGGTCAAGGAGGGAAATGGTTGGTAGGAGCCAGGGTGTCTTAGCTGGGGGTGGGAAGGACGTTGGACTTGACTCTGTAGGCAGTGAGAAACTATTCATTGCAAGATTTTAAGCTCAAAAGTGAAACAGGTCTAATTTGGGAAAGGAATTCTGGCAGCAAGTAGAAGAAAGAGAATGAATACCAGGAGATCCATTAGAAGGTTTTGGCAATAATCCAGAGTAGGTATTGAGCTGTGTGCTTGTGCTGAGTCAGTCAGGCATGCCTTACTCTTTTAGACCCCATGGAGTGTAGCCTGCCAGGCTCCCCTGTCCACGCGATTTTCCAGGCAAGACTACTGGAGTGGGTTGTCATTTTCCCACTTCAGGGGATCTTCCTGACCCAGGGATCGAACACTGTCTCCTGTGTCTCCTGCATTACAGGTGGATATTTTACCTGCTGAGCCATCACGGAAGCCCACCAGAGTAGGTATAATAGAGTCCAAGTTAAAACAGCAAAAAATGAAGAGAGAATGGCAGAAACTAAGCAAGAGAAATACTGTTGGTAGCAGGAGAACTTTCCCTCAGTTCACTTGACTCCAACCAAGTTGTCTAATTTTAGGAACTGCTCCCCACCCTTACAAGAGTTGCAGGGTAGCACATTTTTCTTTTTTTTTTTTTAACACACTCGACATATCTCTGCATTTAAAGCAGAACTTCTCACCAGTACTGTCCATTAGCAGCACCTTTGGAGCCTTTAACATTAATGATTCCTGGGCACTGTGCCACTTTCTCTCCCTATTGCCAATTCCATTGGGCACTCTTAGTCAGCAAAATCACTGCTTTAAAATGAAATCACATCAACTAATATGTGCTCCAGACATTAAAAAGATGAATACTCCTTAACTCTTCAGTGGCTTCATCACACCATGCCTCTTTAAATTGTCCCAATACAAAAATAAGCAACATATTTTGCCTGTTCAAATATTTGAAATGTACCTCCTATTCTATGGTTATTTATAATGTTCTGTTGACTGCTTATGACACATTTGTTTTTGGATACAATTGAAAGAAAAGTCAGTGAAGATAATGAAAAACATAAACTTTCCAGATTACTAAAATGATTTCATATTAAATAACAGACTTATTCAGTCATTCCCTCAGCTGATGCCCATCAGAATTACATCTGGTGAGTGTTAAACATTTGCCTTTTGGGACCTGTCTCCATAGTTTCTTATCCAATAGGATTAGGGAAGGAGCCAGAAACTGAATCGTGCTTAGCTTCCCCAAGTACTTCTGATATTGGTGGCCCATTTGGGTCATGCTTTGGGAAAATGAACTCTCTGTTTTGTACTTGGTTCATAGTATATCATTAAAATGTATCGAACTTTTGTCTCATCTACAAAGATTTTTGATTCCTTCCTCCCTCACTGGATTCTGAGCTTCCCCAATGGCTCATCGGGTAGAGAATCTGCCTACAATTCAGGAGACACAGGAAATGCAGGTTCAGTCCTGCATCTGATTGGAAAGATCTGGTTGGAAAGATCCCCTGGAGAAAAGAATGTCTATCCACTCCAGTTTTGCCCAGAGAATCCCATGGACAGAGGAGTGTGGTGGCATACAGTCCATGGGGTCTCAAAGAGTCAGACACAACTGAGTGACTAACACACAACGAATTTACTGAATCCAGATGTCGTTAGTCTGGAAATTAGACTCATCAAAACTATCCAGAGACTGATGGCAGTCAGCATCATGGGGGCATGAAAAGCTCTTTTTGTTTCTCCTTTTCAATCTGCAACCCTAAAAGATCTGGAATTCAACAGAGGTTCCTTGCCCCATCCACCAAGACACCAGAGACAGCCACACCTCTGTGTATCTGAAGGTGGGTGGACTGGAATGCATGGAGGAGGCAGAACCGGGGAGCAGTGGAGACAAACCCAGTCCACAGTCCTGGACTCTCCCGGCAGTGGCTGAGCCTGTAGCCCCAGAGAGCCCCATAGCGGTAGGGGAAGCAGTGCACGCTACCCCAGCCTCTCGGTCACATCAGAATCTGTGAGCACAGGGAGCTGGGCAGTGGCAGCGGCAGGACCTATGACCCCGGTTCCCCCATCTGTGGCAGCACTCTTGACTCCAGTCCCCCCACCCCTGCCACCACTGGCAGTACCCTCACACCCCACAGCCCCAGGTGTGGTAGAGGTGCTAGTAACCCTGGCTCTTCCCCCACTCCGCCCTTCTCCTTGCCATGGCATCAGTGCCTGAAATCTAGATGACCCTGGGTGCAGTGGGAGCGTCTGCCCTCCTGGTATTCTGAATGGCAACTCCACATTGGCAGCATCAAGGCACCAGTGACCCCCCGCCCTCAGAGGCACAGGCAGTGGCAAGGAGGATCCCAGCGACACCTTTGAAAGAGGCAGTGGAGGGTGCAAAAGTGTCCATTCTCTAATGTAGCCCGAGGCTGCCCTGATAAGAGAGAAACCAAACCTCATGCTATAATGCCACCTGCTGAAAAACCAAAGAAAGGCTTTAATCGCTAACCAGTTGAGTTGTTAAAATCAAAATTTAAAAAGCTTTATCTAACTAAGACAGATGCTTGCTGCTTCAAATGTAGCACTGGAAAAACTAATCAAGCACTATGAAAAACCATGGAAACTCAATATCACAAAAGGAAACTGACAGTTCTTCAGAAATCAAACTTAAAATCATGGCATACTACAGTCTGACTGAAAGAAAATTCAAAATAACAATAAAGAAGAAACTCAGTGAGTTAAAAGAAAACTAAGAAAGGCAGTTCAGCTCAGTGAGCTCAGGAGTAAAGTTAATGAACAGAGAAAATGAAACAAAGAGTTTCTAGAGCTGAAGAACCCAATAAATGAGATGAATAATGCATTAGAAAGCATTGGGAACAGAATAAACCATATAGAAGACAATTGGTGAGCTTAAAGATATAAATATAGAAATCATTCAGGTAGAAGAGGAGAGAAAACTGATTTTCAAAACTGAAGAAATTCTATGAGAACTTTCCCACTCCATTATGAAAGGCAAGATAAGGATAATTGGGAATCCCAGAAGGAGAAATGAGGGAAAAGGGAGCAGAGTTTATTTTAAAAATAACATTTAAAGACTCCCCAAATCCAGGAAAGGAATTAGATATCAAAGTCCATGAAGCTAGAGACTAATTTTCTGAATGCAAAACAAAACCTCCTCCAAGACATACTATATTCATGCTATTAAAAGTCATCAATAAAGACCTTTCGGCTAGGGGGCAGGAGGTGCGGAAAAGAGCAGGAACCTATGAAGGAACCCCATTTAGCCATTAGCAGATTTCTCAGCAGAGACTCTACATGCCAGGAGAGAACGGAGTGATATATCTAAATATTGAAAGATAAAAACTGTCAGCTAAGTATATCCAGCAGTTAATCTTCAGATACGAAGGAGAAATAAAGGCTCTCTCAGACAAACAAAAGCTAGGTAATTTCATCACTAGACCTGCTTTACAAGAAATGTTGAAAGGAGCTCTTGTACCTGAAATGAAAAGGTAAAAGTACACAAAACTATGAGTAAGGTGTTAACTAGACAGAATAAGGAAACTGCAACTCTATATCAGAGGAAATTGTTACACACATAATTACAGTATAAAAGATAAAGGAAGAGGGGCAGTAAAAATAAATACTTTGGTAACGAACTCACAATAGTAAAAAAAAAAAAAAAAAGGATAATTTGAGACAACAGGAACTTAAATGGGGAAGAGTTAGAAAAACAGAACTCAGTTACCAAATGAAGATATGATGCTATCTTCAGGAAAAGGACTATTTTATCTGTGAGACGTTTTGTACAAAGCTCATGGTAACCATAAAACATGAATCTAGAGCAGAGATATAAACGAGAAAAGAGGAAACAGAAAAATATCAGAGAAAACCACCAAACTAGAAAAAGCATACAGAAACACAAGGAACAAGAAACAACGGAATTATAGAGCAACCAGAAAACAAAGGACAAAATGACAGAACTAAGTTCTCATTTACCGACAGTCACTGTAAATATAAATTGACTGAATTTACCAATCAAAAGGCACAGAGTGGCTGGATGGATTAAAAGCAAGACTCATCATTATGCTGCCTGTAGGAGACTCATCTCATGTCTACAGATAAACATGAGAGCATCAAAATATATAAAGCAATTATTGGAGTTGACTGGCTCATTGGAAAAAACTCTGATGCTGGGAGGGATTGGGGGCAGGAGAAGAAGGGGACGACCGAGGATGAGATGGCTGGATGGCATCACCGACTCGATGGACGTGAGTCTGAGTGAACTCCGGGAGATGGTGATGAACAGGAAGGCCTGGCGTGCTGCGATTCATGGGGTCGCAAAGAGTCGGACACAACTGAGCAACTGAACTGAACTGAAATGAACTGAAAGGGAGAAATTGAGAGCAACACAATCATCAAGAAGAATTTAACACCCCAGTTCTACCAATGGATAGATCATCCAGACAGAAAGTCAACAAGGAAACAGTGGCTTTAAATGAGATATATTCTCAGTATACCAGATGAACTTAATAGATTTACACAGAATATTTCATGGAGCAAAAGGACAGTCTCTTCAATAAATGGTGTTGGAAAAACTGGACATCCACATGCAAAAGAACAAAACGAGACCCCAGTCAGGTAATACACAAAAATTAACTCAACATGGATTAAAAACTTCAAAGTAAAACATGAAACCACAAAACTCCTAGAGGAAACCATAGAATATGCTCATGTTGGTCTTAGCAATATCTTCCTGGATATTTCTCCTTAGGCAAGGGAAATAAAATAAAAAATAAACAAAAGGAACTACTTTAAAATAAAAAGCTTCTGCACAGCAAAGAAAGACATCAACAAAACAAAAAAACAACCTACCAAATGGAAGATTTTTCCAAATCTTATATCTGATAAGGTGTTGATATCCAAAATATACAAAGAACTCAACTCAGTAGCAAACAACAAAAAATATACAGAGGATCTGATTAGCCATTTTTCCAAACAAGACAACAGGCACATGGAAAGATGTTCATCATCACTAATTATTAGGGAAACAAAAATCAAAACCACAATGAGATATTTCTTCACACCCATTGGAATGGCTATTATGAAAAAATCAAGAAATAACAAGTGTCAGCAAAGATGTGGAGAGAAGCATGCCTGCATACACTGTTGGTGGGAATGTAAATTGGTGAAGCCACTATGGAAAACACTATGGAGATTTCTCAAAAAATTAAGAATACAATTACCATATGACCCAGGTAGTCCACTTTTGGGGATGCATTCAAATAATAAGAGAACACTAACTTGAAAAGATACATGCATTCCTATGTTCATCACAGCATTGTTTACAATAACCAAAATATGGAAACAACCTAAGTGTCAATCCACAGTTGAATGGATAGGGAAGATGTTATAGATGATAGATGTACACACACGCACACAAATGGAATGCGCAGTTCAGTTGCCCAGTCTTGTCCGACAGTTTGTGACCCCATAAACTGCAGCACGCCAGGCTTCCCTGTCCATCACCAACTCCTGGAGCTTGCTCAAACTCTTGTCCATCAAGTTGCGGACGCCATCCAACCATCTCATCCTCTGTCGTCCCCTTCTCCTCCTGCCTTCAATCTTTCCCAGCATCAGGGTCTTTTCCAATGAGTCATTTCTTCACATCAGGTGGCCAAAGCTGAAGCATCAGCATCATTCCTTCCAATGAATATTCAGGACTGATTTCCTTTAGGACTGACTTGTTTGATCTTGCTACTTAGCCATAATAAAGATAAAACCCTGCCTTTTCTAGCAATGTGGATGAACCTTGAGGGTATTGTGATAAAGTCAGATGGAGAAAGACAAACAGTATAATTCATTCATAAGTGGAATATAAAAATAAATAAATGAACAAATAAAACAAAAATAAGTACATAGACAGAGAGAAAATATAGTGGTTACCAGAGAGGAAGGGGTAGGATGCTGCTGCTGCTGCTGTTAAAAATCCACCTGCCAATGCAGGGGACATGGATTTGATCCCTGGTTCGGGAAGATCCCACATGCCATGGGGCAACTAAACCAGGTACCCAAACAGTGTACAACAAACCCTGTGTTGTGCAACAAGAGAAGCCACTGCAATGAGAACCCATGTACCACAGCTAGAGAGCAGTCCCCACTCACCACATCTAGAGAAAGCCCACGCACTGCAACAAAGACCCAGTGCAGCCAAAAATCAATTAAATTTACAAAATTAAATATATTGACTGTCAGAGCTTTAAAAAAAATGTCTGTCTTGATCCCGATCTCAACCTCTTTGTTCCTCAGTGCTTCATTATATATCATAGCACCTACAAATTTCATGCTCTTTGTCCTTTCCACTGGTCTCCCAGGGTATGTAATTTATGTGTCTTTGTATCTCCATCCCACTTGACATATAGTCTGGCAGGTGACAGACCCTCAATAAATTTTTGTTGAATTCTTAGATTTATTTTTAAACACATATTTAACCACCATATAAAATTTTCAATGTCTATGGAAGGAAGAGGTTGAGCTGCATTGTCTCTAAGTCTTAATCCCTTTGAGATATCTAAAATCCTGATTTTTTTCTTCTTGCATCACACAAAAATATTTACATGAACCCAGAAATAATGCATTAGTCTTGTGTATCCAAAACTTTAATATGTATGCTACTTACCTGGGGGTCTTCTTAAAATGCAAATTAAAATTTGGTAGGTCAGGGGTGAGGTTGAGATCCTGTATTTTTCATAAGCTCCCAGGTCATGTTGGCAGATCCGGTGAGTAGCACAATTTCAGGACATAGACACTGACTGTAGCCCTCAGTGGTGTGTCCACATCATACATTAGAAAGCAGATTAGGTTCTCCTCAGCACTAGACTGTCTGGGTTCAGATCCTTGAGAGGAGTTATCTTAACCCATTTACACTTCAACTTCCTCATCTGTAACAGAGAGATAATGATAGAGTTATCGTGAAATTAATGAGATAATTCATGCAATTCTTATCATGGTGTTTCCCACATATTAAACACAACATATGTGAACTCTACAGTTTCACTCCTTGTCAGTTTGCTTGTTTCAGCAGTGATCAGTTTACTGGCTCAGGAGCCTTGATTTTATCTTGAAAATGGTAGAGGAAAAATATTCTCCTTTCCTTCCATTGAGAAAGTAAATATATCAACACACCAAGACAGGACTAGAAGAGAGAAGAAAATTTAACTTGTCATTTTCCAATATCATTCCCTACCCTTTTACTCCATTACTGCTCCATTGCAACATTTTACCATTTCAGAAAAGATAAAATTCAGGGATTAAGATCCATGATATAAAGAAATTCTGGCCAGAATATATGAACTGACACTCCGTATAGCATAAATATCAGCACACACACTTACACACACACACACAGGAAGACATTTTTCTGTTAATAATAAGATGCATATCTCATTGTCTAAAAAAAGCATAGGGCTCGGTCTTAGAGAAGGAGGAAAAGAAGAATCAGAGGGACAAAAGTAAAGAGCAACAGAAAAGCAGAAAATGACATTACTAGTAGCCTTGTGTCAACCTTAAAAGGGAAATGAGAAAAGGAAGAAAGAGCTTCAGAACAATAAATTATTGAGTCCTTCCTATGTGCCAAGGGCTTCCAGTATATCTGGGTTTTAAACATCCAGTAACATTCTCCGTGGAAGGTGTTACGAGCCTCATTTTAGAGATGAGGGGCTTGGGTTACGAGGGCTAACCCTGCCAGACCTGCATTTGGCAGAGCTGGGATGTGAATCTACTGCCAGTGCCTGCTCTACAACTCCAGTCAGTCTTCTCTCCTGAAACAAATGGAAATAATCTTCAAATCTGAGCTTCTTAAGTTTAAGTCCAGTTTAAGGTCTTATAGGAAATCACAGGGCTTCCCTGATGGCTCAATGGTAAAGAATACACCTGGCTAAGCAGGAGACACGGGTTCAATCCCTGGTTCAGGAGAATCCCCTGGAGAAGGAAATGGCAACCCACTCCAGTATTCTTGCCTGGGAAATCCCACGGACAGAGGAGCCTGGTAGGCTACAGTCTGTGGAGCTGCAAAAGAGTTAGACACGATCTAGCAACTAAACAACAATGACAGCAATAAATTACAAGCCAGGGCAACATGAAGTAGGAATTAATACATAAAACAGCTGAAAATGTGGCAAAGATACATTCCATCCTTTAGTAGTTTTACTGAAAGAGTAAATCCTGGGTCCCAAACAAGTTATTCAGGTTTGTTACCAGTCCTATCAGCTCAGTTTACATTTTCCCCGGATTACAGACAGGTGCTTCCCTGGTGGCTCAGAGGTCAAAGCGTCTCCCTGGAATGCGGGAGACCTGGGTTCGATCCCTGGGTCGGGAAGATCCCCTGGAGAAGGAAATGGAAACCCACTCCAGTACTCTTGCCTGGAGAATCCCATGGAGGGACGAGCCTGGTAGGCTACAGTCCATGGGGTCACAAAGAGTCGGACATGACTGAGCAACTTACCTTTACAGATAGGGGCAACAGGGTAAGCACGGTCCTGTCTTTTGCTTCAAGGTGTAACTGGAGAAGATTGTCTGCCCTGCTGAGTGGTGCAAAGTATGAGACTCACCAGTAACTTGGGTTCTGCTCCTATTGAAACTGAGCTGTTTGGTTGTCAGCACTGTTTGATTAGTGTAAATTCCACTAGGCCTCTGAGCCCTTGTTAAGTGAAGGAGGACAACCCAGTTGGGAAGATGAATTGAAGTTCTTGAAACTGAAGGACGGTTGATTTAAAACATTCAAGAGTTTCAGTTCAGTTCAGTTCAGTTCAGTTCAATCGCTCAGTCGTTTCCGACTCTTTGTGACCCCATGAATTACAGCACGCCAGGCCTCCCTGTCCATCACCAACTCCCTGAGTTCACTCAAATTCAAGTCCATCGAGTCCGTGATGCCATCCAGCCATCTCATCCTCTGTCGTCCCCTTCTCCTCCTGCCCCCAATCCCTCCCAGCATCAGAGTCTTTTCCAATGAGTCAACTCTTCACATGAGGTGGCCAAAGTACTGGAGTTTCAGCTTTAGCATCACTCCTTCCAAAGAACACCCAGGACTGATCTCCTTTAGAATGGACTGGTTGGATCTCCTTGCAATCCAAGGGACTCTCAAGAGTCTCCTCCAACACCACAGTTCAAAAGCATCAATTCTTCGGCACCCAGCTTTCTTCACAGTCCAACTCTCACATCCATACATAACCACTGGAAAAACCATAGCCCTGACTAGATGGACCTTTGTTGGCAAAGTAGTCTTTGCTTTTGAATATACTATCTAGGTTGGTCATAACTTTCCTTCCAAGGAGTAAGCGTCTTTTAATTTCATGGCTGCAATCACCATCTGCAGTGATTTTGGAGCCCCCTCCCCCCCCAAAAAAGTCTGACACTGTTTCTACTGTTTTCCCATCTATTTCCCATGAAGTGATGGGACCAGATGCCATGATCTTTGTTTTCTGAATGTTGAGCTTTAAGCCAACTTTTTCACTCTCCTCTTTCAGTTTCATCAAGAGGCTTTTTAGTTCCTCTTCACTTTCTGCCATAAGGGTGGTGTCATCTGCATATCTGAGGTTATTGATATGTCTCCTGGCAATCTTGATTCCAGCTTGTGCTTCTTCCAGCCCAGCGTTTCTCATGATGTACTCCGCATATAAGTTAAATAAGCAGGGTAACAATATACAGCCTTGACATACTCCTTTTCCTATTTGGAACCAGCCTGTTGTTCCATGTCCAGTTCTAACTGTTGCTTCCTGACCTGCATATAGGTTTCTCAAGAGGCAGGTCAGGTGGTCTGGTATTCCCATCTCTTTCAGAATTTTCCACAGTTTATTGTGATCCACACAGTCAAAGGCTTTGGCGTAGTCAATGAAGCAGAAATAGATGTTTTTCTGGAACTCTCTTGTTTTTTTGATGATCCAGTGGATGTTAGCAATTTGGTCTCTGGTTCCTCTGCCTTTTCTAAAACCAGCTTGAACATCAGGAAGTTCACGGTTCATGTATTGCTGAAGCCTGCCTTGGAGAATTTTGAGCATTACTTTACTAGCGTGTTAGATGAGTGCAATTGTGCCGTAGTTTGAGCATTCTTTGGCATTGCTTTTCTTTGGGATTGGAATGAAAACTGACCTTTTCCAGTCCTGTGGCCACTGCTGAGTTTTCCAAATTTGCTGACATATTGAGACATACTCTGGGACAAGGTCCTTTAAATATCCTGATTTATATCCATTTGCTGATTATATTTACCCACTTTTAATGCTGAATCTAACATGTTCTTTTTGGTTTTAACTACACTGAAAAAAAGATTTAGCCTTAGTTAAGGTTTTCAGAGTCTATTTCTCATACTTAGAAAAGTCCAATGATCTCTTATGCAATTATAAGTTCCTGGGTTAGAATAAAGGCACTAATAATGATACTGTTAAGGGGATCTAACAACTTGACAACACTTCATCATTTGGGGTTCTCCTAAATAGAAAACTATTCAAAATCTTTTCACTTTAACTTTGTTCTCCACAGAATATATGGATAAAAGGAAATTAAGTTAGTCATATTTTATAATAATTAGTACATCAAGAAATGCAACGTGCTATATAGAAGTACTTGAAATGGAAAATGACTGCCAATTCAAGGGTTTCTTTTAATAATATATTCTAGGGATAAAGTATTGTAATAAATAGAGGATTATTGCTTATTATTATTATATAGAGAACAAATATATTCAAAGAATTACAATTTTCTGGAAACTGAAGTGACTTGAAAATATAATTTAATCTTTCTTTGATAAGTCAGAGGGTATTTAAAAATCTTACACATTTTCAGGGTCACAATAATAAACACAAATTAGCACAACTTAACCTGCTATTGCTAAAACACAAATGTCTTTATTAAGAGAAATGCCAGGTTGATAGAATGGCCAATAAACCATAATTTACTGCAACACATAATATTTTGGAAGATGTATCCACTCTTTGAGTTTTCATTTAAAACATGTTATTAAGAAACAATTATTTTAGTGGTCACAAACCTGCCTACTCCAAAGAGATACAAAAGCAATTTGTATATGATTTCTTGCCCCATGCATGTTGTCATTACAAAAGGGGGATTTGGCATGACAAATATATTCCTTAATAAAATCCCATGTCACATGAAGAGCCAAATAAACGAAGAGCCAAGTTTCAAATACACAAATGAAAATCTAAGAGATTTAACACTTTCCCATAAATCAATTCTCAGCCCTAGTAAAGGAAACTTCCCATTCAACTTACAATTTGTAAGAAATAGACAAATTTTTCTATATAAACTGGAAACAAAAAAAAGGTATATTTTAAAAATTATTTGAAGTTACGATTCTTGAGTCAAATGTGTTCTTGCAATATTATAAAAGAAATCTCAACTTTCTCATTTAGAAGATTTGGAAGACTTGTCTGGTAACTAATATTGATATATTGACTATAAAATGCAGCTGTTCTGTAAATGGACTGCATTAATGCAATCAGTAGCATTCATTGAATGCATTAAAAATCCACCAAACTTTAAAGTGAAATATTGAGTGGAACTTGCACCTCCATTATGTTCATTAAAAAAACAGGCATAGTTCATTAAAAAAGCAGACATTTCAGTCATGGAGAGATTTCTAAAATGTTAAATTCTTTTTTTTTTTTTACTTTTATATTTAAAATTTAAAAAAATATATACATTTATTTATTTTAACTGGAGGTTAATTACTTTACAATATTGTATTGGTTTTGCCATACATCAACATTAAATTCTTTTATAATGAAAAATACTTGGGTGGGAAGTTGTTTTGAGGGTAAAGAATAATAAAAACATTCTACACATCAGATGCATCAGGGAAAAACTCTTGAAAAACCACAATGTCTTAATCATGGAACAATGATGACAAAAATGGGAATTGCCACCTAACCATGGAAGGACTTCAAGAAACCAGTTACCTGGGAAGTGGTTCTATAACTGTTCTCTCAGCAAAGTCTTCACAATTACCGCAAATGTGTAGTAATCTCTATCATCATGTATGCTGCTTATTTCTATCTTTGCTTCCTGAAGCCAATCTTCACAATATATATTTTAAAAAGTATGTTTATAATCTCAGAAATCATCTTCTAAGAAGAATATATAATGTTTACATAACAACTTAAAAAGATGTATTAGTAAATCAAAAGTTAAAAATAAAACATATTAATATTAACATTTTTCTTTTCTTCCCTAGTCTTAGTTTTATTTTTGAACAAGCAATTCTTTTACATAGTACAAGATTTAGAAGTTAATAATATTTTACAAACTTCTATGTACTCTTGAGATGTAACTATGCCCCAAGCAAGTCCTAAAAATAGTAAACTTTCACTAATACCATGTCTTACTTTTCTTCCACATCCTGTTATAATATTTTAGCCCCCTAGTTTAAATTCTGCATCTGTATCTTCAGTATTTTTGAGGCATTGCTTTAGCCAATATGCAGAATTTCATTATGACATGCTTTATAAACTATGCAGCATTTAAATTTCTGTTTACAAACTTTATGCTATGTCATTATTCTAATGTGGTACCCTTTCCAGGAACTAAAATGATTATCAAAATAAATTGCTCCTCCATCCATCTCATTTGTGGCTAGAGGCCACCAGAATGGACAATACAGGTCTATCATGGCTGCTGATTTGTTTGGTATGTGGCTTATGATGGCTTGAAAAGTTAGTTACTTTCCATGAGTTGCTGACTAGACTCTATACTGTCAGTTTCTATAGTATGGGAATAGCCAATGCCAATAAGTGTTTGCCTAGGAGAACAAGCATTCTGGACTGGGGCACAAACAACCCACTAGGAAAAAAAAAAATCATGTACAGAGGTTATTGTAATACACTGTTAGAAGGGTTAAAATAGTAATAGAAATGGGAAACTATGCTGGGTCCGATCCATAGTTCTCTATTGCTCTCCTATATCTCTCAGACCTGCTTCTACCTCCTTTACATTGCACTCAAGGAATAAAACAGTTCAGTTCAGTCTAGTTGCTCAGTCACGTCCAGCTCTTTGCAACCCCATGGACTGCAGTACGCCAGGCCTCTCTGTACATTGCCTACTCCAGAGCTTGCTCAAACTCATGTCCATTGAGTCGGTGATGCCATCTAACCATCTTATCCTCTGTTGTCCCCTTCTCTTCCCGCCTTCAATCTTTCCCAGCATCAGGGTCTTTTCAAATGAGTCAGCTCTGTGTATCAGATGGCCAAAGTATTGGAGTTTCAGCTTCAGCATCAGTCTTTCTAATGAATATTCAAGACTGATTTCCTTTTGGATAGACTGCTTGGATCTCCTTGCAGTCCAGGGGACTCTAAATAGTCTTCTCCAAACACCACAGTTCAAAAGCATCAATTCTTTGGTGCTCAGCTTTCTTTATAGTCCAACTCTCACATCCACACATGGCTACTGAAAAAACCATAGCCTTGACTAGATGGACCTTTGTTGGCAAAGTAATTGTCTGCTTTTTAATATGCTGTCTGCTGCTGCTGCTAAGTTGCTTCAGTGGTGTCCGACTCTGTGCGACCCCATAGATGGCAGCCCAGGAGGCTCCCTCGTCCCTGGGATTCTCCAAGCAAGAACACTGGAGTGGGTTGCCATTTCCTTCTCCAATGCAGGAAAGTGAAAAGTGAGAGTGAAGTCATTTAGTCGTGTCTGACTCTTAGCGACCCATGGACTGCAGCCTAGGTTGGTCATAACTTTTCTTCCAAGGAGTAAGTGTCTTTTAATTTCATGGCTGCAGTGATCTTGGAGCCTCCCAAAATAAAATCTGCTACTATTTCCACTGTTTCCCCAACTATTTGCCATGAAGTGATGGGACCGGATGTCATGATCTTAGTTTTATGAATGTGAGCTTTAAGCCAACGTTTTCACTCTTCTCTTTCACTTTCATCAAGGGGCTCTTTAGCTCTTCTTCACTTTTAGTTCTTCTTCACTTCACAAGAAATAAAATAAGGTGGTAGCCAGATAAATTTTTAATAATTATTATTAATAACATATATAACACAATTAATAATATGTGATAATATAATTATTAATAATTCTACATGTGATATGTAAGGTGGAAATGTACTCAGGAGCTCATAACTGAGGAAAACTCACTTAGTATGCCAATGAAATTTAGAAGACCTGAAAGGAATGTAGGACAAAAGGAAATCTGGGAAAAGAGAAGAATATTCTAGGCAAATATACACTACCATGTGTAAAATAGATAGCTAGTGAAAGCTGCTGTATAGCCCAGGGAGCTAAATTCAGTGCCCTATGATGACTTAGGGTGGGATGGCAGGGGCAGGGTCGGGGAGGGAGACTGAAGAGGCAGCGCACATATGTGTACTAGCAGTTGATTCACACTGCTGGAAGCAGAAAGCAACACAACATTGTAAAGCAATTATATACTCCAATTAAAAAAAAAAAAACAAGATGGAATAAAAAGAACAGCCTATGCAAAGGCCCTCAGGCAAGAAGAAATGAAGAAAGGACCCTGAGAAGCTATCTAGGAGCTTAAGGCCCAGGATGTCCTCAGCCCAATACATAAAGCTTCATTTAGAACCTGAAGGAAGTGAAATGCAGTGAAAATATACCATGTGCCTATCAGAAAATTTGGCCACAGAGTTTGGGGCTGAGGTTTGACCAAGTCTCTCGATCTGGTCTTAATGAGTTATGGGCCGGGGTGGGGGGGGGGGGGGGGAGCAGGCGGGTAATATTCTTTGCAATCCCATAATCTTTGGGAGATGTCATCTAAAACCTTCAGCATTCTCTCCCTAAAAATAGGGTTTTATGAGCTGTCATCTGAGGGAGAGTTAGATCAGTCCCACTTCATTCATGTTTTAGAAGTCAGAGGTACTAGAGCATCTTATTTAATCATGAGTTGTTCCTCAATTAATTGTGTTGATATTAAAATTTTAAAAAAACTGAAGGAGAGCTACCTTCTAAACAGGAACAGGAAGCCTAAGAATAGAGAGAAAGACAAATAATGCAGCTATATCAAAGTCCTAAGTTGTCCCAAACTTCCAATTAATTAAATGTGACAGAAAAAGTCATGGCAATGCTGCTACAGTTATTTATTTTTAATTTATGTCTCCTACACTCTCCAAATCAATTGGAGAATCTCTAACAGCTGCACTGGTGTGATCACAGCAGAAAGCAGTTTCTATTTCTGAGTTCTGCTTCCTATTATTCAGACACGCTTCAGAATTTTTCTCCACAATTTCAATCTTGGTTGCTGCCCTGTTACTTAGCTAACATTACATGATTTTAATTGAGTATGGCTGTATCTCAGAGGGGAAGGACACCAATTTTGTAAAGCAAACTTCATACCACCATGGCTCAAGACTGGGAGGGAGGCCCACAAGGGAGGGAATATATATATCCTCACAGCTGATTCATGTTGATGTACTGCAGAAACCAGCACAACACAGTAAAGCAATTATCTCCCAATTAAAAATTTTAAAAATTTAAAAAAGATTGGTAGTTGTTTTGCTGGCTGATCTAAAATTTCCACAGATGTTGGAAACTAAATTATTATGGAATCCAAGTCCCAATTAAAATGCTCTATTTATCATGCTGGATCAATAAGATGAAGTAAGTTAACACTGGTTTCCCAATGCAATGAATCAATGAAATAGTTTGAGGTTATATATTCAATTTCTTGTTCAGTTGTATTGTGAATTTATCCAGTGATTGCATAAGCACTCAATTAGCCTACTATTCTGGGTCCAGAATTCCTGGGACACTCTCCAACACATTTTTCTCCCCCATCAAGATAGTTTATTACTAGGAGGTTACATAACCTAACAGTTTCAGTGATTACTGAAACCCATTTCTTTTTTATGGGATTAAAAATACAAAAATATTTAAATTTTTTAAAAACTTTTTTTTTCTATAAATAGGTCAGCACCAGTCACAACTCCAGTACTGTTAACAATAACAATAGTGACAAACAAACCTATATGTCATGGGATTCAAGAGCCTGCTGCTGAAAAGCCTTTTTCTCATTCTTCTTTGCCAATGGGATGCCATCTTGGGGAGCTGGGTGGGGCTTGACAATGAGCCTGTCAGTACATCTACTTAGACTCCCTTGCATCTAGGGGGAGACTGTGGCAGGCTTCTGGACAATAAAATATAGGCTGAAATTCTTGGTGTGGTTTCTGAGAAAGCTACTGTTTTTTTAAATGTTAAAAGGGAAAAAAAGGGAAAGATAGGGGTGTGGGAGGGAAGGAGGGAGAAGGAACAAGAATGATACAGAAGGAAGGAAGGACGGAAGGAAGGAAAGAGAGAAAGAGAGATAAAGAGTGAGAGAGAATAGACTTTCTCTTCCTGCCTGAAGCCCAGAAGTGGAGGCTGGCTATGAAGCAGCCATTCTGTAACCTTGAGAAAAGACCTCCTGTTACTGAAGATTGAGACAAGGCAGATCTGTGTCCTTGATGACTTCTTTTGAGCAGAGCTGTGCATCAGTTCTGAACTGCCTCCTCCCAAATTTCCTATTATCTGAGAAAAAAGTAACCCCTTTAATTGTCAGGGAAGAGTGGCCAGGACTTGTGACATGGCTGAAAGAAATCCTAACTGATAAAACACCCCTCTACACATCTGGTATGGTTGTGTCATATCAGTCCCGGAAGCATCATTCATTTGTATCCTGTAAAACCACATGGAGAAGGCAATGGCACCCCACTCCAGTACTCTTGCCTGGAAAATCCCATGGACGGAGGAGCCTGGTGGGCTGCAGTCCATGGGGTCACTAAGAGTCGCACACGACTGAACGACGTCACTTTCACTTTTCACTTTCATGCATTGGAGAAGGAAATGGCAACCCACTCCAGTGTTCTTGCCTGGAGAATCCCAGGGACGGCAGAGCCTGGTGGGCTGCCATCTATGGGGTCGCACAGAGTCGGACACGACTGAAGTGACTTAGCAGCAGCAGCAGCAGTACAACCACATGGCCCTATAGCTGTCAGATGCTAGGCATGTTCTGAGGACTCAAAGATTAGTGAAATATGGATTCTGCCTTTCAGAAGCTTATAACCTACTGAGAAAAATTTGTAAACAGATAGTTACAACATACTGTTATCTGTGAAGTCAAGGTCCCTAGAACAGCACTCAAGTTAAAAAATGGTCTGTCATTATATGAGTTTAGGAAGCATATACTATGTCTTTGTGATACACTCTGGCATATTAAAGTTTCCGAGGAGTCCTGCAAATACCCTGTAAGGCGATTCAACCCTGCTTGACCTACTGTTTCTTAAAACTATTTAATAATAAAAGCCCCCTTTTCCCCTAAGCAGTACTTCCTAATATTCTGCAGACTAGTGTTAGAAAACACACCCGAGGAAATGTTGTACCAAGTGATTTAATAAAGTTATAACCTTAGTCTTATGGTAAGTTTACTTGTGGAAATAATTCAACCCTATTTAAATTATTCATATATTAGTCCCTTCTTTAAAAAACCATCAGTTGTGGTTTGAATTGTGTTCTCGCATAAGACAGGCTGAAGTCCTAAGCCCTGGTGCCTGGGTGCATGCTAGCTTCGTTGCTCAGTCGTGTCCTACTCTTTGCAACTCTCTGAACTGTAGGGTGCCAGGCTCCTCTGTCCATGGGATTTTCCAGGCAAGAATATTGGAGTGGGTTGCCATTCCATCCTCCAAGGGATCTTCATGATCCAGGAATCTAACCCAGGTCTCCTGCATTGCAGGTGGATTCTTTACCGTCTGAGATACCAGTGAAGCCTGGTACCTGGATATGAGAGCTAAATTGGAAATGGGGTCTCTGCAGATGTAATTAAGATATAAGTTAAGATGAGTTCATACTGGATTAGAGTGGGCTCAAAACCCAATCCTTATAAGAAAAACATAGGATACCAGATGAAAGTAAAGCCACATAAAGACAGAGGCAGAGACAGGAGGGCTAGAGCTGCAAACTAAGGAACGACTAGAAGCGAGGAGAGAGTCCTAGAACAGATCCTCCCCAGGCCCCCAAGAAAAACCCAAGCCTGCTGACACCTTGATTCGGACTTATGGCCTCGAGCTCTGTGAAAAAATAAATTTATATTGTTTCAAGCCACCCAATTTGTGGTCCTTTGTTTCCTCAGCCCTAGGAGACTAACACACAATCATACTTCTTATTTGACTTCTATTGATTCTATTTGTTTGAAAAAATTGTCTTGGCGTTTTCTACACAGTCTAGCAGCTGGGTTGGGAAAGGGAAGAGCTTGAAGTCCAGAAGAGTTTGAGCCCTGACTCAGCCTATTTTGAACTCTGAATTTAAGCAAGTTATTCAGCTATTAGGATTCTCAGTTTTCTCAACTATAAAATCAGGATAGAAACTTTCATTCATTCAAGTCATCCATTCCTTTGGCAAGTATTGATGGAACAGAGACTGCTAAGCACTATGTAAGGCACACAGATAGATATTAAATAGCCAGTTACTAAATCTTGCAAAGATAAGGCAGGTGCTAAGGGAGGGCATAGTCTGACCACATAAGCTAATCTTGGAGGTGGTTATGAGGATTCAGTGAGATGTGATTGTGCTTTATAATCTATACTTTAAATATAAACAAAGGTATTATCACAAGTAGAATCAAATGGATTAAGGAGAATGGAATGGGTATCTCTGGTCAAGCTGGTTCCTCCAGTCAAACTGGTAAGTATTAGGGAAAGGAAAAAAAAATGTGTTGGTGGGCTTTCAGAGGACTGGCAGGAGAAACTGTTGGAGATCATAAGAGGGAGTCGAAGTATATGAGAGATGTGTGAATTCACTCATCATTCATTCAACAAAACAGACCTAGTCATGCTCCTCATGGAATTTAGCTAAAGCCCGCCTATCACGTATTATAATTAAGTGAGATGTTGATAATTGTCCCCTTTTCTTCCAAAAAAAAAAGAAAGAAAATGGGTGTTTGTGTTGACTCATTAAGTGGTATACATAAGGGAAATAACATTAGTATATCAATGACAGGAGGTAAAGTAGTTATTGGTGTTATGTTGGGAAAAGGCATAATAGAACAGAAGAGGATAAACTGTCTCACATCAAACATTTCTGAATTCATGCCAGTGAATATTTGAAAGTTCAAGTCTCCGGTATCTGCATGATGAAGGTGCAAAGCATCTCCTCAGTAAACCTGTCAGGGATCATCATCTGATTTCTGTTGGAATCAGCCAGCTACTGGAAAGAGTCCTCCCTTGGCATCCAGAACATTTGACTCTAGCACTCTCATAAAGAAAGCAGCCAAGAGTTTTCCATCCAGACACAAGTACTGTCTTATTAAAACTTTATGAAGTGACATGGAGTCATATTTCAGAAACCAGTCATGGAGCTATTCTATATTAAAATTCTCAACACAAAGGCTCATCCTCTATATAAAGATGATATTGGCATGCAGAAAGATTCACAGAGCTGGGGCTCTGGATACATACACTGACCAGCTCAATCTGGCCCAACTCTTAGGCTTTCCAGTTCAAAGATCAATAATTTACCCATCACTTTTCTGTGTACAAAGTTAAAAAAAATGACACAAGAACAAATGCTGAAATACCGATAATATGCTTCAGTAAACACACAAAACTTACATTCCTATTTCAAGATGGGTTTGGAGCTGCTTTTTAAAAATATTTTTGATAATAAAAGAGTTAATTCTGCTATTACAAGGCTTCAATTAAGTCAGATCAAGTTCTATAATATATTATAGGTTTCATTAAGAGTATTAAGTATTTAATATCAGATAGAGAGGAAACAGCAACCCACTCCAGTGTTCTTGCCTGGAGAATCCCAGGGACAGAGGAGCCTGGTGGGCTGCCGTCTATGGGGTCGCACAGACTTGGACACGACTGAAGCGACTTAGCATCAGAAAGGTTTTTAATATTATAACAAACAGTTTTTCATGTTAATTCATGGTATAAATTTCTTTTTAAAAGTGCATATTGGATTTCTTCCATCCATTCAAGATTCAAAGAAAAGTAGCCATAGCTCCAAGTCTTGCCAGCAGTAAGTCCAAACAAACTACCTAATCAGCTAAGAGGAAAGTTGTTTCAAGGACTCTGAGGGGATTCTAGCTAACAAGGCTCATATGCCTAATGAGTATCAAAAAATTGTGAGGAAAATATAGCAACAAGAAGAACATTTTAGTTATATTTATCTGAAACTATCTCAGTATTTATTAATTGCCCAGGGGCTTCTCTAGTGGCTCAGATGGCAAAGAATCTGCCTGCAATGCAGAAGACCTGGGTTCAATCCATGGGTAGGGAAGATTCCTTGGAGAAGGGAATGGCAACCCACTCCAGGATTCTTGGAGAATTTATACCCTGGAGAATTTCAAGGACACAGAAACCTGGCAGGCTACAGTGCACAGGCTCACAAGAGTCACATACAACTGAGCGACTAACACTTTTTTTCAGTTCATATATATACATGCATGCTTAGTAGGACTGTAGCCCACTAAACTCCCCTGTCCATGGAATTTTTCAGGCAAGAATACTGGAATGGGTTGCCATTTCCTTCTGCAGGGGATCTTCCCAACCCAGGGACTGAACTCAAGTCTCCTGTGTCTTTTGCATTGCAGTTGGATTCTTAACCTGCTGAGCCATCAGGGAAGCCCCATATAAGTATACATATATTAGCCATCTTTATGGCCCTATGCTACTGTACAAAATGAAGACTGCCTACATGTGTGTAAACAACCTTCCCCTTCCCTCTGTGTATGTGCTCAGTTGTGCTGACTCTTTTCGACCTCGTGGACTGTAGCCCGCCGGGCTTCTCTGTCCATGGAATTCTCCAGGCAAGAATACTGGCATGGGTAGCCATTCCCTTCCCCAGGGGGTCTTCTCAATCCAGGGATCAAACCCAGTTCTCCTCCATTGCAGGCATATTCTTTTACAGTCTGAGCCACCAGGGAAGCCCATATGTGTATATATATACACACATATGTGTGTGTGTGTGTGTGTGTGTGTGTGTGTGTGTATTCAGCTAGAAGAAGCAAAATATGATCTTACATTATTGTTTCAAACTCCTAACTTCAGTTATATAATGTTGGCATTGAAAATGTATATCATCTACCTCATTTTTCTTATTTTACAGTCATCTTAGTCATTTCAGGCTGCGGTAACAAACTACCATAAACTAGTGGCTTAAACAACAAACATTTCTCATGGTCCTGGAAACTGGGAAGTCCAAGACCAAGGTTCTGGCAGATTCAGTTCTGGTGAAAGCCCACATCTGGTTTGCAGAGGCTGACTTGTCATGCTGTCCTCGCAGGGCAGAGAGGAAAGGCTCTGGTGTGCCTTCCCCTTCTCATAAGGGCACTAACACTATCAGATCAGGACCTCAGCCTGATGACCTCAGTGAGCCTCCTCACGGCCGCTCTCTCCAAATACAGTCATGAGGTGGGTCAGGGCCATAACGTATGAATTTGAGGGGATACAAATTTTCAGTTCATAACAACAAGTATGTATCCAAGGGCAGGAAAGGTGAAATTGGTTATTCAAGGTCACAGAAAGTGCAGATGGTTGGAGGTGGGCAAGCCAAAACCTGAAAAGCCCATCATTAGGCTCCTCTAAGTGTCACTCCACAGTGTACTTACTGACAGTCCAAGGGTTTGTGTTTGTTTTTGCTGGGATCTTAGTTCCCTGACCAGGGATTAAATCCATGCCCTCTGCAGTGGAATCACAGACTCTTAACCACTCCACCACCAGGAAAGTCCTCAAGTTTGCTTTTTAACTGAAAATTAGCACATCAACTAACAGTAAATCTCAGCAATTCTTTACTCATCTGTATATGTCCAATAATTATTAAGATATGCTCTTTGTTCACTTGATTGCATGATGAGGATTTAGATGATTTTCATCTGCTTTTTTGCCCCCTCATCTGCACTGAAATTCTGCACTCTTCAAGGGTAAATACAACAGAAAATGTATATGAACAAACTAAATTTTGATTTACCTGCTACCATTGATTTTTTTTTTCTATCCACTACCCATAGCTGTTTTTGAAAAAGTAAGTAATTTATGAACTCAGTATCATCAATATAATAAATAAAGGCCCAGAGCCGACCTGTTTTGAGGCCCCTCAGCCTGAAACATGTCTTGTCTTTTTACTTTTTCTCCTGAGGCTCAGGCTTTGAAGAGAACAAAGTAGTTCTGGAGTTTCTCTTCTTCCCCAGAGTCATTATCTGAAGAGCAAAGAAAATAAAGCAGAATGTTGCTTCACCAAGGCACTCCTCAATCTTTCATGCCTGTTTAATCTTGTGGTAGTGGTGGCATTGTTCCAGGCTATGGGGAAAATAGGCTCTTACATGAAGTGCTTAAGCAAAGAGTAATTTATTAATACCAACACAGATGATTTCATAGGAGCTAAAAGAAATAAACAAAAAGAAGAAGCCCTTTAGGCAGGCTTGCAACAATAAAGCACTATTCCCTCTAAGGCCACCCTGAGAAACAGCATTCTCTCTCAGGCCCTTGTCTCTAAAATGTCACACTTTCTACTGTTCTGTCTTAGTACCCCAGTTTATTTCTAAGTAAACTAGCCAATGGACGTCTCAAGCGGCTGGGTGGTAAAGAACCCGCCTGCCAATGCAGGAGATGTGGGTTTCATCTCTAGGTCAAGAACATACCCTGGAGAAGGAAATGGCAGCCCACTCCAGTATCCTTGCCTGGAGAATCCCATGGGCAGTTGAGCCTGATGGGCTAGAGTCCCCGGTGTTGCAAGGAGTCAGACTCGATTTAGCAACTAAACAACAACAGACTAGCCAGGCTCTGGTCAGTCACAACAGAATAGCAGAATCAGAAGTATGTAAAATGGATTACTTACTGCCTCACCTTAAAATGACATAATTGCTCCCTGACAGATTATCAAACTTGAAATTGGTTTAGCTTTTCAGTTTGCAAGACAAATTCAGTATAGAAATGCCCATTTGATGATTTGTATTTGATCAGTCACCGAGAGGAGAAAGTAAGTCCAGCTGTTTTTTCTCAGATAACAACTATCATTTCCATACAAAATTTTCCTATTTCAGCATATTTTAAGAGGAAATCTTTCTTAAATGCTTAAGAAGGCTTCATGACTCTACCAGCAGAGTAAATGTGACATACTTTAATTTGTTGCTATAATCTCAGGGTTTTCCAAGTGAGTCCTGGTCTTCCTTCTGGATTAAGACACTGCTTTGTCAAATAGTAGGACTTCCCTGGTGGCTCAGATGGTGAAGAGTCTGCCTGCAGTGCAGGAGGCTGGGTTCAATCCCTGGTTTGGGAAGATCCCCTGGAGAAGGTAATGGCAACCCACTCCAGTACTCTTGCCTGGAAAATTCCATGGCCAGAGGAGCCTGGTGGGCTACAGCCCATGGAGGTCACAAAGAGTCGGACATGACTGAGTGACTAACACACTTATCAAAGAGCAACATGGCCTCTCCTAAGTGAACTGGGCAAGGTAGAAAGGGCTGTTGCGAGTCCAGGCCAATGATTATCAGATCCTTGGCACCAGGACCTTCAACTGACATGATTATTCTCAGATGTTCTGGGAAAGAGTCCTATTTAACTCCTCCAGAGCAAAGAATTGGCATGAGACCTCAGCTACACCCACAGTTACAGATGGGGCTGTCTCGTGATTCTGTGGGAAATTTGCTTCCTTACTTGGCTTATACTGCACAGTATGTCATTTTCTGCCCACAATTTGGTGAAAAGAGAACTTCTCTAAGCTCCTCTTTGAGCATTTGCATGCAATGCAAAAACTAGGCTTCTGAGTGCCAAGTATAAGTGAATAAAGGACAAAGGAATAAGATCATCCATTCTCTAAAAACACCTTGTGTAATACAACCCAAAGAATGGCTAGTTCAGATAAACATAACCATCACCATCCTTGAATTAAATGGACAATTAAAGGTTATAAACAGGCTGTCAAATACCAAAAAATAATTTGAACACAGTCATAGTGATGATTTTTCTATGATTTGGGCAAAGGGAAAATGTCTGAAGAATACAGATAGTCTAAATGATTTAAATATCTATAAGAAATATACTAATTCAAACCTCTTCACCTATTGGATATAGTTTCCTAGAAATAAGTTTTGTCGACAGATGTTGATAAACATTTTAAAGAAAACATTATGGATAAAATAGAGATTTATAAATATTATGGTTCAAATATAATTTATACACTTCCTTTCCCAAGTTTCTGCATTATATACTAGCTTATATTTTCTTTGATTTAATAGTAGCTGTATTTTGCAATACTTTGATCCTCTTCAAAATCTTGGCATAGTTCCCTTTTTCCTAATGGAGCCCATGTTTTAGCATTATTAAGTTTATCCACTGTTTGGCCTCAATTTGTCTTTCCAATTCAGTTTCTAATCCTCTCTGTACAAAGTCTATACACCCATATTATTAGATATTTTATAATTCTTTGAGAAAGCCTTGTACTATCCTTGGACTATCTCTAAAGTTACCTGCTCCATGAATCTTCTGTGATTCTTTCTAACAAAAGTTTTTAGTCCTTTATCTGACTTCTGCAGTCTTTTGCGTTTCCCATGTGTCATCCATCATGTATTGTGTTGTCTTATTAGCTGTATACATCTTACTTTTCTTACTAGATTGTAAAGTTACTTAAGGGCAGAATATGAGTTATCTGCCCAAATGATTATCACTCACAATACTTAACAGAGTGCCATTCATATACAAAATACAAGATGACTGAATGATATTACAAATGTATGAGTCATGTCTCTCAGGTACAAAATAGCAGAAACCCACCCAATTTAAAGAAGCTTAGTTCCTAAAAGTGACTCATATAAATGGCCAACCCAGGGATTCAGTTGACCTCAACTATAAAGGGATTTATGGCCTCAAAGAATTTCGTTATAGTTCCCTCTATGAATCTCTTTACTCTTTCTATATTTCTTTGTCTTCATTATTTAAGGAGATATTTTCCCCATGGAGGTCAAGCAAGGCACAAGCAGCCTTGTGTCACAAACTCCAGAAAAAAAACCATTGACTCTTCTTGGGCTTCATTAAGTCACAGCAGATAGAAAAATAAAAGCCTAATTTCCTAATGGAACTGAAGGACAAAAGAAAAGTATCAGACAATAAAAAAAATACCTACAAAATCACACTATATATTATAGATTAACTTTTTAAGAATTTTACAGACTAACATAAGGGTTAGCTTTATAATTTTTTAATTTTAGTGAAAATATCACATCAAGAAAAATTCAGTTCAGTTTAGTTCAGTCACTCAGTCGTGTGCGACTCTTTGCGACCCCATGAATCGCAGCACGCCAGGCCTCCCTGTCCATCACCATCTCCTAGAGTTCACTCAGATTCACATCCATCGAGTCCGTGATGCCATCCAGCCATCTCATCCTCGGTCGTCCCCTTCTCCTCCTGCCCCCAATCCCTCCCAGCATCAGAGTCTTTTTCAATGAGTCAACTCTTCGCATGAGGTGGCCAAAGTACTGGAGTTTCAGCTTTAGCATCATTCTTTCCAAAGAAATCCCAGGGTTGATCTCCTTCAGAATGGACTGGTTGGATCTCCTTGCAGTCCAAGGGACTCTCAAGAGTCTTCTCCAACACCACAGTTCAAAAGCATCAATTCTTCAGCACTCAGCCTTCTTCACAGTCCAACTCTCACATCCATACATGACCACAGGAAAAACCATAGCCTTGACTAGACGGACCTTAGTCGGCAAAGTAATGTCTCTGCTCTTGAATATACTCTCTAGGTTGGTCATAACTTTTCTTCCAAGGAGTAAGCGTCTTTTAATTTCGTGGCTGCAGTCATCATCTGCCGTGATTTTGGAGCCCAAAAAAAATACAGTCTGACACTGTTTCCACTGTTTCCCCATCTATTTCCCATGAAGTGATGGGACCAGATGCCATGATCTTCGTTTTCTGAATGTTGAGCTTTAAGCCAACTTTTTCACTTTCCTCTTTCACTTTCATCAAGAGGCTTTTTAGCTCCTCTTCACTTTCTGCCATAAGGGTGGTGTCATCTGCATATCTGAGGTTCTTGATATGTCTCCCGGCAACCTTGATTCCAGCTTGTGTTTCTTCCAGTCCAGCGTTTCTCATGATGTACTCTGCATATAAGTTAAATAAGCAGGGTGACAATATACAGCCTTGATGTACTCCTTTTCCTATTCTATGCTCAAGGCATATACATGTTACAAAAGCCAAAATTAAGACCACTGAAGAATCATAGTCTAGTTGGTGACTGACAAAATTTGATGCATGACAAATGAAAATAAGCTGTGATATTAACCAAGTGTTAAATATTGCAGCACATATTATAATCTTAGCACTAACTGAGAAAAGAAAGGATGATTGCAGAGTAGAAAATTATTGAAGGTTTACAGAGATGGTGCAAGTTGTTTTGTTTAATGAAAAGTAGATTGTCTTTGAATTGTTGGAAGATGGTGGGAAGGATGAGAGTGGAAGGAAAGAGAATGAAATGACTCAGAGGTGGGCATTCTATTTGTAGAGACCTGATCATAGACAACAGCCCATTTATAAGGGAGAGTTCATTTTGAGGATAAAGTAAAATGGTTACAGAGAAGTTAACTGATAGAAAATTTTGAATTTGATCAGTTGTAATTTCTGTACATGTAGGTTTGAAGAAGAATAAAGAAGGAAATCCAGAGGCAGGTCATGATATAATTGAAGTTCAGAAGTTGGGTTAATATTTCTCCTGTGAAATAGAGGCCATCAGTTCCACTTATGCACATTGTAAGCTATACATGCTTGTAATGTTAGTGGGCACCAACCATGCCGCAATGTGAATGGTGCTTCCGAAAGCTGGGAAATAGATGATCCTTATAAAGATGTATGGTCCATCTAGATGACTTCAAGAAACAAAACACATCAATTTGAAAGGGGTAGTAGGTATGTAGGTACTAGGAAGAAATTAAAAGGTTGAAGAGAAAAGTGGAGAGCAGACTATGGAGTGCTTAAGGCTAAGGAACACAGACTTTATTCTGTGGTTAATTCAGGGAAGCAGTTTCAGGAGCCACTGAAGGATTTTGACTAGAATAGTGAAGTTGCAATCAGTGTGAGGAAAATTAAATTTAAGCTACAGGTCCAGGATCAATTCAAGGGGGCAGAAACTAGCAAAAGAGAGAACTATGTAAAGATGATTAGAACAGTTCAGAAAAAAACTGGACCATAGGATAGAAAGTAATGGAGGTATTTTGAAAGGAAAAAAAAAGTGGTAACAAGAAAGAAAGGCAAGAAAGTGGGATTTTGCAAATCTTTTACAAAGGAAACATATGCCCTGGGACATATTGTTGTTATTTAGGTGGAGAATAAGGGACAGAAATTATATTTCTTTTAAATTGCTCCCAATGACTTCACTGCTGGAAGTTACACAGTTCTTTAGAGTTGACAGAGTAATTTCAAATATATTACTCCATTTGAGTATAGATGCTTTCTGAAATCATGAAATTAAGCAGTCTTAAGCTTATATACTGTGGTGTTGGAGAAGACTCTTGAGAGTCCCTTGGACTGCAAGGAGATTCAACCAGTCCATTCTAAAGGAGATCAGCCCTGGGTGTTCTTTGGAAGGAATGATGCTACAGCTGAAACTCCAGTACTTTGGCCACCTCATGCGAAGAGATGACTCATTAGAAAAGACTCTGATGCTGGGGGGGACTGGGGGCAGGAGGAAAAGGGGACGATCGAGGATGAGATGCCTGGATGGCATCACGGACTCGATGGAAGTGAGTTTGAGTGAACTCTGAGAGTTGCTGATGGACAGGGAGGCCTGGCGTGCTGCAATTCATGGGGTCGCAAAGAGTCGGACATGACTGAGCGACTGAACTGAACTGAACTGAACTGAAGCTGAACTGAACTGGCTCAGACGGTAAAGTGTCGGTCTACAATGTGGGAGACCCGGGTTTGATCCCTGGGTTGGGAAGATCCCCTGGAGAAGGAAATGGCAATCCACTCCAGGACTATTGCCTGGAAAATCCCATGGACAGAGGAGTCTGGTAGGCTACAGTCCATGGGGTTGCAAAAAGTTGGACACGACTGAGCGAATTCACTTCACTTCACTTCACTTCAACATGTAAAATGCAGAAATGTTTGTTCATCATCTATTATAGAATGCAATGTAATATTATAATGACAAACTTCCATGTGTTTATTTGGAGCAGAAAAGAACAGGCAGTAATACCAGAGTCTCTAATATCTAACTTTTCATGTATTTTGGATCTTATTTCTTTCTGGATCTCATTTTTCTTCAGAGACCATGTTCCCTGTCTTTCCTCTTCCCATCCCTGATCTTCTCTTCAGCATTTTAGAAAAACATTCTTTAACCTACCTCCATTCTGGATCATCTCTTCACTTTCCATCAATCCAAGCTGCTGGCAGCATTAAGTGTCTGTTTTATGTCTCTCATCTCCTTTGCATTTGCACTTCTCAATCCATCCCACCTGTGCAAGTTTTTCTCCCTGGTGTTAACACAAATCTATTTGCTATTTTTGTTGGTCATTTTTTCAGTATTTTCCATATTTGACTTCTTGGTAGTGGATGATTGTTTCCTTCTTCATCATTCTTGAAACTCCTGCCTTGGGTTCCTGACCTCATTCCATTATCTCACCTCTGTGTCTTTGACTTCTCCTGTCCCTTCAAGTCTATAATCCTTCAGAATTCCACCCTTCATCCTCAACACACTTTCTCTGGGGAATTTCATTCTTTCCTTCTAAAACTTTTATACAGACAGCTGTCAATTCAATATCTCCAATCTAAATCCAAAGTGGTATATTTACAATCGAATGCCCCGCAGATTGGGACTTCCCTGATGGCTCAGTGGGTAAAGAATCCACCTGCAATATAGAAGATGTGGGTTTGATCCCTGGGTTGGGAAGATGCCCTGGGGGAGGAAATGGCAGCCCACTCCTGTATTCTTGCCTGGAGAATTCCAAGGACAGAGAAGCCTGGCAGGCTACAGTCCATAAGTTCACAAGAGTCAGACATGACTGATCACATACACACATGCCCCACAGATGCTCCAAAAAACATGTCCAATACTGAGCTTCCCTTGGGTACCTCGAGTCTGTTCTTTCCATACTTGCTTCAGAAATCATGGACCCATTGTCCACACAGAGATCTAAGGTAGAACACAGATAACTGTCTTTGATTTTTTTCTTCTTTATCCTCCACATGATGGTTAATTTTATGTGTCAACACAATTGGACCACAGGATTCAGATATTCAATTAAATACTATTTCTAGGTGTGTCAGTGAGGATGTTTCTGGATGAGATTAACATTTGGTAGTCTGAATAAGGCAGATCAAACAAAAGTAACTTCCTATGGGGCTGCAGGTTTGCCATCATTCCTGCAATTATACTGATTTTTCACAGGGATTCTTCTAAACAATGCTTTCACACAAATTGGTTTTTCAAGGTTCCTTTCTGAGGATTCCAACTTAGACAACCAGTTTTAGTGGCTGGTTAATATTTTTATATAGCATTTATACTATAATTTAACTACTTCCCAATAGTGCAGTGTTTATGTTGTTTCTATTTGTCTCTACAATAATTAGCTTTGCAATGATTATCTTTGCATGCAAAAATGTTCTCATGAGTTCTAGACTGTTTCCTACAGATAGATTCTGATAAAGGAAATTACTAAATCAAAAGGCATGAAGACACATTTTACGGTGCTTGATCTGCGTATCTGTTAAAAATATTTTTACCACATTAAGCCAATCTTACTAAAACTTGCTTATCTTATTTGTTATGAGATTACTAGAATTATTTTCTTTGATTGATGAGATTAAATATTCTCTTACACATTTACTGTCTGTTTATCTTCTGCTTATAAATTTAACAATTTTAAATTATCCTAGAATTTTTCAAACAATATACAATTATACAACTTAAAACTATTAAATCTGTTATTAATGCAATCTATTTAATCTATGCAAATATTGTTTGATTTTGTTTTTTAATATTATTTAAAATACAATTTGATTTTCAAGTAATACAATCTATTTGTTTTCCTTTGTGATTTCTTCTAATGCTTCCCTACTTAGAAAGTTGTCCTACATTTAAAATCAGATAAATTTTCTCTTACTTTTTTTCTCCTTCCAATGTCTCTCTTTAACATTTATCTTATGAATCCCTCTGTTATTTACTTTGACATATGGCAGAGATTGAAAATAGATTCCACCTCATATGCCAAGTTGATTCACTCACTCAATAAAAATGTATGCAGTGTTTACTATGTACCAGGCACAGTGCTAGACATGACTGTAGAGGCAAATGTGGAGATGGATACTCAAGTCTCATTGGAAGTCTCTCAGTGAGAAAGTGCACTTCACTGATTGCCAGTGTGGGGAGGAGGGGAAATGAGTGGACTGGCAGCCTAGTGCTGGGGGTTTGCCCTCTTTGCATGTTGTGATATCAACTTACTCCTCATAGAAAAGCAGACCTGATGGTCAGAGGATGTGCTCCATAACATTAAAAACTATGAATGAGTAGAAAGCATCATCATCCTGAAGAGAATAAACAGGTTCTCAGGAGTAAGTAGAAATATACGCCTTCCCTCCCATCGCCCCTTAACTTCATTTAATCACTTAAAAGTAGCAAGATATAACAAATTATCTTTTCTATAAGTATTTTAACATGGTTTCAATCATACTATTTATGTGATTTTAGCTTTTACCTTTTCCATTTAACATTATGAGATATTTGCCTATGCCATAAGCTTCTTTTTTTTATTTTTTTATTTTTTTTAATTTTAAAGTCTTTAATTCTTACATGTGTTCCCAAACATGAACCCCCCTCCCACCTCCCTCCCCATAACATCTCTGTGGGTCATTCCCATGCACCAGCCCCAAGCATGCTGTATCCTGCGTTAGACATAGACTAGCGATTCAATTCTTACATGATAGTATACATGATAGAATGCCATTCTCCCATATCATCCCACCCTCTCCCTCTCCCTCTGAGTCCAAAACTCCGTTATAGACAGCTGCGTCTTTTTTCCTGTCTTGCATACAGGGTCGTCATTGCCATCTTTCTAAATTCCATATATATGTGTTAGTATACTGTATTGGTGTTTTTCTTTCTGGCTTACTTCACTCTGTATAATCGGCTCCAGTTTCGTCCATCTCATCAGAACTGATTCAAATGAATTCTTTTTAACGGCTGAGTAATACTCCATTGTGTATATGTACCACAGCTTTCTTATCCATTCATCTGCTGATGGACATCTAGGTTGTTTCCATGTCCTGGCTATTATAGTCAGTGCTGCGATGAACATTGGGGTACATGTGTCTCTTTCAATTCTGGTTTCCTCGGTGTGTATGCCCAGCAGTGGGATTGAAGGGTCATAAGGGAGTTCTATTTGCAATTTTTTAAGGAATCTCCACACTGTTCTCCATAGTGGCTGTACTAGTTTGCATTCCCACCAACAGTGTAGGAGGGTTCCCTTTTCTCCACACCCTCTCCAGCATTTATTGCTTGCAGATTTTTGGATCGCAGCCATTCTGACTGGTGTGAAGTGGTACCTCATTGTGGTTTTGATTTGCATTTCTCTGATAATGAGTGATGTTGAGCATCTTTTCATGTGTTTGTTAGCCATCCGTATGTCTTCTTTGGAGAAATGTCTATTTAGTTCTTTGGCCCATTTTTTGATTGGGTCGTTTATTTTTCTGGAATTGAGCTGCATAAGTTGTTTGTATATTTTTGAGATTAGTTGTTTGTCAGTTGCTTCATTTGCTATTATTTTCTCCCATTCAGAAGGCTGTCTTTTCACCTTGCTGATATTTTCCTTTGTTGTGCAGAAGCTTTTAATTTTAATTAGATCCCATTTGTTTATTTTTGCTTTTATTTCCAGAATTCTGGGGGGTGGATCATAGAGGATCCTGCTGTGATTTATGTCTGAGAGTGTTTTGCCTATGTTCTCCTCTAGGAGTTTTATAGTTTCTGGTCTTACATTTAGATCTTTAATCCATTTTGAGTTTATTTTTGTGTGTGGTGTTAGAAAGTGATCTAGTTTCATTCTTTTACAGGTGGTTGACCAGTTTTCCCAGCACCATTTGTTAAAGAGATTGTCTTTACTCCATTGTATATTCTTGCCTCCTTTGTCAAAGATAAGGTGTCCATATGTGTGTGGATTTATCTCTGGGCTTTCTATTTTGTTCCATTGATCTATATGTCTGTCTTTGTGCCAGTACCATACTGTTTTGATGACTGTGGCTTTGTAGTAGAGCCTGAAGTCAGGCAAGTTGATTCCTCCAGTTCCATTCTTCTTTCTCAAAATTGCTTTGGCAATTCGAGGTTTTTTGTATTTCCATACGAATCTTGAAATTATTTGTTCTAGTTCTGTGAAAAATATGGCTGGTAGCTTGATAGGGATTGCATTGAATTTGTAAATTGCTTTGGGTAGTATACTCATTTTCACTATATTGATTCTTCCGATCCATGAACATGGTATATTTCTCCATCTATTAGTGTCCTCTTTGATTTCTTTCATCAGTGTTTTATAGTTTTCTATATATAGGTCTTTAGTTTCTTTGGGTAGATATATTCCTAAGTATTTTATTCTTTTCGTTGCAATGGTGAATGGAATTGTTTCCTTAATTGCTTTTTCTACTTTCTCATTATTGGTGTATAGGAATGCAAGGGATTTCTGTGTGTTGATTTTATATCCTGCAACTTTACTATATTCATTGATTAGCTCTAGTAATTTTCTGGTGGAGTCTTTAGGGTTTTCTATGTAGAGGATCATGTCATCTGCAAACAGTGAGAGTTTTACTTCTTCTTTTCCAATTTGGATTCCTTTTATTTCTTTTTCTGCTCTGATTGCTGTGGCCAAAACTTCCAGAACTATGTTGAATAGTAGCGGTGAAAGTGGACACCCTTGTCTTGTTCCTGACTTTAGGGGAAATGCTTTCAGTTTTTCACCATTGAGGATGATGTTTGCTGTGGGTTTGTCATATATAGCTTTTATTATGTTGAGGTATGTTCCTTCTATTCCTGCTTTCTGGAGAGTTTTTATCATAAATGGATGTTGAATTTTGTCAAAGGCCTTCTCTGCATCTATTGAGATAATCATATGGTTTTTATTTTTCAATTTGTTAATGTGGTGAATTACATTGATTGATTTGCGGATATTGAAGAATCCTTGCATCCCTGGGATAAAGCCCACTTGGTCATGGTGTATGATCTTTTTAATGTGTTGTTGGATTCTGATTGCTAGAATTTTGTTGAGGATTTTTGCATCTATGTTCATCAGTGATATTGGCCTGTAGTTTTCTTTTTTTGTGACATCTTTGTCAGGTTTTGGTATTAGAGTGATGGTGGCCTCATAGAATGAGTTTGGAAGTTTACCTTCCTCTGCAATTTTCTGGAAGAGTTTGAGTAGGATAGGTGTTAGCTCTTCTTAGTAAACACTGTATCTAATCGTGATACAAAAGTGGTTTTAAGTGGACCAATTACTCTTTTCAAAGTAAAGTTAGTTTCTTTTCTTAAATGAATATTTCCAACAGATTGTCTACTTGAGATATTATAAGATATCATGCCTGTTTTTTAGGGTATACACATTGAATCCAAGTGAATTAACACAAGCACACATTATCTTAGGTCCTCAAGCAAATTTATTTTTCTATTAACCAGACAATGTTTTGAATTTTCTTCTTTCATAACTCTTAAGACCATTCAGTCAATAATTTATTGAGTCTCTAAATGGAATACAATCAATAATAGGGCACTTCCTTATGAAATAATGTTCCATATAGTCCAATATACTTAAATGTAGCACTTTACATCCTTAACTTACCCTTCTCTACTAGCTCCTTTCCAAAACTGTTTAAGTCTATGCTAATCTCATTGCAGTTCCAAAGAAAGGCAACGCAAAAGAATGCTCAAACTACCACACAACTGCACTCATCTCACATGCTAGTAAAGTAATGCTCAAAATTCTCCAAGCCAGGCTTCAGCAATACGTGAACCACGAACTCCCTGATGTTCAAGCTGGTTTTAGTAAAGGCAGAGGAACCAGAGATCAAATTGCCAACATCCGCTGGATCATGGAAAAAGCAAGAGAGCTCCAGAAAAACATCTATTTCTGCTTTATTGACTATGCCAAAGCCTTGACTGTGTGGATCACAATAAACTGTGGAAAATTCTGAAAGAGATGGGAATACCAGACCACCTGACCTGCCTCTTGAGTAATCTGTATGCAGGTCAGGAAGCAACAGTTAGAACTGGACATGGAACAACAGACTGGTTCCAAATTGGAAAAGGAGTACGTCAAGGCTGTATATTGTCACCCTGCTTATTTAACTTCTATGCAGAGTATATCATGAGAAACGCTGGACTGGAAGAAACACAAGCTGGAACCAAGATTGCCGGGAGACATATCAAGAACCTCAGATATGCAGATGACACCACCCTTATGGCAGAAAGTGAAGAGGAGCTAAAAAGCCTCCTGATGAAAGTGAAAGAGGAGAGTGAAAAAGTTGGCTTAAAGCTCAACATTCAGAAAACGAAGATCATGGCATCTGGTCCCATCACTTCATGGGAAATAGATGGGGAAACAGTGGAAACAGTGTCAGACTGTATTTTTTTGGGCTCCAAAATCACTGCAGATGGTGACTGCAGCCATGAAATTAAAAGACGCTTACTCCTTGGAAGAAAAGTTATGGCCAATCTAGATAGTGTATTCAAGAGCAGAGACATTACTTTGCCAACTAAGGTCTGTCTAGTAAAGGCTATGGTTTTTCCTGTGGTCATGTATGGATGTGAGAGTTGGACTGTGTAGAAGGCTGAGCGCCGAAGAATTGATGCTTTTGAACTGTGGTGTTGGAGAAGACTCTTGAGAGTCCCTTGGACTGCAAGGAGATCCAACCAGTCCATTCTGAAGGAGATCAACCCTGGGTGTGCTTTGGAAGGAATGATGCTAAAGCTGAAGCTCCAGTACTTTGGCCACCTCATGAGAAGAGTTGACTCATTGGAAAAGACTCTGATGCTGGGAGGGATTGGGGGCAGGAGGAGAAGGGGACGACCGAGGATGAGATGGCTGGATGGCATCACAGACTCGATGGACGTGAGTCTGAGTGAACTCTGGGAGATGGTGATGGACAGGGAGGCCTGGCGTGCTGCGATCCATGGGGTTGCAAAGAGTCGGACACGACTGAGCGACTGAACTGAACTGAATTAATCTAAAACAAAATCCCAAACTCTAAAACCAAACTTTTTATCAACCTAGTTTCTCGGACCTCAAACTCCACCCAATCTTCTTTCTCAGCCAAACAAAAACAAAAGCAGATTTCACTCTTACCAAATCTCTTCCCTTAATCATCTATTACCAATTTATTCATTGGAAGGACTGATGCTGAAGCTGAAGCTCCACTAGATTTGGCCATGTGATGTGTAGAGTCAACTCATTGGAAAAGACCCTGATGCTGGGAAAAACTGAAGGCAGGAGGAGAAGGGGATGGCAGAGCATAAGACAGTTGGATGGCATCCCTAATTCAATGGACATGAGTTTGAGCAAATTCCAGGAGATTGTGAAGGACAGGGAAGCCTGCATTGCACAGTCCATGGGGGTATCAAAGAGTCGGATCACGACTTAGCGAGCGAACAACAAGAAGCAGTTTATTTCCTGAATTCTGCAATCTTCCAGCCTACCCCTAATCAGTTAACTTCATGGTCTTATTTAGGCTTTATCTTAATTTGTCCTCTCTGTAACTCTATCAATAACACTTCCATCTGTCTTCAAAGCACTCTCTTCCCCAACACCTTTGTTTCCACTGTTTTTTCTCTCATAAACCTTGTTCTTAATCACCAGTTCCTTCTTTTATCTGAAGAGCATTTGAATGTACAGTAGAAACCCTTAACTCCAGATAAGGAATTCATAGGATTAGGGAAGGCTCTGCCCCTCTCTGTAAATGGATTCCTTCCCCACCACACATCAGAGCTGAAAGCTTTTGGCACAAGAAAAATAATCTCCAAGTCGTCTGTGTATACCTAAGAACCTCTACACTCAGTAGAGGCAAATTGTTCTAAAAACTGTTTATGCAATTGCATTTGTTATTTTTATTATGTAATTTAATCAAATGTTATATAAACTAACAAGATATATGAGTAGAAAAAGAGTTTTTTCTATGAAAGTTAATATGAGTGGTTTGGAAATGCTTCATAATGGTTGGTAGCTTAGAGAAAAATTATAGTCAAGTGGAAAACAAGGCCAAGAAAAAATATTTTTTTAAATATAGATATGTTTTACATCTAGTGACCTTACCACGTATGTGTCTTTAAGTTCTTACACCACTCAATAAAGATAAAACTGGAATCTGAATGATGCTCTTATGGCTTAAATGACAAAGCTGAGCTCCAACCAACAACAGATTCACACACAAAGCAAAGACCTTGGCCCGACATTCAGAGATGATTAAAGGAAAGTACATTTCTATGTTTTAAGATGTTTATGTATCATTTTTTCCCAGTTAGAACTGACTCTGATTAACCTGTTCCAACTTCATTGTCTTAGAAGCATTCATCAGAAGGATCTTGACTGCATCACGAGCCCTCTTCTTTCCTTGCTCTGCTGTCTCCCTGAGAAATTTAAATTTCTAACCAGAGCTTCAGTTTAGACTTTAAACAAATAAGCACCACACTGGTAAGCTCTTCACAGAGGGTCCAAGGTTCATTCATCATTAAATCCCCACCTTCTGCTGCCCTCACTGCATTGGACCTTATATGCAATAACTACTTCAAAAATTGTTGTGATTTAAAGCATAATGAAAATATTAGTCCACAAATTACAACCCAAGAATTAGAAATCTGGTTGATAGTGGTGTATTACAAGAAAACTCCTCTGCTTTGAGGTCATAATTTGCCCCTTCCCAGCAATCAAAAGAAGCTCAATTGATAATTATAATTGCAAAATTATCAGTTTTAGTTGGGTGGTGGTTCAGCTACTAAGTCATGCCCGCATCTTTCACAACTTCATGGACTGTAGCCCACCAGGCTCCACTGTCCATGGGATTTTCTGGGCAAGAATAATGGAGTTGGTTGCCATTTCCTACTCTAGGGGATCTTCCTGACTCAGGGATTGAACCCACATCTCCTGCATTGCAGGTGGTCTCCTGCCTGAATGCTGATTCTTTACCGACTAAGCCACCAGGGAAGACCTTAAAGCTAATTTTTAAGAATCAACTGTAGTTTTCCAGAAATGTACACAAATTTGGGTGAACAATGACAAGGAACACTGTAGCTTTCAATTTTATCTAAATTAAGTCTGAAGTTTTGCTAGTCTCTTGAATCCTGGGGATTTCTTCTCTCAGAAGCAATTTCATCTGAAATAGGCAGGACAGATATGATAATTTCTTCCATTTGACAAATGAGAGAATAAATGGCTCCAGACTCACCTTTGACCTTATAGATAGTTTGTGACTTACAAATATATTGTACCAGGCACTAGGTATTCTGAGTCACTTTTAAATGTTCCAATGCTCCTTTACAATTGGTCAGGAGAACGGAAACTGAATAGTGAAAAGTCAGACTCTTCAATCCACAAAGATCACTCTTTTCATCAGGCTGGCTAGAACTATGCCTTTAGAGTTCAGCCCTTTAACACATTTCCCCACAAAATCTTTGGGAGGAATAATGAGTTGATATTAGAGTGTAGGGGAGCTCCAATCTGGTAACATCACTTCATGGGAAATAGATGGGGAAACAGTGGAAACAGTGTCAGACTGTATTTTGGGGGCTCCAAAATCGCTTCAGATGGTGATTGCAGCCATGAAATTAAAAGACGCTTACTCCTTGGAAGAAAAGTTATGATCAACCTAGATAGCATATTCAAAAGCAGAGACATTACTTTGCCAACTAAGGTCCGTCTAGTCAAGGCTATCGTTTTTCCAGTGGTGATGGATGGATGTGAGAGTTGGACTGTGAAGAAGGCTGAGCGCCGAAGAATTGATGCTTTTGACCTGTGGTGTTGGAGAAGACTCCTGAGAGTCCCTTGGACTGCAAAGAGATCCAACCAGTCCATCCTAAAGGAGACCAGTCCTGGGTGTTCATTGAAAGGACTGATGCTGAAGCTGAAACTCCAATACTTTGGCCACCTCATGCGAAGAGTTGACTCATTGGAAAAGACCCTGATGCTGGGAGGGATTGGGGGCAGGAGGAGAAGGGGACGACAGAGGATGAGATGGCTGGATAGCATCGCCGACTCAATGGATATGGGTTTGGGTAAACTCTGGGAGTTGGTGATGGACAGGGAAGCCTGGCATGCTGTGATTCATAGGGTTGCAAAGAGTCGGACATGACTGAGCTACTGAACTGAACTGAACTGAAAATCACTGCGAATGATGACTGTGGCCATGAAATTAAAAGATACTTACTCCTTGGAAGAAAAGCTATGACCAATCTAGACAGCATGTAAAAATCAGAGACATTACTTTGCCAACACAGGTCCATCTAGTCAAGGCTATGGTTTTTCCAGCAGTAATGTATGAATGTGAGAGTTGTACCATAAAGAAAGCTGAGTGCCAAAGAATTGATGCTTTTGAACTGTGGTGTTGGAGAAGACTCTTGAGAGTCCCTTGGACTGCAAAGAGATCAAACCAGTCCATCCTAAAGAACATCAATCCTGAGTATTCATTGGAAGGACTGATGCTAAAGCTGAAACTCCAATAATCTGGCCAGCTGATATGAAGAACTGACACGTTGGAAAAGACCCTGAAGCTGGGAAAGATTGAAGGCAAGAGAAGAAGATGACAGAGGATAAGATGGTTGGATGGCATCACCAACTTGATGGACATGAGTTTGGGTAAGCTCCAGAAGTTGATAATGGAAAGGGAAGCCTGGCATGCTGCAGTTCATGGGGTCGCAAAGAGTCGGACATAACTGAGCAACTGAACTGAACGGAATGAGTTATACCTCCCAGCATCAGAGTCTTTTCCAATGAGTCAACTCTTCACATGAGGTGGCCAAAGCACTGGAGTTTCAGCTTTAGCATCATTCCTTCCAAAGAAATCCCAGGGCTGATCTCCTTCAGAATGGACTGGTTGGATCTCCTTGCAGTCCAAGGGACTCTCAAGAGTCTTCTCCAACACCACAGTTCAAAAGCATCAATTCTTCAGTGCTCAGCCTTCTTCACAGTCCAACTCTCACATCCATACATGACTACTGGAAAAACCATAGCCTTGACTAGACAGACGTTTGTTGGCAAAGTAATGTCTCTGCTTTTGAATATGCTATCTATGTTGGTCATAACTTTTCTTCCAAGGAGTAAGCGTCTTTTAATTTCATGGCTGCAGTCACCATCTGCAGTGATTTTGGAGCCCCAAAAAATAAAGTCTGACACTGTTTCTACTGTTTCCCCATCTATTTACCATAAAGTAATGGGACCAGATGCCATGATCTTCGCTTTCTGAATGTTGAGCTTTAAGCCAACTTTTTCACTCTCCTCTTTCACTTTTTAGTTCCTCTTCACTTTCTGCCATAAGGGTGGTGTCATCTGCATATCTGAGGTTCTTGATATGTCTCCCGGCAATCTTGGTTCCAGCTTGTGTTTCTTCCAGTCCAGCGTTTCTCATGATATACTCTGCATAGAAGTTAAATAAGCAGGGTGACAATATACAGCCTTGACGTACTCCTTTCCCTATTTGGAACCAGTCTGTTGTTCCATGTCCAGTTCTAACTGTTGCTTCCTGACATGCTTACAGATTTCTCAAGAGGCAGGTCAGGTGGTCTGGTATTCCCATCTCTTTCAGAATTTTCCACAGTTTATTGTGATCCACACAGTCAAAGTTTTTGGCATAGTCAATAAAGCACCTGCTACTGCTGCTAAGTCGTTTCAGTCGTGTCCGACTCTGTGCGGCCCTATAGACGGCAGCCCACTAGGCTCCCCTGTCCCTGGGATTATCCAGGCAAGAACACTGGAGTGGGTTGCCATTTCCTTCTCCAAGGCATGAAAGTGAAAAGTGAAAGTGAAGTCGCTCAGTGGTGTCTGACTCTTAGCGACCCCATGGACTGCAGCCTACCAGGCTTGTCCATCCATGGGATTTTCCAGGAAAGAGTACTGGAGTGGGGTGCCATTACCTTCTCCCCAATAAAGCAGAAATAGATGCTTTTCTGGAATTCTCTCGCTTTCTCCATGATCCAGCGGATGTTGGCAATTTGATGTCCGGTTCCTCTGCCTTTTCTAAAACCAGCTTGAACATCAGGAAGTTCACGGTTCACGTATTGCTGAAGCCTGGCTTGGAGAATTTTGAGCATTACTTTACTATCATGTGAGATGAGTGCAATTGTGCGGTAGTTTGAGCATTCTTTGGCATTGCCTTTCTTTGAGGTTGGAATGAAAACTGACCTTTTCCAGTCCTGTGGCCACTGCTGAGTTTTCAGAATTTGCTGGCATTTTGAGTGCAGCACTTTCACAGCATCATCTTTCAGGATTTGAAATAGCTCCACTGGAATTCCATCACCTCCACTAGCTTTGTTCGTAGTGATGCTTTCTAAGGCCCACTTGACTTCACATTCCAGGATGTCTGGCTCTAGATGAGTGATCACACCATCGTGATAATCCGAGTCGTGAAGATCCTTTTTGTACAGTTCTTCTGTGTATTCTTGCCACCTCTTCTTAATATCTTCAGCTTCTGTTAGGTCCATACCATTTCTGTCCTTTATCGAGCCCCTCTTTGCATGAAATGTTCCCTTGGTATCTCTGATTTTCTTGAAGAGATCTCTAGTCTTTCCCATTCTGTTCTTTTCCTCTATTTCTTTGCATTGATCACTGAAGAAGGCTTTCTTATCTCTTCTTGCTATTCTCTGGAACTCTGCATTCAGATGCTTATATCTTTCCTTTTCTCTTTTGCTTTCCACCTGTCTTCTTTTCACAGCTATTTGTAAGGCCTCCCCAGACAGCCATTTTGCTTTTTGCACTTCTTTTCCATGGAGATGGTCTTGATCCCTGTCTCCTGAACAATGTCACAAACCTCATTCCATAGTTCATCAGGCAGTCTATCTATCAGATCTAGGCCCTTAAATCTATTTCTGTATAATCATAAAGGATTTGATTTAGGTCATACCTGAATGGTCTAGCTGTTTTCTCTACTTTCTTCAATTTGAGTCTGAATTTGGTAATAAGGAGTTCATGATCTGAGCCACAGTCAGCTTCTGGTCTTATTTTTGTTGACTGTATAGAGCTTCTCCATCTTTGGCTGCAAAGAATATAATCAATCTGATTTTGGTGTTGACCATCTGGTGATGTCCATGTGTAGAGTCTTCTCTTGTGTTGTTGGAAGAGGGTGTTTGCTATGACCAGTGCATTGTCTTGGCAAAACTCTATTAGTCTTTGCCCTGCTTCATTCTGCATTCCAAGGCCAAATTTGCCTGTTACTCCAGTTGTTTCTTGACTTCCTACTTTTGCATTCCAGTCCCCTATAATGAAAAGGACATCTTTTTTGGGTGTTAGTGCTAAAAGGTCTTGTAGATCTTCATAAAACCATTCAGCTTTAATTTCTTCAGCATTACTGGTTGGGGCATAGACTTGGATAACTGTGATATTGAATGGTTTGCCTTGGAGACGAAGAGAGATCATTCTGTCGTTTTTGAGATTGCATCCAAGTACTGCATTTCGGACTCTTTTGTTGACCATGATGGCTACTCCATTTCTTCTGAGGGATTCCTGCCTGCAGTAGTAGTTATAATGGTCATCTGAGTTAAATTCACCCATTCCAGTCCATTTTAGTTCACTGATTCCTAGAATGTCGATGTTCACTCTTCCCATCTCTTGTTTGACCACTTCCAATTTGCCTTGATTCATGGACCTGACATTCCAGGTTCCTATGCAATATTGCTCTTTACAGCATCAGACCTTGCTTATGTCACCAGTCACATCCACAGCTGGGTATTGTTTTTGCTTTGGCTCCATGCCTTCATTCTTTCTGGAGTTCTTTCTCCACTGATCTCCAGTAGCATATTGGGCCCCTACTGACCTGGGGAGTTCCTCTTTCATTATCCTATCATTTTGCCTTTCACTCATTCTTTAACATCTTTCTATTAATAAATATATCCAATTTGTTTTCCTTTAAGTAATTACCTGAGGAAAAGGAAAGGAAAGTAACAGGCATTTTGAGAAAGAATTTGTTATCTTTTTTTTTTGCATTTAAAAAAATTGAGTTTTCTTGTCTGAGTAAAAAAACCTTTCCTTTTGAAACTATAATACTTTTGCTGAAGATGGAGCCATCTTTGGCTTCCAGGCATCATTCTCCATCTAAGATTGACACCGTGTTTACCAAAATAAAAACTGATATTACTTGAAATTGTTTTTATTGTTTGTTTTGGTCTTTTTGCTATATACATTTTGGCTATACTTGTTTGGGACCATCATTCTGTCCTTAGTTCATGAATGTTTTTCTTATGCTTTCAACAGGGAATTTGCATCATCATAATAAAATTTCTAGGCAAATACTGATTTTTTCCTGGCATTCCTTTAGTCCAAGTCTTCCTCATCTTGTAAGTCTAAATTTACTTACCATTTGCACTATAATAACAAATAAATCACACAAACAGAAACTTAACCAGCATATTTTCTGAACTTATGTGATGTTGAATGAAAATTTCTGCTAGTGTACTTCCAAACTGGTAAAACTACTCAGACCCAGGAAGTTTTTTGTGTGCTGTTTCATAAGTGGCATTCCTGGGAATGTATCCTTAAAAAATATAATTTGGTAGATAAGAAAACAAACAAAAACCAAATAAAAATATTCACTGGTAATTATTTAAAAGCTATACAAATGGCCAAATATAGGAGACCGGCTAAGTAGGTATTGTGTGTGCGTGTGCTAAGTCACTTCAGTGGTGTCTGACTCTTTGAGACTCTGTGGACTGTAGCTCACAAGGCTCCTCTGTCCATGGAACTCTCCAGGCAAGAACACTGGAGTAGGTTGCCATGCCCTCCTCCAGGGGTTCTTTCTCACCCAGGGATTGAACCCGTATCTCTTCTGTCTCCTGCGCTGGCAGACAGGTTGCTTACCACTACAGTTACCTCAGTGAAAAGGAAGACATTTGAAAATATGATTTACGACAATAAAAAATAAGATATTATAAAGGTAGCGGTCATGAAAAAGTACTATACAAAATAATATGCTATTTTATAATTTTAATTAAATATAACTGCAGATGAGAAATAGATGGTAATATGCAAAAATGGAAATAGTTGCTGTGCTAAATGAAACAGTTATGAAAATTTTTTCAGCAATTATTATTGCTACTTCATTTTTGTTTGACTTTTAATTTTATTGATTTTTTAGTTAATAAAGATGCTAATTTTCATGTAAAAATTGAGGTTTAATTGACATATAATATATTAGGTTCAAGTGTACAACATAACGATTTTATATTTATGTGGACTGTGAGATGCTCACTGCAATAAGTCTAGCTATCATCCATCACCATACAAAATTAGTTTCTTTTCTTGTGATAAGAATGTTTAAGATTAGATCCTTAGCAACTTTCAAATAAATATTACAATACTGATTACAGTCATTAGGCTGTACATTACATCCTCATGACTTATTTTATAACTGGTCATTTGTACCTCTTTACCCTCTTCACTCATTTGTCCCACCCACCACCGACTTCCTCTCTAGCAACTACCAATCTATTCTCTATGTAGTTTGTTTTCTTTTGTTTGTTCATTTGTTATATTTTTTAGAGCCCACATGTAAGTGAAATCATCAGTATTTTGGTTTATTTCATGTAGCATAATACCCTTAAGGTCCATTAATGTTGTCACAAATGGCAAGGTTTCATTCTATTTTTTAGCTGAGTAGTATTTCATTACATATGACCCATTATATATACTATCTTCTTGACCCAGGGATCAAACCTGGGTCTCCTGCATTGCGGCAGATTCTTTACTGTCTGAGCCACAAGGGAAGCCTCATTATACATGATACCACATCTTTATCCACTCATCTATCAGCAAAAACTTAGATTATTAAAAAATAATACTGTAATGACAGGGAGGTTGCAGAGATCTTTTTGAGTTAACGTTTTTATTTCCTTAGGACAAATACCCAGAGAAGGCAACGGCAACCCACTCCAGTACTCCTGCCTGGAAAATCTCATGGACAGAGGAGCCTGGTAGGCTGCAGTCCATGGGGTCAAGAAGAGTCGGAAACGACTGAGCGACTTCACTTTCACTTTTCACTTTTCACGTTCATGCATTGGAGAAGGAAATGGCAACCCACTCCAGTGTTCTTGCCTGGAGAATCCCAGGGATGGCAGAGCCTGGTGGGCTGCTGTCTATGGGGTCTCACAGAGTCAGACACGACTGAAGTGACTTAGCAGCAGTAGCAGCAGCAGCAGGACAAATACCCATGAACAGAATTGCTAGGTCATATGGTAGTTCTATTTTTAATTTTTTGAGAAACCTCCATACTGTTTTCCATACTCGCTACACCAATTTACACTCCCACCAAAAGTGCACAAGGGTCCCTTTCCTCCAGATTTTCACCACTGTTGGTTATTTTTTGTCTTTTTTTTTTCATGAGCATAAATGATATATTTTATTTTATTTATTATTTTTTTTACATGCATTCCCAAACATGAACCCCCCTCCCACCTCCCTCCCATAACATCCCTCTGGGTCATCCCCGTGCACCAGCCCCAAGCATGCTGTATCCTGCATCGGATATAGACTGGCGATTCGATTCTTACATGATAGTATACATGTTTCAATGCCATTCTCCCAAATCATCCCACCCTCTCCCTCTCCCTCTGAGTCTAAAAGTCTGCTATACACATCTGTGTCTTTTTTGCTGTCTTGCATACAGGGTCATCATTGCCATCTTTCTAAATTCCATATATATGTGTTAGTATACTGTATTGGTGTTTTTCTTTCTGGCTTACTTCACTCTGTATAATCGGCTCCAGTTTCATCCATCTCATCAGAGCTGATTCAAATGTATTCTTTTTAATGGCTGAGTAATACTCCATTGTGTGATAAAGCCATTTGAACAAGTATGAGGTAGTATCTTATTGTGGCTTTCATGTGCATCTCCCTGATGATTAGTGATGTTGAGCATCTTGCATGTGCCTGTTGGCCATCTGTATGTCTTTGGAAAAGTGTCTATTCTGGTCTTTTGCCCATTTTTTAATTGGATTTTATTTTGCTATTGATCTGTATGAATTCCTTAAATATTTTCAGCATTAACCTTTAATCATATATATGATTGGCAAATGTCTTCTCCCATTCCATAGGCTGCCTTTTCATTTTGTTGATGGTCTTCTTCACTGGGAAGAAACTTGGTTCAATGTAGTTCCACTTATTTATTTTCCTTATGCTCTCCTTGCTTCTGGTTGTTATTGTTCACTCAGTCATGTCCAACTCTTTGCGACCCCATGGACTACAGCACGCCAGACTATCCAGTTCTTCACTGTCTCCGGGAGTTTGCTCAAACTAATGTCCATTGACTCAATGGTGCCATTCAACCATTTCATCCTCTGTCACCCTCTTCTCCTCCAGCCCTCAGTGTCTCCCAGCATCAGGGTCTTTTCCAATGAGCTGGCTCTTTGCATCAAGTGGCCAAAGTATTGCAGCTTCATTATCAGTCCTTTCAGTGAATATTCAGGGTTGATTTTCTTTAGGATTGACTGGGTTTGAGCTCTTTGCTGTCCAAGGGACTCTCAAGAGTCTTCTCGAATACCACAGTTCAAAAGCATCAATTCTTCGGCACTCATCCTTCTTCACAGTCCAACTCTCACATCCATACATGACCACTGGAAAAACCATAGTCTCGACTAGACGGACCTTTGTTGGCAAAGTAATGTCTCTGCTTTTGAATATGCTATCTAGGTTGATTATAACTTTCCTTCCAAGGAGTAAGCGTCTTTTAATTTCATGGCTGCAGTCAAGATCTGCAGTGATTTTGGAGCCCCCCAAAATAAAGTCTGACACTCTTTCCACTGCTTCCCCATTTATTTCCCATGAAGTGATGGGACCAGATGCCATGATCTTTGTTTTCTGAATGTTGAGCTTTAAGCCAACTTTTTCACCCTCCTCTTTCACTTTCATCAAGAAGCTTTTTAGTTCCTCTTCACTTTCTGCCATAAGGGTGGTGTCATCTGCATATCTGAGGTTATTGATATTTCTCCCGGCAATCTTGATTCCAGCTTGTGCTTCCTCCAGCCCAGCGTTTCTCATGATGTACTCTGCATATAAGTTAAATAAGAAGGGTGTTGGTCCTTCTCAAATATAAGATCTTGAATCTCTTGAATTTCTTCCAGTTTTAGGAATAAAACATTAACTTGGTGAAATCCGTCTAGATTTACAATTTTGAAATTATTCATATTGTTAAATATATGGCATATAGAAATATATAATACTATTTAAAAATGAAAACAAAGATCATGGCATCTGGTCCCATTACTTCATGGGAAATAGATGGGGAAACAGTGGAAAACAGTGGCTGACTTTATTTTTGGGGGCTCCAAAATCACTGCAGATGTTGATTGCAGCCATGAAATTAAAAGACACTTACTCCTTGGAAGAAAAGTTATGACCAACCTAGAGAGTATATTCAAGAGCAGAGACATTACTTTGCCGACTAAGGTCCGTCTAGTCAAGGCTATGGTTTTTCCTGTGGTCATGTATGGATGTGAGAGTTGGACTGTGAAGAAGGATGAGTGCCAAAGAATTGATGCTTTTGAACTGTAGTGTTGGAGAAGACTCTTGAGAGTCCCCTGGACTGCAAGGAGAGCCAACCAGTCCATTCTGAAGGAGATCCACTCTGGGATTTCTTTGGAAGGAATGATGCCGAAGCTGAAACTCCAGTACTTTGGCCACCTCATGCAAAGAGTTGACTCATTGGAAACAACTCTGATCCTGGGAGGGATTGTGGGCAGGAAGAGAAGGGGATGACAGAGGATGAGATGGCTGGATGGCATCACTGATTTGATGGACGTGAGTCTGAGTGAACTCTGGGAGTTGGTGAGGGACAGGGAGGCCTGGCATGCTGCGATTCATGGGGTCGCAAAGAGTCGGACACGACTGAGAGACTGAACTTAACTGAAGAAACAAAAACAAAATAGAACTTACAACAGACCTAGCAAGACCAATATGAAGAGCTCTACCTAAAGGCAGAGTTATGTAAATTCAATTTATAGGCCTTGAATAGCTTCCCCAATATTGGCCTTTGAAAAGCTGATATTTTCAAGAAAATAGCAGCACACTTCACCTTGGAAAAGTAATACTATAAAGACATTGCCATTAGTGATTTTATGTACTTCTACATACCCTTCTTGAATTTGAAATAATGGATAAGTTCAGGTAATAATTTTTGTTCTCTTTCAAATTTTATGACTAAAATATTGAGTTGTGTTTTATGACCTACATTTATTATATTCTGTACAGTCAGCCAGCCGCCTTAGGCAAAGAATACCTTTGCAGTCAGAAATAAGACTTGGGGAAGAAATCAGAGGTTTAAAATGGGTAATCATATATTCTGGAAGCTGAGGAATTTTCCAAAGATTTTGAAAAACAACCAAATATTGCATACTGTGTAATATATGAGCAATAATTTTCCAACTCTCTATACAGTTTCTTTTTCTTTTGTGGCTAGGATAATTATCTATTCATGTATGGGCCAGGATTGTTGCTATAAAACTTAATTTGTTCCAGAGCAGTTTAGGTAGTTTTTTTGCAGGAAAAGTTTGTTTAACAAATTGCACACCGACAATGGTAAGGAATTTTTAGTTATGAGGAATTCTGACAAGGTCACAGGAATTATCCAGTCTCAGGTTTTCAGTCTCAAGAGTCACATTGAAAGAATGAAATTTAAACACTGTAGATTAAACATGGTAGATTCAAAAACAAGTAAGCCTACTTAATATTTGCGTGACAGGACAAAACACTGAAACTTTAGATCTTTTTCTTTTTAAATTAGGTTCTCACTCTAATGGACCAGATATAATCTGTTAATATAACTTGTTTCAAAAGAATGAGAACATGGCTTCTATAGGAGAAAGAGATGGAAAGGACAGGGTTCTGACCTGGATTATGATCCTGTTGTGCTCCTAGCTTTCTAGAAGGTTCTAGACCTATCACAGTACTTTGATAAGCTTTGCTTTATTTACCAATATGTGAAGCAAATATTTAACCTGGCTGTGATCAGTAAGATAGTATATTTGTAAATAAAAGCATTTAAAAAATAATGCAAGTTATCATTTATTAGGGAAAAGCACAAGTCAGGCACACTGAGTTTTCACCATAGTATTAACATCATAGGCTGCTGCTGCTTAGTTGCTTCCTTGGTGTCTGACTCTGTGAGACGCTATGGACTGTAGCTCACCAGGTTCCTCTGTTTGGGATTCTCCAGGCAAAAGTACTGGAGTGGGTTGCCATGCCCTCCTGCAGGGGATCTTTCTGACCCAGGGATCAAAGCCGGTTCTTCTGCATTGCAGGCAGATTATTTACCATCTGAGCCACCAGGGAAGCTCATAGACTAGCTAGATTGTAAATTCGGTTTATTTTATGGGTTTTAATATCAGAGCCCACCTAAAAATTTTCTGCACAGGGGCTGTCCTTAAGCAGTAGTTGTGGCTAAACAGATCTACTCTCAGTTTGAGCATTCACTGGCTATTACTGACAGTGGTGACTAAAATCTGGTTAAAGTATCTAAAAAATTATGCAGCATATGATAAATTACACTACCAAGGCTTTTGAGAAATAATTTACTTTTTTAGAATTTAGGTCAAGAGCAAAAGCAAAATTATCAGTTATGCATAAACTCAATTTTCTTTCCCTTCAAGAACTTAGAACAAATGTGCTATGGATTTTCTCTGAAGAGGTTTATAGTTATTATGTTTGTTTTACTTGTTTTTTTACATAGGGAATCTATTGGCCTTTAAAATGCAACTTAGCAGTGTAACTGATGTATTTTTTGCCACCAATAAAACCAATACATATGACAAAATGAATGCATACTCATTTCAGCCTCTAAGATTTGTTTTTAAATTATTCCGTTTGCAGCCAGGAGAAAAACATGAGATCATTTCTTTCCCTTCTGCCAAAGACAAGCTGACTTCCCCAACCCACGTAGGCAGTCGAGCGCTACGTCTATCACCATACGTCTATCACCGTACGTCTATCACCGTAGAGTGCTCGAGTCTCCGGACTAGTGCCCTGCCACCTGTGGGGACGCGCTAGGACACGGGATGGGGCAAGACTCAGTAGGCAAGGCATCTGGTTTACAAGAAAACTGTGGTCATTTAGCTATGTGTGCCTGCCGCATCTGCCCACTGGACAGGGAAAGAAGGAAAGGTGCTCTGTGGAGAGTACACGGTTGTTCCCATTCACTCTCCCCCACTTCATACACTGTAATCTTCTCCCCACGTGCTTTCCAAGTGCAGGATCACAGATACACTTCCACGCGCGCGTGCACACCCACGCGCGCACACACACACACACACACACACTCACACCGTCTCTCTCCCAGACGCCAGCCGGGACTCGTCTCTCGTGCACCCCAACTTCCCTGCGGCTGACTCCACGGCCTCTCCCCATCACCCGCACTCCACGTGGGCGTAACCCGGCGCCAGGCCGCCAGGCTGCCCAAGGAGCCCTTCGCCCGACCAAGAGCTCGAGGGAGGGCGCGGCCCAGGGGTCGGACGGACAAAGCGGGCGTCCAATCGAGCCCGGTACTGCCTCCCCGAAGGGAGGGAACGGCGGCTCTGACCGGCCCAATGAGCGGGGAGCCCGAGTGGGACTTCCTCCCGGAATCCCGTTGGCCAAAATAGCGGGGCCGTGGGTGACACGTAAGTTGGGTGGGAGGCGGCGGCCGCCGAGGTTCGGCAGCCCCGTCAGTGACACCGGCCCGCGGTCCCCCCCAAACTCGGCCGGGACAGCCAGTCGCCCACCCAGCTACTCACCCCCGCGAGCGGCGCGCCGAGAGGCTGCCTGGAGTCCGCCTCCCTTTGTTGGGGCCGCACCCCCTCCTTTTGGTGGCCACAGTCGCGCAGTGGGAGCCACCGCGAGGGGGCGGGGAGCGGCCGGGGCGGGACTCCGAGCGCCGCCGGGGGCAGCAGGGCCAAGAAGTGGGGAGGAGGGAGAGAGGCAGGCGGCGTCTGGGGACCGGCGCGAGGACAGCCCGCCGGAAAGTATGCGGAGGGCCCCCTCCCGGGCCCGGGCACTCGCGGAGAGTCAGCCTCGCAAAAGTTTGGCGGCGGCGGCGGCCGCCTCGGCGGCGTCGATGGCTGCGCGCCCCGCCGCGCGCGGGGGCTGAGCGGGCGCCACTTCCCCTCCGGCCCGGCTTTTGTGTCTCGCGTCTCCTCCTCATGCTGCGTCCGGCCACCTCCTTCGGCGGCCGCAGTTGAGGCGCTTGCTCGGGCCAAGGGGAGGAAGGCACGGCGGCGGCGCGGACGGCCGCGGCGCGGGGCCCCGGCGGGACTATGGGAAACGGGATGTGCTCCCGAAAGCAGAAGCGGATCTTTCAGACACTGCTGCTGCTAACCGTGGTATTCGGCTTTCTCTATGGCGCGATGCTCTACTACGAGCTGCAGACGCAGCTGCGGAAAGCCGAGGCGGTGGCGCTCAAGTACCAGCAGCACCAGGAGTCCCTTTCCGCCCAGTTACAAGGTACGGTTAACGGGATGCGCGCGGCCAGTGGCCAAGTTTGCCCCGCGCCTCCCGCCCTGGCTGGAAAAGTGGCTTTGGCGAGCCGTTGACCCTGCGGGCGCCGCCACCTCTGACCTTCAGGGACAGCAGAGACAGCTTCTCCGGGCCTCCGGACCCCGGAGTGTCAGAGGGGATGACACCTCCCCACCCTCCGGCCTCCTCCGGCGGTTACATTTGAAACTGGTAGCACAACCCATGTCCCACTGGGCGATGGGATGGGCGGGTGCACGCTGAGTCTCTTACCCAGCACTTGTCATTTGTCAAAAGGCCCAGCAGCCATCTAGGCAGAGAAACCAGGATCCCTGCCTCCGCTCTGCCAGTGTATCCGGAGGATCTTGGTTTTCTGGTTTCTAGGTATTTGCTTTTCAGCTGACTTTATCAGTAGCCCAAGAAATGGGCAGTTTGGCCGAGACTTCTCAAACTCTGCTGTTTTTCCCCCAGGGAAATTAAACCTGCCCCAGTGGTCCGAACTAATGCTCTAGATGAATGTAGCCTACACTTGCTAGTATCTTATTTCTGCTAACTCGGTACTGTGACTTTAGAGATGTTCAGTGTGTTGGGGAAAGTCCACACTACTGTTCACCATCCTGCACATATGTTTTTGGAAAAAATTTTTTTAAAAGGTTGAATTGTTTTCCTAATTAACTTTTAGTTTATTCCAGAAGCGGGGTGGTTGGGTGTGTGTGTGTGTTACAGTTAGCCTTGAGAAGCACAAGAGGAGAAACCTGGTTTTTCACTTTGCCAAATATACAGCAAGCACAATGTGAGCAAGACCTGCAGAATGACTTAAGCTCCTATTCTTCTATTTTAGAATCCCATTTAATGTAAATTTCAGGCACATAAATGATGCGTGACTGCAAATTCAGAACCAGGTGGCCTTGTTAAGAGCAGCGTCATCCTGTACGTATTTTTTGAAAGCTTTTTCTTGTACTCTTGGTTAGTTTTCAACACTCATGCAGCCCTCTCCCTAACCAGAACAATTAATAATAGTAAAGGGCTGTGAGTAGTGAAATGTTGACAGTCTTTGCTGATAATGCAAATAGAGCTTATTTCACATTACTAGGAAGATACAAGCTGCATGGCTGGTGCCTGTCACTGTATATTTATACAAATATAAAACAGATGCCTTTTCAGGACTTAGCTATTTTGAATGTTCTCTCTAGTTAAAAAAAAAGTAATAAAATGATCCACAGTTGATTCTTGGTCTTATTTGTTTTTCCCAGTTTAGAAGTAAAGGAAGTATTTTTAGCTTACTGAAGCTGTGTCACCACAGGCAATGAAAATATGTGAGCTGGGTTTGTTTCAAACGGAAAATCTGTTTTGATTCAGCCTTAGGTTAAAAAGTTTTTTTCTGTAAAATGTGTTGAGATTTACTCATGAATTACTGTTGGTTTGCAAAGTATGGATATTTATTTATTTACTTAGAAGATACTAGTGGTTTCCTGGTGAAGTTCAGTGCAGTTAGATCCAGGGAAATATTTGCCATTTAGGAGTACAATGGCAGGACTGCATTTTCACACTTGTGATCGGAAGGGTGTATGGTGGATGGTACAAGGTCGGTGCCTTGTTCTTTTAGTTCAGGAGACTCAAGAGCAGGTGCTATCAATAGTTCATCAAAACACCCTCTGCTCTGCGTAGTGTCCGACCCTGAGGGAGGGTCAATGTATTTATTCACTCAACAAACAAAAATTAACTGTGGTAAGAAAACTAGTTCCAAGTACTTTTGTTTGCTTTCTCAGATTTCATTTCCCGAAAAAACTCAAGTAACAGCAGTGAAATATTAACCCAAGCACCATATTTGCCTTAATTCCCAGTGGTAGAACTCATTGACTGAGGAGGTCCCAATTTCTGAGTCGTAGCCTTTATTTGCAGTATTCTATTTAGAAGATCAGGCTCAGTGTCTTTTCTCCTTTTATTTCCCTTCTTTTGATGGTGGTAGTGGGGAAGAGGAGTAGTTCTTGGTATCCACGACCATTATAGTGCGTAGCAGTTGCTTTGCTGCAGGAGATGAAAACAAAAATGTAGCCAGTTTGAATGAGTGACCTTACAGTCCATTTCTTAATTTACCCTTTTGCGATTTCCTTTTGAATTGTGGTGCTGCAGCAATTGCAGTATGATTGTGTGTGAAGAATTATCTCCCACTCAGATTAGTTTCTTCTACAGTTTTTCTTTTTTCACACTTGACTTCTATTCTGTGGCATTTTATTTTGAATTTCCCATCAAAATGAAGATTTTTTGATGGCAGGTAGCTTTTCTTCCCTTTTCCAATGACAAATGACATTTTACTTGGCAGTGCTATGTACGATCAGCATAGATTTGTTTTTAGGACATTAGACTTATTTAGCTATGTGAAATCTCTTGACCTGGCTTGGATTAAAATCAGTTAATCATGAGTGGCAAAAAAAGAAAGAAAAAGCTGGTTGAAAAACTTTTAGTTTGGCCATGTATTCTGAAGGTGTCATTTGTTAAATGAACATATTTGAGTCATCTTCAGTTTAATAATGGGTTGTACACTAGACATTAAAAGTAGGTTAAGTCTAACTCCAAGTGCGTTTTGGAGTCAAACAGTCTCGTAAATAGGAAATGGTGGGGGTGATGTGAAAGTTCAAGACTTAGCAATGCCCCCTCCACTAAAAACAAATGTCTGTGTCTGCCAGCCTAGCCTCTCTGTCTTCCACCCATGATATTCCTTAATTATATTGAGGAGTAGAGCAGAGGTTACCTCTGGTGGCAGAGGCAGTAGTAACAACCTTTGATTAGCTCAGTGTTTTAGCTAACTTAAAAATTAAGAAAAAAACACTTTTGGGGCCACCCACTATTTTCTATGTCTATAAAGAGTGTCTGAGCTTTGACTGCCCATTAGAATCACCTGGGCAGCTCCCAGGCCTATTAAGTCACAATCTGTGGGGGTGGAAACCTTCTGGCAATCTCCCCAGGTGATTGCAGTGCCGCAGCCAAGGTTGAGAACCACAGGTCTGTAGTCTTGAGACAGCTGATTCACACATTGACTTCACTGGCTTGGCTGAAAAGACATTTGACTTTTTTTTTTTCTTTTAACCCAAGCATGTGATTAAAATTCTAGCCCTGCAACTTTTTGTGTGATCTTGGGCCTCATTTTTCTTATTTATATAATGGAGATTAGAATGGCCTATTTCATAAAATACTGTAAGGATAAAATAATACCTATGAAGTCCCGTGGCGGATTCATGTTGATGTATGGCAAAACCAATACAATATTGTAAAGTAATTAGCCTCCAATTAAATAAATTTAAATTAAAAAAAATAATTAATACCTATGAAGCTTCTGGGGTTCCCTGGTGGCTCAGTGGTAAAAAATCCACCTGCCAACACAGTTAGATCCCTGGGTCGCGAAGATCCCTCAGAGGAAGAAAAGGCAACCCACTCCAGTATCCTTGCCTGGGAAATCCCATGGACTGAGGAGCCTGGGGGGCTACAGTCCATAGTGTTACAAAAGAGTCAGACACAACTTAGCAACTAAACAACAGCAAAAGAAGCTTCTAGCACATAGTAGGTACTGCTCATTCACGATTAGCTTTTGTTATCATTACGGTTTCTGTTTAAGAGATTTGACCTCTTTTTCTTCCCACGGTTGCCGTGCATAAAATTTTGAAATTCACAGACTTTGTTTTTATAATTAGCTCCTTTTTTGTTGTACCTAAATGCACATCAAAGAAAATAGGTAGACTGGCGTAAATCGAAGTACTTTACTCTGGAGAAGGGACCCTCCCTGATAATTTAAAGTTAGAATTCAAGTCTGGTTACTAATTAACTGTATATTATGTCCAATTAGTAGAGGGAGTGATAGCCAGAGATAGGAGTAACCTTGTGCAATAAGATCTGGGAGAGGGATGTAACTATGTATAAAAAATTTTTTTAAGTAGGGTCAAACAGTCACTAGTTCTTAAAACACTGTATTACATTATTGCAGTGCTCTTGGTCTTCCCAGGGATGACCAGAAACCATGGAGAAAAAGTTCATATGTTGTCTTCTATGCTTCTATTTCTGGAGAAGGAGATGGCACCCCACTCCAGTACTCTTGCCTGGAAAATCCTATGGACGGAGGAGCCTGGTAGGCTGTAGTCCATGGGGTCGCTAAGGGTCGGACATGACTGATGCTTCTATTTCAGATCAGTGTGTAACAGTTAATTAAAATAAACAGGTTTGGTGCTTAAGGCTGACATGGTTAATTTAAGTTAGTTGTCCCTTGCATGGTGTTCCCCTGAGACATGGGATGACCCATTTACCTGAGCATGAAAGCATACTGTTTCTGGCTACTATTTTTCGACCTCCCCTGAATCTGTTTTAAAGAATAAAAGTGTCCTTCAGCTAAGGGCCAGATTTTTTTTGTTGTGGTGGTTCTTCTTTCTGTTGTTCTTTCATCTCCAGTGCCAGGTGCTTGGCATGATAGGTGCTCAATAAATAGTAGGTCTATACCTATGTGGTATTGGCTCTCTGCTGACAAATATGCGTATATAAGGTGGGCAGTGAAATGTAGTGGATGTGGGCTGAGGAGTCAGAGTGCTTGGATTTGATGTCTTGCTATATTTTTCTTTTTTTTTAAACCAGCTGGTGATCTTGGTTTTGCCTTCCCAGGTGGCGGCATACTGGTAAAGAATCTACCTGCCGATGCAGGAGATGTGGGTTCCATCCCTCAGTCAGGAAGATCCCCTGGAGTAGGAAACGGCAACCCACTCCAGTATTCTTGCCTGGGAAATCCCATGGACAGAGGAGCCTGGTGGGCTACAGTCTGTGGGGTCGCAAAAGAGCCGGACACAACTTGACGACTAAGGAGCTTCCCGACCCAGGGATCGAACCCTGGTCTCCTGCATTCCAGGCAGACACTTTAACCTCTGAGCCACCAGGGAAGTCCAAACAACAAACAGATATTGTCTATTAAATGGACATTTTCACTGAAGTACATATATCTTGTAGTTAAAAGGTGAAATTTATCAGGCTGTTTTTGTTTAATTCTGTTCTATTTAAAAGACGGAACAGAAATGACAACTTTTTAAGTTAAGTCAGTTTTATTTGTATGTAAAATCCTGCCTTAAAATTCCTTCCCTGAATAAAAGATAAAACTTTGGAAATATGACTCAATTAAGACTTCTGTTGAATATATGTGACATGCACGGACATGTTTGCTTCTGCACATTATACCTGCCTTGGTCATCCCTGTAATGGAACTCACCAATATTGGTTGACCAGGGAAGAGAATCGCCCATTATCTGTGAGCCTTTTGCTTTGCTATAACTTTTTATTTTATATTGGGGTAAAGCTAATGCCTAGCGTGCTGTAGTCCGTGTGGTGGCAAAGTCAGCCATGACTGAGCAACTGAACAACAACAGCAAAGCATCTGATTAACAACGTTTTGACAGTTTCAGGTGAACAGCAGAGGGCCTCAGCCACACATACACATGTATCGTTCTCCCCTAAATTCCCCTCTTGTCCAGGCTTCCATGTGCTATACAGTAGGTCCTTGTTGATTATCCATTTTAAATATAGCACTGTGTACATGACCTTTGGAAACTCCCTAACTATCTCTTCCCCACCATTCCTTCCCCCCCGCAACCCCATGCACCATGCACCACCGGCAGCAGTAAGTTTGTTCTCTTAAGTCTGTGAGTCTCTTTCTATTTTATAAGTAAGTTCATTTGTATAATTTCTTTTTAGATTCCATGTATAAGGGGTGAGTGAGCCTTTTAAGTCTCAAGTATGTTGTACAGTTGACTACATCCACATAGATTGGGAACCTTACCTTGAGCTTTTAAAATTCCCTTTTGCCTCACCAAGAGCGTGGACATAAGACTAGGTTTTAGAGACTTAAGGAATGGGTGAATTGGGAGTTTGAGAATGAAGACTGAAGCTGAGAGTACCAAAGTGCAGAGGGTTTGAGAGGAACCAGAAGATGGAAGAGAGAAAGAGAGGCAAGGGGACTAACATCAGTTTATGACATTTCAGAACATTGGAGAAGATTCTTGCCCCCACCTCCATGTCCTAAAAAGAAAAAAATAGGGAATAGGGAAGGGGATGTGGGTTTGGCATCAGATATTGTTTGAATACAACTCCGGTGTTTACCAGTGGAGTGACCTTGAGCACACAGGTAACCTCTGTGAACTTTGGTTTCTTCATAGTGCCCCGAGGATAGCAATGTCTATTTTGCACACTTGCATGGACTAGAAATAATACATTGAATGTGACTGGCACGAATCCCAGAGTGTGTCACTGTGACATTTACTAGGAAACGAGGACTTGCTGTTGTAGTATTAGCATTGGCTGCTTTTCATTTCATTTGCCCACCATATCACATCTGGAAGGTAACAGTTATTAGCTGTGGTCTAAAGGTGGCTCCTTTTGGAGCCATATGCTCAACTTGGCTGAAACTTACTTGATTTAAGACGCTCTCACTCTGTCATTTCTACCGTATTGACCCTTTTTTGGTAAGAAAGGACCTGAGAATGCTGTACATGGTAGTAACTAAGTGTTGCTGTTTTTCATTTTGACAACTCAGTGTTCTTATTTTATCACTGAGGACAAAATGTTTTTGCTACTCTTGCCAGTCAGTGGTTTGTGGGTTTTGTAGCTGTGTTTGGAAGTGAAAGTTATGCATAATATAACTGTACTTTAAAATAAAAATGGCCAACTGTATTTTGTCTTTCAAGCCATTAAAGCGAATTTATTTTGACAGAAATTTGGAAATTTCCTTGGAAGAATTAAATTATGTGAAGTACATTCCATTTATTGTCTCCCACATTCATGGGCTGTACTAAGCATGATACTTGCATTTTCTCACTAACACTGAACCAAGCACTGTGGTGTGAAGGGGCAATCTGAGGCTCAGAGGGGTTAATTAACTTTCCAGCGTCAAGGTCGAATCTAATGAATCTGAATTTGGAACCCTAATGTGACTTTGTAGCCTGGGTTCTTTCCACAGTACTACATTGCCCTCAAAATTATTTTAGTGTCTCATGATGATATTAATGGTTTGGAGAAAGTGGGTTAGGTGGGTCGTGTGAGGATTTAAGATAAAATTTAGAATCAGAAGTAACAAGTCTGATTATTTGATACAGCATCTCCAGGGTGTAGGGCATTTGGTGCAGTTACAGAATGTGATTTTAGTTGATTCTTGAGTTGATTTTAGGTGGTCTGCACATGCTGCTTGAAATAACATAGAATCACATGAGAAACGGCTGTTTTTTTTGAATTCCCTTTCAGTGTTTTCTTGACAAGTCAAGGAGGAACTCAGTTTGATTCTAGAACCTCTCGTTGATGTAGCTGCTCATTTGTTTTTCTTAAAGAGAGCAGACTTCAGGCAGCCAAACAGCCTGATAGCTAGACTTTAATAATTGTTTTGTTTTTTTATTGCATTTAAATTTCACAGTTACCACCCATTGATGCCACATAAGTCAGATTTTTCATTTACAAGGTAGTAATGTAAAGTTTCCCTTTTAGAAGTTTATTATAGGGGAAAAAGTGAACATTTGGCATTTCATAGTACAGGTTTTGCGTGCACGGAATAAGAATAAGATGCAGGAGTACCTGCATCTCCGAAGTTTAGGAACAGATCAAATCCCTTTGTGATACCGAAACTGTATTTTACAGTTAAGAAAACAGTTTGGAAGAGGATGAGTCACTAAGTATGTGTCTCAAGCTGAGCCCAGAGTCCACAGACACTGACTTCCCGAGCCACATAGCATTCCTCCAGGGCTGCACCCTGTAGCCCCTGGAGACCAGCAGCACCCTCATTGCAGTTTGAGCTGAAATGGGTCTTGCTATTTTTAAACAATGCTCTGTAGTTGTGAATGGCACACTTGTGTTCTTTGTTTTTATTGGCTTATGGGTGCTTTTCCAGAGGACATGCCAGCCATTGCCCTACGCTAATAAGCCTCACTAAATAGGCTCATAGCCTGGAGGGATGCAGGCATGAAGTAAATTGCTCGTTATAATAGTGTGACATTTTAAAAAGTATTGCTTTAGCTATTTTTCGTATATAAAATGTCATAATATGATAGGTAATGAATAGAAAGATGTGCTGTCACTCTGAAGGATGAGGCATTTTAGAGCATTTGAATGACACCATTTCCTTTCCTTTGAGAATAAGTGAATTTAAGAAAAATATGTTATCATTTTAGGAGAGTCAAACATTTCATTTCCTATTTCACATCTCATTTAAAGCCCCTTTTTTAAGTGAAATGTTAAAAAAAAAAAATCTACAACTCAAGCTATGTAAGAGAACTTTGACATTGCTTATGTGCTGTAGACAATAGCTGCTGCTGCTGCTGCTGCTAAGTTGCTTCAGTCGTTTGCAACTCTGTGCGAGCCCATAGATGGCAGCCCACTAGGCTCCCCCGTCATTGGGATTCTCCAGGCAAGAATACTGGAGTGGGTTACCATTTCCTTCTCCAATGCATGCAAGTGAAAAGTGAAAGTGAAGTCGCTCAATCATGTCCAACTCCTAGCGGCCCCATGGACCATAGCCTACCAGGCTCCTCTGTCCATGGGATTTTCCAGGCAAGAGTACTGGAGTGGGTTGCCATTGCCTTCTCCGAGACAATAGCTATGATACTATAAAAATAAAATATTCTAAATATAGATTAAAAATGGGAAGTTGGTAAATTGGTTATTTAGTTTGATTAGTGTGGAACAGTTTATTAAGCTTTACATTAGTGAGATTTAGTATTATAAATCTATATTTCCTACGGCATTGACCTCTCAACCTAATAACAAATATTTAGAGGAAATTTTAAAAAGGATTTTATATCCTTTATAAAGATTTGTTTTTGAAAAACATGTTAAATTCTACTGATGTCAAACATCACTTTTATTAGAAAATGAAAAAAAAAATCCTCCTTATAGGTAAGTGTCAGCTCAAAATCCAGAAGTCATCTAAGTTTTATCTGGGTGTGGGTACGACTCCTTGGAAGTAGTTCCTCGAGTATAACTTCTCAAGTTCAATTCCTCTTCATTGATGGATCTGTGAAACTAAACCTCAATTCAAGCAACATACAACAGTGGAGCAGGCATAAGATACCTACATCTTCTTATTAAAAAAAAAAGCACGAAGTACAAGGTATGTGGGAGTTGTTGGTCCATGAAAATTCTGAAATCCGGTTAGGCAAATGTTCCTCAACTAGGTTCAGACCTGGGAATAATCCTTCATAGTTCTTGATTCTACCCTTTGGAGTATTGAGTTATCCTTCCTATTCATAAAGGGTGGTATGTGTTTACATTTGAGTGTTCTCAGCCTGTTTCTTACCTGTAGAAAGTTGGGGGTTTATGGTGTTTTTTCATTTAGGACCCTCTCCATTCCTTCTAGTCAAAACTGGCAGTGTTTCTCCTGATAAAATCCTCTCAAAACTTTTGTGGGTCTCCCATGAGGCTTATTGAGGTTTACTCTTGTTAGTCAAAAAGCACACCCATCTTAGAGATGATTCCTTCTCTACCTTGGGTTTCTGCAAAAATAAGGGAGAGACAATGCCCTTTAACTTAGCAAAATCCTGTTGAGAGAACCTGTGTTAGGTGAGCTTGATTAAGGAAACTCGCGCTTAAGAGAACCTGTGTGAGTCACACCCTTAAAAGTTGTAGGAGGTCTTATAGCCTGATTGAATAATACTCTGACATGCCACATTTCCCAGGGCTTACCAAAAGGATTTCAGAAGCTACAGCTTTGACCTCACTTCACACTTTTTTTTCAGACAGTTCCCTAGAAATAATCTTTGGTTGGAAGCTATTTCTTGATTTTAGCGTTACTGAGAATCTTCAAAACCTTCAAGTCTTCTCTTTTTTGTTTAGTGATCCCTCCCCCAATTTATCTTCTCACAGGTTTCCCTAAACAGCAAGAAGAAACCAGGTAGCCTCTTCAGTACTTTGCTGGGAAGTCTCCTCAGCTAAATTACACAGTTCATTTGGCACTTATAAAACATCTCATCTAACTGCACAAATCTGCAGGTTACGTAACTACATGTTAAGTGTCAGTATTGTTAAACCTTCTGCCACTACATAATTTCTAGTTTCCAATAAGATTTTCTTCTCTTTTATTCATGCCCTTATTAGAAATCTCTTCAAAGTCCAAAGTTCTGTGAACAGTGTGTTTGAGATGGTTTACACTTTGACTCATGCCCTTCTTAGGCCCACTACACAGTTCCATAGCCACTACTGCCATTTAGATTTTTGTCATGGCAGTGCTCTACTTCCAAAATCTGGACTAGTTACCCTGCTGAATGGCAAATTACCCCCAGACTGAATTGGTTTTGAACAACAAATACTATCTCAGTATTTGCTGGAAAGGAATTGACTTAGCTGAGTGATTCAAGATCTCTTAGGATGTTGGAGTCAAACTTCTGATCAGGGTTGTGTGTACTGTGCTGTGGTTAGTCACTCAGTCATGTCCGCCTCTTTACGATCCCTTGGACTTTAGCTCACCAGTCTTCTCTGTCCATGGAATTCTCCAGACAACAATACTGCAGTGGTGTGCCGTGCAGATGAGGATTCAGGGTAGCTTCCCAACCCAGGGATCAAACCCACGTCTTCCGCATCGCAGGCAGATTCTTTACCATCTGAGCCACCAGAGAATCAGGGTTGTGGTTATCTCCAAATTTGACCAGGACTGGAGAATCTGCCTCAGAATTCACTAATGTGGTTGCTGGCAGGCCTCAGAATATCCAATTCTAGTCTCACTCTTCCAGGGCTTTCCATAGGATTTTCCATAGTTCCAACCTGGAACTTTCAACAGAATAGCTGACTTCCCTCAGGGCAAGAGATCGAAGAGCAACAGCCAGGGAGAGTTTGTGTGAACCCAAGGTGAATATGAAAGTATTTTAATAACCTAATCTTGAAGGTATAACTCACGACTTCCTGCCCTATTTTGTTCATTACTATTGAGTCACCAAGTTTAGCTTGTGCTCAAGGGGAAGAATAACAGAATGCAAGAATCATCTGGGGCCATCTTAGTAGCTGCCTCCCACAGTATAAGAATGTCATTGTCATTGTTGGAAATATCCTTACCAAAGTCATCTTTGAGTACTTGCTATGTAGCAGGTACTGTTCTAAATTATATTCTTGGATTATCCAGTGTAATTGTAATTTTTTAAAAAAATGTTTTACTGTATATTAAAATGTGATTTACCATTTAATTTGACATAGTAAAAAATGACATTTGAAATCATGGCACCTCAGAGGGAAATTATCTGGTCTTTTAAACTATCTGACCAGGAAGAATTCAAATTAAAAGAGATTTCCAGGTAACTCTCTGAAGTATAAACCTAACTAGGAGGTTGTTAGGGAAAATCCCAAAGTTGAAGCCATCCTGTCCTTTAGGGAGTTTCAAAATCCGTTAACAGTTTGTGAAAATTTCATGTTCCTGCAAATAACTATTTCATTGGTTAGTAGCTAGGAATGGAATAAAATGTGTTTGTCCATATGGTATTTTCACTTGCTTCTGAATGTGTTCCTTTTGGCTTTATATAGCCTGCAGCCCTTATTATTTGATAGTCGGAAGATACGTATTTTTAATGGAGTTCAACTGGTTTTAGAAAGATAGGTATCTTTGATTTAAAGAAAGAGCATCAGTTGCATGAATAGTAATTTCAACTTGTTCATTCATTCCTATTTTGAAAGTCGTTTTATATATTGTAATACATGAGGTATTCTTTTGTGCTATTGATAAAATTAAAAAATAGAGCATATAGGCATATTATGAAAACATCATTAAATGTTATGAACAATTGAAACTTCAAATTCATACTCTGGCCTCACTCTTCCAAACATACTTTAGTAATTAAAGATACTTGAGTTGAATATTTCTATTTTCCATTTTACTTCCATTGTACTTTCCTAAACAGATTTCTAAAAGAGGTGGGATCATCAGGAAGTGGATAGAGAATACTTTGTCCAAATGTTTGAAGCCATACTTCACTTAAAAATCAAGGGGAGTTTCCATCCTTGTAAGTGAGAAGTTGCTGTTGAGTATCTAGCGATCAGTGATCATCCTCCTGTCCCTACTGCTATCTATGTGAGTACCAGATTGCTGCCATGATCCTCACTGTTAGGCTAGGTTGCTGTGGGCCTCATGTCTTAGTGATACCCTCATAGATTGAAGGCCCTTGAGACATAGGGTCTTCGTTCTGTGTCTGAACACGTAGAAAATTCCCTATGTGTTCTATAGGGTACAGTGTAGTTCTTAGGGAGACTTACAGTCTGCATGTTGTGTTTTTCTTATTTACCTTTGGCTACTCAGGTTGGTTAGGGTCCGTATGGATTAAGCCAGAGGATGCTCTTTTCTGTTGATACTGCCCAAGGAAGCAGTAGCTACTAACCCAGTTAGCTAAAACGATGGTATTTATGAGTACATGTGAGACCCTGTTTTTAGCCTCCAAGAAGTCTTCATCTGAGGGTCCCACAGTAGCAATACTTTGAGCAGAGGCTGAGCTTTTAAAGAAAGACTGCTTTGTTTTTATGGTGGGCTTCCAGCTGATCTCAAAACTGCCTCCTACCAGGCAACAACTCAGTCCTGAGACTATGTTGTGTGTCTTGTCTGTGGCCCTCTCTTCCTCAAGGGTGGCGTTTTCAATTTGGGATCAGTGAGAGGTCCATGAACTTTCTGAAAATTTATGTCAATTTTGTATATGTGCCTTTTTCCAAGACAGAAGTCATAGCTTTTATCAGATCCTCAAAGCATCAGTGACCTGAAAAAGGTTAAGAACCACTGCTTTAGGGCAAATTCCTCCTCCTGAGGTTTTTTAAGTCCATCTTGGAATTTTACATCCTCTGGTTCTACCTCATGAATCCTCTGGAAAGTGGCCCTGTTTGTAATGGGGTTCTCAATGCTTAATGCTGTTCCTCTAAAGCCCAAATCCCTACCACCCCGCTTAAGTGTAAGAATCCTGATTAGAGATTTAAATGACATTTCATAAATTGCATTCCTAGAATCTACTAGTAATTACTTGTTGCTGTTTAGTCTTTACGTTGTGTCCAACTCTTTTTGTGACCCCAGGAACTGTAACCCATCAGGCTGCTCTGTCCACGGGATTTCCCAAGCAAGAATATTGGAGTGGGTTGCCATTTCCTTCTCCAGGGGATCTTCCGACCCAGGGATCGAACCTGCATCTTCTGCATTGGCAGGAAGATTCTTTACCACTGAGCCACCTGCAAAACCCATTAGTAATTGCTTAGTAAATAATAAAAGAATGTCTCAATGTTATCACGTGAGAAATTTAGGCTTTTCAGATTGCTTTATATTCATGATATTTAAAGCAATATGCAACAATTATTTTCATTTTAAATTTGGGGAAACAGAAATCACACAGCAAGACAATGGCACACTTGGGCATGATGCTCAAATTGCTTGAATCCTAATTCAGGGCTTTTACTAATCCTCAGTTTCCAAAGCTCCATCACCCTGGAACTCTTGATAAAAGGAGGTTTTGACAGTATCTATTCACAAAATAGAGTTTCTGACTTAAGAATTAAGTCATAGTTAAGAATATCCCCAGATGGTGACTCAGCTCTACTTGAGAACTTGTCTCTTTGGGACCCACCTGCCATCCCCCATCACTTCCCATCTCTGGGTCCACGAAAGGTTCTGCTGGCTGCTCACGCTCCCACTTCCTGCTCCACTCTGCAGCTTTCCACTTACTCAATGGCATGTTTCCCTTGCTGCTTTCTGCATCACAAGTGCCCTGGAGGATGGAGGCAGGCTCCATAGGATTGGATCCCAGGGTAATAAGAGTGATAGTCACCGTAATGAACTTGGCTCCCCCACACTTCTCATCTCTCTCTGGCACATAGTCCTTGTTTCAAAATCAGGGGCTTAAGGGGTCCCTTACCTTTGGATGGTTCTTTCTCAGACTCCTCTGCAACCTGGGGTATAGACAGGGGTAAGCTAAAGGAGATCAGTCCTGGGTGTTCTTTGGAAGGACTGATGCTAAAGCTGAAACTCCAATACTTTGGCCACCTCATGCGAAGAGTTGACTCATTGGAAAAGACTCTGATGCTGGGAGGGATTGAGGGCAGGAGGAGAAGGGGACGACAGAGGATGAGATGGCTGGATGGCATCACCAACTCGATGGACATGAGTTTGGGTGAACTCTGGGAGTTGGTGATGGATAGGGAGGCCTGGCGTGCTGCGATTCATGGGGTCGCAAAGAGTCGGACACGACTGAGCGACTGAACTGAACTGAAGCCCATACCCAGATCCTGCTATTGGAACTTTCACCACAGGCTCTGTACAGGGGGGCTTTGAAGTTCTCCAGTCAACTGGTTCTCCAGCTGTGTTTTTTAGCTTCCAGATGTAGAAGCCAGATCACTCCTAAATAAGTCACAGATTGGAAAAGCAGGAAAGAATGTTTGTAGAAACCAGGTTGCAAAGAGAAACATATGGATATGTTTTGGTTTGGCCCACACAGTGCCCGGAAAAATTTCAAGGTAGTTGTCTACATGGAAAAAGAAAGATATTTTATGTAAACATCTAGATTTCAGACTGTTTGAAAAGTCATAGGATCTCTTGACCCTGGTCTGCATTCTTGTGTGGCTTGCACTTTGAGTGGGGCATGCGGGCTTCGATTGGCAAAATTTCCACTGGAATTCTTCCTCTCGAATAACTTATTTAGTTTATCAATGAAAAAGGCAAGCCTCAGAGAGATCAAATGACCTGACAACTGTGCTGTGCTGTGTGGTAGCCACTGGTGCTGTGTGGAAAAAGCACTGAAAGTATGTGACAGAGTGGAATTTCATATTTTATTTAAACTTAAAATTTAAAGCTGAAGCACTGTGAAATATTTTTCAGTTAAGCACAGCTTTATCATTTTGGTGGTACTGTATTTCAATTAACTCTTAGGTCATGTTAAATATTATTGGATTATTAGATATTATTGCAATGCATGTATACTTTGTACTTTTTAAAATGTGGGTTCAGAAATCTAAAAATTGCGAATGTGGTTCATGGTGTATTTCTGTTGGATGGTGTTGACCTGACAGAGGTCACACAGCGTGTTGGTGGAAAATCTGGAATATGTCAGCTGATATCCACTGTTCTAACCATATTTTTTCTTTATTTTCAATACTTTATAAAGTGTTGCCCAAATTTTCTTCTAATTCTCAAAACCTTTTCATTGTACCAGACAATCTCACAAACTCCTCTAGGAGTTTATTTTTCCTCATTCTTGCATGGCGCATGATACAGAGGTGACTTTATTCAAATAAAAATTTAGCTTTGTGTGTTATAGTGGTCATATAATAAAGGTAATTTTAAAGATAATACAGTTACTATTCATGATATATAAAGGCTAAAATTATTTTCTCATTTTAAGTGATACTGACCATTAGTTGTCTCTGAATTATTTAAGAAAATAATTTTAAACATATTCAAAATAACATTGTATTTGATTTTGTCACAAATATATATTAGTCTAAAATTAGTTGCATATTGTATCTCATTGTATAACCAGCAACCTGATCAAAATGCAGCACCACCAGCATCCCAGAAGTTTCCTTGAGCCCCTTGCAGTCATGAACTGTTCCTCCCTCCCTACGGATAATTGCTATGAATTGATTTTGCCTGTTGTTATATTTTACATCAGTGAAATCAAACAAATGAATCAAACAGTTCTTTTTCTTAACATTGTGAGATTCATCCAAGCTATTACATGTAGTTGTAGATTGCTCACTTCTTTTAGTATGTCATCTTATAAGTCTATCACAATTTATCCATTCTATGATTGATAAGCATTTGAGTAATAGGTCTGCTACTATGAATGCTCTAGTTCCTTTTGACTTTTTTTTTAAGGGCTAGCAACTGCTTGACGTCCTTAATGACTATAGCTTAAGGTCTACTTCGAGTGCATTTCCCAAGTTGTTATTTTATTATTTCTCTGCTATTAGCGCTAATTTAATATCCTTATGCATCCTGTCTGTATGCACTGGACTGTTACCACTACACATTAAAAAATATGACCAAAAATAAAAGCAACTAAAACTTAACATTGAAAATGCAAGCGTTGGTGTCATTGTTCAGCCAAGGATAAGGATAAGCTGCCTAGGGATCTGTCCAGATGTGAGCTGGCTTATCTTTTCTCTGTTTACTATCATTTCTGCTCTTCTGATACATTCTTTTTCCATTTGTACTGTGTAAAAGGGTCATTTTAAAGTAACTAATTTATTTAAAAACTTAAAATTACATCAGGCCCGATTCTTCCTTTTTGCTAATATCCCGAAACATGTTCACAATCCCTTGATTTGGGAACATTGCCTCTCACTAGAAGCGTCCAGAGGATAGCTAAGCATTTGAGAGGAGTGTTACAGAGTTAACTCAGATATCTGGTGGCTGGTTGAACTAGCCTTCAGAATATTTCTAAACTAGAATAATGTCATTTTAAAATTCTGAGATGCTAGCTTAAGTGAACAATAATGAAAATAAGAATTATTTGTAGTGACATGCTCAGCAATTTCACACTAGAGTTTGCTTTATTACATATAAATGGCTAAAAAGGCAATGATGTTCTTGGAATTGATTCATGAACATTCATTAATGTTACTTTTATAACTTGTCATAATAGAACTTGTGTTGTGCTATGCTACAGTTTGTCTTTGTACAAATTATAATAGAAAAAAATTAAGGTATTTATGTTAACCAAAATCTACCCTAGTTTTTTAAAAGCATAGATTTCTAGGTAGATTTCTAAATCACTGAGGAGTATATCCTCCTAGCCACAGAATTAACAGATATTTCCTATCTTGTGATTCACGCAGGCCCTAGAAGTATTAGTATTCAAAAGTAATAAGATTGTATGTACTAAACTCTTCTTTAATTTCAGATTTTTAGTGATTTATACTGGCTCCCGTCCCCAACACTACTTAGTTTACACCTGTGAAGTTTCGAAGGGAAGCTATTCAGTAACTGCTCAAAAATCCATGTGGGTGGTTCTGGAATCTTATCAGGTATTTAGAGAGATACTTTCAGTTCACTTAGAGAATTGCTTAGTAGAGACATCTGAGGTTAAAAAATTATAACTTGGGTTTCTTAAAATATAGCCCATTCTATATATTATAGTTTATTTCTAAAAATTAGACTACATAGAACGAATGTCTTTCCATGACATTTTCTTTAATTTTTTTTTAATTGAAAAGATTTCTGATTCTGTTTTTTAATATAAATTTATTTATTTTAATTGGAGGTGAGTAACTTTACAATATTGTATTGGTTTTGCCATACATCAACATGAATCCAGTCAAGGAAAATTACTGTTGTGAATTTAGGATAGGTAATCCAAAGAGGTGTGATTTGATGCAACTAATATTACATGAGTAGCCATATAAAGATACTGAACATCAGTATTTTTTTTGTTTTGTAACAGTTTAAAAGTCTATTACTTAAAGAATAGACATATTCTTGCTTACTGCTTGTCTGTGATTTGAACATTGTGGCCTGGACTTGACCTGGCCTGATTTATCTGAACCTAAGGGGTAGACAAACTTGGAACTGGCTCACTGTCCTTTTATCACCTCATTGGCCAAGCAAGATGCATGGTCAGTCCCAACACTGATGGATTGGGGGGCAGAAGAGTACTCTGCCCACAACAGTAAGCACTACTCTGTGGTTGGCAGGGTGTGAGTATATAATTACAGTAATGAAGGTTAAAAAATTTGGAGTGATGACCCCATCTACCAGAGTCAGTTTCAAAATTGGTACAGTGTGAGATAAAAGAAAGCTGCTTTCATTTGAAGAAACACTTTATGGTGATTTGACGTAGACTTTTTCAAAAATTAACATTGATTAACATAAAGAATCAGACATAGCAACTAAACAACAACAAAAAACTTAGTTTTAATCATATTTGGTTTTCTAGGCAAAACGTATGAGTTCATAATGAAAAGACATGTAGCAGAAATTATAAACAAAAGGCAATAGGTAAATATGTTCCTTTTTTCTTCAGTCAACAAACTTTTCTGAAGCGCTTGCTGTCCACAGGCTTTCTCAGGGGGTATAATTTTATAGGTGCTGCCATTAAGAGATAGAATGTAAATGAAGTATCCTTTAAAGCTGAAGGCTTATCTGTTAGGTTTTTATGACTGCTCTTTCAGTGGCATAGAATTAGTAGAACTTCTCTGCTGAAGTATTTCAATGTTTAATATGGTGATTTTAGCAGCAAAAGCAGATGTGATAAAATATAGGATTCAATCTTACATACTAGTTTATAAGGGTTTTTTTAAAAAGCTAGAATAATTTAGAACATGGACCCATGGATAAGTTTGGGCATTTAAAATTTTTTGTAGACTTCTTGTAGATATTCAAATAATGCTTGGCTTTTAAAAAAATATTCATTATATATCCATGGGAATTCTTTTCTTAAAAAAAATTAAATGACAAATTATGCCACTAGTATTTATTTGAAGGTTCTAGCACCTACTATGGCAGCTATATCTTTTTATACCCAAGGCTTTATATTTTTATACCAAGGCTTTGGGGGAAAAATATGGAAAATTGAGAGAAATAGATAGCCTTTTTGTCAGTCTTTCTGTTTTTCTTTCTATATTTTTAATATGTATATCTAATTTTAAGCATTTCTTCAAAATACCCTCATTTTTCAAGTTGCATATTTTTTAATTTTTAAATAATCTTTTATTTAGTTAGTTATTTTTGGCTGTGCTGGGTCTTCCTTGCTGGGCAGGCTTTTCTCCAGTGAGTTGGGGCTACTCTGGTCACAGCATGTGGACTTCTCGTTGCGGAGACTCCTCTTGTTGCAGTAGTTGCAGCACATGGGCGCAGTAGTTGTGGCTTTGGGGCTCTGGAGCTCGGGCTCTGTAGTTGTAGCACAGGGGCTTAGCTGCTCCACAGAATGTGGGATCTTCAGACCAGGGATTGAACTAGTGTCCCCTGCTTTGCCAGGCGGACTCTTAACCAGTGGACCACCAGGGAAGCCCCACATATTTACTAATTCCTTCCATTTAATGTGAGATTGTGTATGATTGTATGTATGTGTGTGTATATGTCTAATCACTTACGAAATGATATTGGTCTTTAGTTACATAATCCTAGTAGCAATTTATATTTTTACTTTTTAAAGCTTAATTCGTCATGTTTCAGCTTGAGAATATCAAAATGTTTTGCTAAAAAAGGGAAGCTGAAGGCTGGTCCCTCGGTACACAAATAATGGCCTTAATTTGAAAATACTTAATTTCCTGTGAGTCGTCCTGACATGCTTCTTGTGCTTACACTAGAAAAAGCAGTAAGAAGAGGCAGGTGTTTTTTTTTTTTTTTTTGACAAGTTTATTTCTGTACTTTTTGTGAACAATGCCTGCTCAGAAAGTTTTCAGAGTAGGAACATGTAGATTCTTGTTAAGCGCCAGTTACTGAAACTAATACTGTATGAAACCAGTGAATAATTGGCCAGTTACTGTGTATTTATTCTTTAACTTACTAAAGAAATATTTCTTGTTATTAACTTTGTTCCTTTGGGAATATGTTGATGTGGAAAGAAAATCTGGCTTTAGTTTCCCTTCATCTCTTTTTACTTATTTATTTATTTTTTAACTCTGCTAATTGATTGCTTAATTACTAAAAAAAAAAGTCCAGTTGGCATCAATTGGAACAGACACCAAAAAGAACATTTCTGAGTAATTATTTTGTAAAGAGAAGAGTCTTACCAGGCCCCATAGCATTTTAACTGCAAAAAATTACAGTTTTTTAACTATCACACCCAGAATTATGTCTTGAACTTTGAATTGTGTCTCATTCGATTATATCTAGTTTCCCGTCTTTCTAGGTCTGTTCTGGTGTTATCCAGGTCACTCAAAAAACCTACTGGCATGGTGTAGACTACATGGATTATTTTTTATAGTTGTGTTGACCCTACTTTTAGAATACATATCCTGCCTCTTACTAATCTGTACTATTTCTAACATCCTAGTCTGATTCACTGTCCTCTCTTGATTGGGCTGATTGCAGTAGGCTTCTACCTGGTTTTCTTGCTTCCACCCTTACCTCCCACATGGTAGCTCAGTAGTTTATAAAGATTATTCTTTGTAAAATATAAGTTAGGTAATGTTATTTTCCATTTCTCTGTAGAGGAACTTTTCTATTACCACTTAGTTGTACCAACAAGTTTCCGACCTTTTAGCTGTTGCAGTGACCCTCCGAGCTCGCAGCCTTCTCAGAGTCTTTAAACCTGCTATTCTGTCTTATCTGGTTGCTTCTTCCCTGAGAATCTCTTCATCATTGACTGACTTTTTTATTCAGGCCTCAGCTTTGATGCCAGCTCCTACAAAGGCAGCTGTGTTAGCTGTGTTTGCTCCATAACAAATTATCCTCAAACTTACCACTTTCAAGTAACAAACACATGTAACCATTAACTATTCCACACATTTTCCTGAGGGTCATGAATTGCTGGACCCAAACAGTTGGCTGGGCTGTAGTTGACTCAGGAAGAAGCTGCTGGCAGGCTTCATCTTCTCATTATTGGTGAGATACCTCCATTTTTGCAAAGGAATGCCCTTCCATAGATTGCCCGCATGTCCTCCTGATGTGGCATCCCCTACACAGTGAGGGATCTAACAGAGGAAGAGCCCAACACGGAAGCCAGTCTTTTGTAACCTAATCCACTTGTATTGGATGCTGTTAGTCACACAGACCATCCATGGTACAGTGTTGGAGCAGAGTACACAAGGGTATGATTACCAGGAGGTTGGGGGTGTGATAGGGAGCCATCTGGAAGGCTGGCTACTATAGCAGCCCATGAGAATTGCATTGGTTACTTTTGAGAAGTCTACGTGTTTAAATTTTTTTTTTTTTAACATCTGAGCAGTGTTTAGAAGTCATAGCTGCGTCTCTTCCTTGATAAGGGAATAGCTGAATGGTGATGAGAGTTCATCCACCCAAGTACTTTCTCTCTCATTATTTACACTAACGACCTTCTGAAATCCCATATTGTGACTCCTTGTTAATTGTATCTTGTCTGTCTGTCTTCTTTTATGAGAGCATGAGACCCTTGAATTAAAAAAACTGATATTTCATGTCTACTATTTTATAATCATTGGGCTTAGAACAATGCCTGAAATACAGTAGATTATTTGATAAATGATAAATTTTATTTGATAAATATGAAAGTGAAAGTGAGGTAGCTCAGTTGTGTCCAACTCTTAGCGACCCGTGGACTGTAGCCCACCAAGCTCCTCCATCCATGGGATTCTCCAGGCAAGAATACTGGAGTGGGTTGCCATTCCCTTCTCCGGGGGATCTTCCCAACCCAGGGATCGAACCCAGGTCTCCCACATTGCAGGCAGACGGTTTAACCTCCGTACCACCAGGGAAGCCCAGTGGTGCTTATATTATTTATTTGATAAATGATAAATTTTATTGATAAATATAGTAGATCATTATTTGAAAAAAAAAGGTTTCCCTTTTTGAGCCCTGAAAGTTTTATTTTAACCATTTCATATGGAAAATTGTTTTTACATGTATCACTGTTTCTAAAATTTGGTGTACTGAACATAAATTTCATCAGTTTATTATTTTCCGAGTTACCTTATGTAGAAGGCACTGTGCTAGATACTCTGAAGTTACCAGCCAAATAAGAAATGGTCTTTACCCGCCCAGGAGTCCTTTTAGTGACAAAGGGCAGACTCTGGTGTGTGCCATATGAGAACAAGTAAAGTAAAAGAGGAGGAGATGGCAGGGTGGGAGGCAGGGTGAAAATTGGAAAAGGCTTCACAATAGAAGGTCTTCTTTATGTCTTAGGGTCAGCATGTTATTTTGTGCTATATAATATAGTGTTTCTTTTAGCATGCTCAGAATGCAAGAAGGAAAGAAACTGTATTTTCTGAACAACACAAAGTCAGGAAGCTTGTTTTACAGAAGTAGAAATGGTAAATTATTTAGTTACATATATTTTAAAGTTATATATTGTTAAACGTCACCTTGCTGAATTGACTGAAAATACAGGAAATTTAATTTCATAATATATGGTTGTCATCACATATAGACAGTTGTCTGTACTTCAGCCTTCAATCAGTGTACCTTTGGAATTAGTTCTGAGTAATAATTATGTTTATAGTATTCTTCACTGTTACCAGTTTGTTAGGGTAGTCCCTCTGTCTCCATCTCCTTAAAGTTGCTTCATCTAATTTTGACAGGAATTGAACGAGGATCTCTGGCTCAGAGGTTAAAGAGTCTGCCTGGAATGCGGGAGACCTGGGTTCGATCCCTGGGTTGGGAAGATCCCCCGGAGAAGGGAATGGCAACCCACTCCAGTATTCTTGCCTGGAGAATCCCATGGAGAGAGGAGCCTGGTAGGCTACAGTCCACAGGGTCGCAAAGAGTTGGACACGACTAAGCGACTTCACTTTCACTTTCTCCTGCTTTGCAGGTGGATTCTGTACCAGCTGAGCTACCAAGGAAGCCCAAGAGTACTGGAGTGGGTAGCCTGTCTTTTCTCCACTGGATCTTCCCAGTCCAGGAATCGAACTGGGATCTCTTGCATTGCAGGTGGATTCTTTACCAACTGAGATACGAGGGAAACCCCAGAATTATGTATAATAATAATAAATGAGACTCTAAAAAGAGTTTTCGAGTAATTAAGTTTTAAGGGAGGATTTATTTTTAGTTTAGCTCTCTCTGGCTCATGATTTTCATCTTTCTCATATTCACCTGTATTTTAACAACTTCTCTTATTTGCTAGGTGTTGTTTTACTTAGGTTTGCTGTTGAACTTTGTGTTTCTGATCTATGTATTGTAGTTGGCTTTGAAGTCAGACTGACTCATGAGTCTGCCAAATTTTAGTTTTATATCCTTTAGCAAGTTGTTGAATCTTTCTGAGCCTTATTTTAAAATATATCTGACAGTATTGATGTAAAGAGTAAATATGTTCAGGGCCTAGAATGTTACCTGGCGTGAATTTCCTTCCACCCTCTCTTCCTTCCCCAGTTATCCCCACCAGGTGGATTGGGCTTCACACTTCACCACCTGGTGCCTGGAGACAAATGCTTCAGTGAGCAGCATCCGTATGTGTGACACTTGGACAAGGACTCCTAGTTTATCCCCCGTGTTGGGCTGGACTTGAAGACCAATCCTGTGGATACCTTTCCTTCCTAAGATTGTCAGCACAATTTGGGGAGCAATCCAAGATTGAGTTTCATGGCAGACTGGTACCAGTAACTTGGCCCAGTGGAAAATGCACAGTCCAAGATTGACTGTAATATTAAACTTACTTTCTAGGTATCCTTTAGAGATTTGATCCTCTGAAGCAGGTATTAACTGCTACATGGTATTTCACTCCCTGCCTGGGATTTATAACAGTGGAATTCAGCTGTTTAAATTTAAACAGGGGCAGCTCAGCCCTTGAGAAGAAGAAGACCGTGGGGGTTCCTTGGGGGAGATGTATCAATCCCTGTGTATACTCAGAGTTAACAAAACATTCAGAGCAAGGAATTTTTTAATTAAAGTAAGTTTTACAACATCCATGTAATTACTTACATATTTTCCACTCCCTCACATATTTTCTTGGGTTACCCACCCTTGTGACTCATTCGGTAGCAAAATCAGTGACATCAGCATTCCCTTCTAGTCACCAAGCAAAACAGGTCATCTCCGCACCTGCTGGATTGTCTGGTGTCCCCCTGGAGAATCTCATTTCAGTTTAGGTCTCTTCCTGCTGCCGTATTTCCTTGTTTTCCTCCTGGGTGGTTTCCACTGACCCGTCAGGAACTTCTCACCATGCCAGTTTCTAGACTCCTGTTGCTCTCTTTCGACTGTTGCATTTCTTGTGTTTATTCATCATTCATGCCTTGAGAGTCATACCAAGATTCTTCCCTTGTTTTAAATTCAACTAAAATTCATCGAGTATCTATTTTGTACCCTACATGGAGATAAGCTGTATTACTTGCATTATGGAATAAAAGAATAAGGTTCAGAAAGGTTTAGTGTTCAGAATGGCAAGAGTAGTATATGAGAGAAGGAATCTGAATGGAAATCTGCCCACCGCAGATTCAGTTTTCTTTCCACTTCAGCACAACTCCCATTTCCTCTAGGTTTGCCAGGGTGTTGGGAACCTCTGATGACACAAACTGGAAGGCTTCATTAGGTCATGCTTAAGTCTGTGCCCCTGGGCATCATCCTTCTGCTGATGTAAGAGGCTGCTGGAAGCAGTGTGTGGCAGATGTGCCCCGGGTACCAATCTTTGGGTCCACCTGGAGTCCGTACTGCCAGCTCCTGGCCTATAGGATGGAGAAAATGCTGTTATTTCACTGTTGATTTTTTTTTTTTTAAGGACTGATTTTAAAAGTAGATTTAATAATTTAGGGAAAGAAACCTCCACTCATTATGAGGAATGAACTTATTAAAAGCAAAAAAGTCAGGGGAACTCCCTAACTCAATTTTTTTCAGAATATGATTTTACTCTTTCATCAGAAAGATGTTACATTGAATAAATAGGCTTTCCCTTTTAAGTTATAAAGCTGTATACCTCTGTCTAGGCAGGCCATAGAAATTGTTTTTCTTTTAAAATTACTTCTTTAATAACCTTAATCAAAATGAAGGTGGTTTCCATGAGTTGAAAATTAGGCCATTATTTGATTAATTATATCATTGGGTGATGAGAGTATTAAAAATAATTCATTTGGGGGGATTTCCTGGCAATCCAATGATTAGGATGCCTCGCTTCCACTGTAGGGAGCACAAGTTCAATCCCTGGTCAGGTAACTAAGATCCTGCATTTTACAAGCCTTGCAGAGTGGCCCCCCAAAAAATCCTTTTTGGGTTTTATAACAGTTTTTAGAGATTCTGTGAATCTGTATTTGATGAGGTAGATGATTATGTCAGAGACTTTAAGATAGAGTGTGAACAGCAAACTTAAGAAAATGAGGAAACTATTCACTTTCCCCAGAGTTGAAATGACTGTAGCCTGGGGTTCAAATCTGAACTCCATAATTAAACACTTGGATAAGCTTTGACTGGTTACCTAGCCACTCAGCCTGTTTGATTGCCTATTCAAGTAGAGATTATACTTACTCTCTGAAGTTAATGAGTCTAATGAAAACATCAGTTCTATGTCTAATACCATAGTAGACATTTTGAAAAAGGTAGTCAACTCCACCTCCATTTTAATTAGTTGAGCAATTACAACTTCTAGAAAAACAAATTCCCAGGCGGTGCAGTGGTAAAGAATCCACCAGCAGCACAGGAGGTGCAGGAGACACAGGTTTAATCCCTGGGTCTGGAAGATCCCCTGGAGGAGGGCATGGCAACCTGCTCCAGTATTCTTGCCTGAAAAATTCCTTTGTGGGCTAACAAAGGAGCCTGGCAGCCTATAGTCCATGGGGTCTCAAAGAGTTGGAGATGACTAAGCACACACACAAAATACAGAGAAAAACAAATTAAAATATTTGCCTTTTTAATGGTGAATTAGTAGCTATGGTTTTTCCAGTAGTCATGTGTGGATATGAGAATTGGACTGTAAAAAAAGCTGAGCACTGAAGAATTGATGGTTTTAAACTGTGGTGTTGGAGAAGACTCCTGAGAGTCCCTTGGACTGCAAGGAGATCCAACCAGTCCATCCTAAAGGAGATCAGTCCTGTGTGTTCGTTGATAGGACTGATGTGAAGCTGAAACTCCAATACTTTGGCCACCTGATGCGAAGAGCTGACTTATTGGAAAAGACCCTGATGCTGGGAGGGATTGAGGGCAGGAGGAAAAGGGGACAACAGAGGATGAGGTGGCTGGATGGCATCAAGAACTCAATGGACGTGAGTCTGAGTTAACTCCGGGAGTTGGTGATGGACAGGGAGGCCTGGCGTGCTGCGATTCATGGGGTCGCAAAGAGTCGGACACGAGTGACTGAACTGACGTAACTTCATCTTTCTATACAAAGGCTTCATATTTGAAAACTAGCTACATTACATCAAAGTTTTTATTTAACTCCAACTTAGAAAATAAAAATAGGATATAAAGCTTTAATGAGGCCCTTTTAAAATCTCTGTTAGGGAGAGTAAGTTTAGCATATTAAAAGACATGATTTTTTTTTAACAGGCATTTTTATTTCTCTCACAAAGCATATTTTGGAATGAACTTTGAAAGGCTCCTGTTTCCATTGTTAATTCATTTTACTCAGCAATTATAAACATCAAAGCAGTAATACAGTGAAATAGTCAGGAAATGGCATATTCTGGTACATTCAGTTGTCAGTGTTAAATAGGAAAAGTGTCACTTTCTCCACCCATATGTTTTCTGGTCTGTATATTTAAACCATTCTGTTGAATTTGAGATTATATTGAAAACTGTATGTCAAGTGTTTTTCTGGTAAAAGAGAAATCAGTTAAATTACTTTTTGTTTCCTGTTATATTATTGAAAGACATTCCAAACTGTACTAATTGCTTTACTTAAGTGCTAAGAATGGTCGTCATTAGAAACAATAGTCTCCTCTAAGTGCTGGAAACGTAGATCGGATATGAAGAAGGTTCGGCTAACTGTATACTGTCCGTTAGACATGGCAATGAACTTGTCAGTAGATTTTGATTTCTCCCTTTATTTTAGAAAGTGAAAGTGAAGTCGCTCAATCGAGTCCAACTCTTTGCGACCCCATGGACTGTAGCTCATCAGGCTCCTCCATCCATGGGATTTTCCAGGCAAGAGTGCTGGAGTGGATTGCCATTTCCTTCGCCAGGGGACCTTCCCGACCCAGTAATTGAACCCTGGTCTCCCGCATTGCAGGCAGACGCTTTAGCCTGGGAGCCATCAGGGAAGCCCCTTTATTTTAGAAGAGGAGTACAAAAAAAACAAACCCTCCATTTAGTCAAGGTATGGTAAAATTAGCATCAACATAGTTATTATGATATAAATTTAAGAGTAGTTTATGTTTGTGTAGAAATTTGAAAAGTGCAGAAAATTTTCAAGAAACAAAAAGTCACATAACAACCAGGGCTAGCTCTGAAATTTTAATGTTTAGTCTTTTTATAGAATTAAAGGCAAGTGGATGTACAGTTGTTTTTTTTTTTACTAGTTTAAGTTTTTTTAGACCTGTTTAAGTTGATGTTTTACTTTATTTGTATTTCCATTTTAAGTTTTAGAGAAATCTTTTTAAAATGGATGAGAAGAATAGAAATGAAGCTTCCCTTATGGCTTAAAAAAAATCTGCCATTCACTTAATCAACATTGCAGTATCTTATTGGGGAAACAGAAAAAAAATAACAGATTATTTTTTAAAGATTTTTTATGCTGCAAGAAACTGATATATAAAATAGTAAATCACGTACCTGCTTTCAGAATTTAGGGAAAAGTTTCTCTGAAGAATAGAACCATTGTAAGAGATTTTTATTTTCACTTTATTTTCTTACTTGGAGTATTGAAAGAAAAATTTTAATCACAATAATTTTTGTTGATTTGCTTTCAGGGTTTTCCACTGCAATAAGGAATGTAAGCCTAACTGATAAATGCATTCATGAATTATCAATATTTGCTTTATCTTACTTAGGTTAATTTCTTTTTTTTTAACTGAAGGATAATTGCTTTACAGAATTTTTTTTTTTTTTTGTCAAACCTCAGCATGAATCAGCCATAGGTATACATATATCCCCTTCCTTTTGAACCTCTCTCCCACCTCCTTCGCCATCCCACTCCTCTAGGCTGATAAATTCTTTTAACTCAGAATGATAAATTAAGCTTATAATACCTTTTATTTCTTAACTATGAAGTTAAGACATTATAAAATTACTTCTGTATATTCCTAGTGAAACACCAGGCTGGAAAATATTAATATGTTCTTGTTAGATTTCATTTATGTTCTTTTCAAATTCGTGAAATTCCGAAAGACAAGGTAATGGAAATACTCCCTTTGTATGCCTCAGATAAATATCATGTATATTTTGTATATTGACAGTGTAGAATTTTTCCTTTCTGCTTTATAGGAATGTTTTAAAATGAGTCCTGGCCTTTTTTTTCTCCCTCAAATGCCTGTGTTGTTTTCTCTCGTGCATTTAGTACAAGGATGATTTACTAAGTTGACAGTATATTGGCAGCTATGTTTAGATCGGAGGGTTTTATTTTTATGTTTTGGGGCTTTTTTTTTTGGTTCTTTTTATATCGTGTGTGTGTGTGTGTGTGTGTGCACGTGTGCTTGTGTGCATGTGTGTGTTAACCACAGAAGAAAAACTATAATAACTAGTGCTATTTTTTATTTGCTTACATATACTGCTATTTATTAAGGTAACCGTCTAATGTATATTTCTAGGTTTATTGTTTTGAATCAGGGACTGCAGTTCCTAATTCATAAATTTGTAGTGTTGAAGGGATAGGATACTTGTAAGTACTGTAGTTTTTATTTTATCATGGAGTAAGTAACAAAGTAGCACAAAATTATCTTCATTAAAAGTAGAACTCAAAAGTGAGTTTCTTAAAATGCTTAAAAATTTAGCTAGTGAGTTCCCAAGATTCTAAAGCAAAGATGAAAGAACCAAGCATGAATATTAACTAAAATTTGTCCCAGTTCTCCTATGATAATTCATATTCAAGAATAATTAATAAAGCCATTTCTTTTATCTACATACCTAGACTCATACAACTTTATGGCATGGTGGCAGGTATGTTGTATCAACAACTTAAAGGTAAATTTAAAGATAATAATTTCCTTTCTCACAGTCTCTTGAATGACAATCACAAAGTTACCATAATAAATGAATTTCTTTTCTTATGAAGTACCTCTACAGAAATTTAGAATAGTGGAACAAGACCACACTAATTCACTAAAAAGTTTAAAGCTTCTTAAGTAAATACCTTTTTCAGTACTATACATGTAAGATGAGCTAATGGCTAAAGAAAGGTCACTGGATCATCTAAGGAATAAATAGGAGTAGTTTCTAATTAGCACCTTGTTCCACCACAAATTACTTGTGAATTGGGAGTAAAAACCTCTTTGTGTATAAATTATAAAGGAGTATAAAAGCATAGTCTATGATGATTGCTACCAAAGTGGGTTTTAAAGGACACTTTTCCCCCCTGAATAGATGAGCACTCATCTGCTAATGTATTTAACCTCTTAGTGACAGGTTTATCTATAAGGTAATAAAGAATAGAACTGGGATCTTTAGTGGAATAACTGTTTACTCTTTCAGAGAAATTCTGATTTACGCTTTGTCAGTAGGGAAATAGCATCACATCAGAGGTGAAGTGTCTAGTATGCTAATGAATCTTGTTTTAAGCTATGGTTATAATTAGTTTTATTCTACATTTGAAAATCAAGCTGTAGTATAATAATAAATGTCAACTACTCATGTCCAAATTACTATAAATATTGAATTGTTAGAATCTGGAACTATTGAGGTTATTCTTTGCCCAAACTTCCTGTTTTCACCCACCTCCCAATTAGTTGCAGCTGTCAAAATAATTTTAATCATTTTCAGATACTTTGCAGAAGAAAAGGGACTTAAGCCCTTCAGCCAAAAAAAGATGTTGCCCCTCCTCTTGTCTTCATTTATAGCCCCGCTGGGCCCCCCTATTCTAGTCAGGCCAGCATTCTTTGAGCATCACTTTTCTGCTATAAGATCTTAAACATTTATTCAGGTCATTCCACAGTGCTGATTCTGTGTCCTTGCCTGTTAAGTCACATCAGAGAAGCAGAGAATTTTAGAGCCGGAGGAAGCTTGAGAAATCAGTTGCCAAGCCAGGTTTATTTTACCAGTGATGAAGTGTATGACATTAGATAAATACTTTTCAGATTAAAAATTAAACCCAAATCTCTGGACTTCTAGCCTTTGACCTGCTCCACTATGGAATGTTGTCTGCAGATATGCTCAAGAAGACATATGCAGACATCTGCCTACTCTGAAAAACACTTGACATTTGCATTTTCCCACCTCTGTGTCCAGGCTTTTCACCAACTATGCTTGGATATTAGTCCCTGGTATGCAGAAAAGTCATGAAGAGAGCAAACTGAAACACTTATCAGGCAGGGAAAAAAAGGAGGCAAGCATGTTCCTTAGACCTGTTTACAGTGGAAGTAGTAACTGTGAAAGTAAATGCACTTTACTGCTTTTATTATTCTTTCAGTATTAAAATTCATTCAGTATCAGAGAAGGATAATGTGCTTGTAGTTTTTTAGAGTCGTACCTATGGAAAAGGAGAGCCCCACTATAGGACACTTTAAGTGTGACACACTTAAATAACACTTAAAGTGTTATGTATTTAGTTTATACATAATAATTTTCAACTAATTGAAAATCATAAGTGACAGATAAATCCAAAATAGTGTTATTTTTGTCAAAAACCATTCCCTGAAAAATCAGAGCCATTCCCAGCATTCTGCTAAATTAAATCTTTCCTCTCATATTCACACTTATAGTACTGAGAATATTCAAGTTCAATTTGAGATGATGAATGTACTGTTGATGCCTCATTTGCTTTAAATATGTGTATTGAGAATTTTAGCATTGGAAGGACCTTGGTGACTCAAATGTCCAGCTACTTCATTTTATTGCTCAGGAAACAGAATTCAAAATGTGAAGATTCTTAAATGTGACAACAGAACTGATTTGTGTATTGTAGCATGGGGCTCAGGAATCTTGGCTCAGGCTAGTGTTATTTTCCCTAAATTACTTGAAAATTTTCTCATTAAATTGTCTCTTGGCTCCATCTGTTCCTCTGCCCATTTGTCCCTTTTTTCCTTCTTCCTCTTTATTAATTCTTTCAGGTTAATTCATATCAGTCCTACTTAAGTAATTTTCAGTGGATTTAATATGCCTACTAACTATGAAATAGGTTGAAAAAAGAAACTGGAAGTCTCACTTTAATTAGAATGCTGGTATCATCAAAGTTTTTTTCTTTTTCTTTTTGGACTTCCCTGGTGGCTCAGATGGTAAAGCATCTGCCTACAATGAGGGAGACCTGGGTTCAATCCCTGGGTCGAGAAGATCTCCTGGAGAAGGAAATGGCAACCTACTCCGGTATTCTTGCCTGGGAAATCCCATGGATGGAGGAGCCTGGTAGGCTACATTTCATGGGGTCACAAAGAGTCAGACACGACTGAGGGACTTCACTAGCATCCACATATTCACCTTTCTACTGACAGATCTGGACTGTCAGTTGATTTTACTGTACTTTCAAAAATCCCCATGTACTTTGTTAATTTAAACAATATAGACTTTGTCTCTACCTCTCACAGAAAAATTTTAGAGGTTGCCAATGAATTTCTATGTTTATATTGGTATAAGTCAACTGTATCAAATTTAGCTGGACTCGCATGAATCTATCTTGGTATGTAACTAATTACATGTTTGGTAGGTAAATTTTATGAAATAATTGATATGAAGAGTACATTGTAAACATAACCTGCTAGTTCTCTTCATTCAGTCATTTCATAAACCATGAGCAGGTACTCAGACTCAAGGCTAGGTAACACTGCACAGATTTGATTCTCTTATGAGTAATTCTACAGATTAGTAGGAATGACAAATCCCTACATAAAGTATTAAAATAAGACCATGGATAGAGATTTGCTTAGATCCCTGTGGGAGAGCAGGCGTGGGGCATCAGATGACCTGCAGAAGCCTCTGGGGACCATGGTGAAGGTGGACACTGATCCCACATGCCAGGTGTCATGTAGGTGACTACGTTTACCTGATGGAGTCCAGTATAATGGAAGTATTTCAAGGCCTACTCACCAGAATTTCCCAAAAACCCTCTGTGTCCTCCTCATGTCGAGTCATGATCAAAAGTCTCTTACTATCACGCTGAAATCCAGATGTCCTGATATGTACTATACCCTTTCTTAAAGGCTGAAAAGAGGATGTTTTTATTTGACCTTTGGGGGTCTCAACCAGTGAACTTATCCTTCTACTGAAGGGCTTTTATGTGCTGTGCAGTGAGTAGAGATTAAACTCTTAACCTCACCCTACATCAGACAGTGCCCAGGATCTTAGCACAATGTATGTGTGTGTATGTTAGTTGCTCAGTCGTGTCCGACTCTTTGCAGCCCTGCCAGGCTCCTCTGTCCATGGGGGTTCTCCAGACAAGAATATTGGAGTGGGTTGCCCTCAGTACAGTAGATATTCTTATTTAGAGTTGCATATGATCTTCCTAGCAAACCATCAGGAAAATATTCATTGCTCTATAGCAAATATGAGAAAATAAAAGAAATTATACTAATTATATTCCTATCTCAGAGGAGAGCTTAAAATGTCAAAAAATGGAAAAAGAATGCAGGTTATCACTAACAGTTCCAATCAAACTGGTGAAGCAGGTTTTAGACATCTGGTGTTGATCTTGTCCCCACAGTGTCTTATCTTCTTAAGTTCCCTCAGTGGTAACTGGGATAAGCAGTTTGTGGTGGAACAAAAAATGTCAGGAAAAGTAAGAGGTGACTGTAGAGGGTTGGCTGGGAGTTTCCCTTATAGGGGTCCTTGTGTTGCATCTTCTTAGACTTGTGATAGTGATGTAAATGTTCCCACCATTGACCTTCTGGCTATCAGCCACTTGAGTGTTTCCTTGATTATTCTTAAAACTTTTTGGTACTCTTCTGGTGTCCATATCAGGCATTAAACATGTCCTCCATGAGATGCGTGATACCCTGCCCCCCTCCTACAACCCCGGCTGTCTTCCTTGGTCTTGGACCCTCCTTTTGCACAGGAGCATAAGGAAGAAATCTTTGCATCATCCTTGGATCCACTTTCATAATGCACTTTGAGTCAGTCACTCAGGCATTTTGCATTTATTTCTTAAATACATTTTGCTTCTGTGCCTTCATCTCCCTGTCAGTGATTACTGCTTATACTTGAATATTATAAAGTGAAATTCCCTTCACCCTTCAAGATTACTCTTCAGAAAAGAGGGGATCTCGTTGTACTGGTGTGAGTACAAAGCCTCTGCTATTTCTGGGTGCTTTCCCAATTGCTTTATTTTAAACAGCAGAGCACTGTGTGAGGAAGATGCATTGGCCCAAAATGACCTTGTTTAATGCGGCCAGATATTTATGGAGGGTACCTGACAAAATCTTTTTTTTTTAAAGGATGTGGCAGCATTAAAGATAGTGTGGGCATTTATTCCCAGGAATGTGATCTCACAGTTATAAATGCAAAATGTCTTTATACATAAGCCTTTTTACTACCCCCACCCGGCAAAAACAAAACGGAAAACCTTCACCCCTAAAACGTTCAGGAGCTAGGGCTACTGAAAGCGTGAATCTGCACCTACAAGACAAACGGAGATGTCAGCTCTCCTAATTTTTACCAAATATCTGTGACTTAGCACTTTTCTAGTGACAGCATCAGATGGAAAATTTCACAAATGCTGTTCCTCTAGTGAAGATGAGTATGCTCTAGCAAACTGTCAGAGGACTGAAATACTGACCTGAGGTGATGCAGACACAGATGCCAGACATGCCTGTGAAGAATGTGAATCAAACTGCTGGAGTGACACAGATAGAGGGGAAAAGTGATCTATCTGAATGTTTTCTATTTCACTATTAATTTCACTTGTAATATGTAACTCAAAATAGGACTTCCCTTGTAGCTCAGTGGTAAAGAACCTGCCTGACAATGCAGGAGACATAAGCACGGATTTGATCCCTGAGTCAGGAGGATCCCCTGGCAAAGGAAATAACAACCCACTCCAGTACTCTTGCCTAGAGAATCCCATGGATAGAGGAGTCTGATGTGCTACAGCCCATGGGATTGCAAAAGAGTTGGATACAACTGAGCGACTAAACAACAACAACTGAAAATAGTAAGTCCATGATCTTAGATAAATATACATTCAGAAAAGTACATGAATTCTAAATATATAGCTCAATGAATTTTCACAAAGCAGACAGTGTGGAATCAGACCAGGAATCAATGTTACCAGCACCCAAAAATGTGCTCGCCTGCCCTCTTCCGGGAACCACCTGCTTGTCTCCTACTGCCACAGGCGAGGTTGAACTGGTCCTGCCTGCTCTCACCATAGACGGCACACGCATGCTCAGTCGCTTTTGTCATGTCTGACTCTTTGCGACCCTGTGGACGGTAGCCCACCAGGATCCTCTGTCCTTGGAATTCTCTGGGCAAGAATATTGGAGTGGGCTGCCATTTCCTTTTCCAGGGGATCTTCCTGACCCAGTGATTTAACCTACGTCTCCTGCAACTCCTGCATTGGCAGGCAGGTTCTTTACCGTATAAGCCACCTGGGATTATCAAGACTCTTCCCAGGAAATCCTGACTCAGTAGATTCTAGCTGGGCCCCAGGAATCTGTGTGATGAACAGGCACTGCAGGTTCTTACTTGCTGGGAAGTCTGAGGAATACTACAAACATTATTTTTGTGTTTGCCCCAGTGCTTTCACATGTTCTCTGTCTTCTGTCTCTGTCTGCTGCTCTCCTTTAGATAAGAAACATCCTTCCTCCATTGGAAGGAAACATCCACACAAACGTTCCCTCGGGGAATCCAGACTGACCCCTGCAGGCCCAGTAAATCACTCTGTAGTCACCAAAGTCTTATTCCTGGTCTTCCTCATTACCCTAGTCCATGGTGACTTTCCTCATCTCAGCTGATCACAGGCACTGGTTTTACCTTCAGTTTAAATGCAGAACTGGCTGAGGCTTCTGCACCGTTCTATTCTATCGTTACACTCGGACCTGGATGACTGCAGAAACCTGCTACTAACTAGCTTTCCCACTTGCATCTTGCATGCATGTGGTCAGAGTGATCATTATTTTAAAAAGTAAGTGAACATCACACGTTACTGCTCAAAATTCTCCACTGGCTCCCCGTTTCTCTCAGAGTAAAAGCCAAGTCTTCACAAGGTTCTGTAAGACCCATTGCCATGTGCCCCTTTCCCCACCTTCACCCTTTAACCTTCTAGGCTCACTCTGCCTCAGCTATTCTGGCCTCCCTGCTTAATAGATATGCTTTCGCTGTAGGACTTTCACACTTCCAGTTCCTTATATCTGAAACACTTACCCTGAGGAGTCTGGAGGGCCAACTCCACTTTTTTCAAGTCTTGGCTCCTTCTCTATGAAGTCTATGTTGACCACCCTATTTAAAAGTGAAACTTGATCCATTCTTCCCACAGCTCCAGTCTCTTTTACCCTTTCTATTTCTTCCCGTGGCATACACTAACTTCTTATATACCATTGACTGTGTCATTATTTTTATCTCTCTGCAGAATATGAGTAGAGAGAATGGTAGAAAATATGGTATTTTCTACCTTTGTGCTCAGGATATATTCCCAAAGTAGTAAATGCTCTGTGAATATTTGTTTGATTTGTTGAATGAAATAGTTAGGATGCAATAGATAAAGAGATTTTACATAGTATCTCTTAATACGCCAGGTTTTCATGAAGACTTTCCCAAGAAATGTTGCAGACTCTCACATTTGAAGTGAAGACTTGACACTGGGAGTCGGGATGATTTGGGGAGTGCTTATGTACTGCTGCACCAATTTGAAGAAGCCAGTTGCAGCCCAGCTCACCCTTTCTGAGTTGTGGGTGTGCTGCTAGATACAGGTTTATACAAGGGGGTTGATACTTGAGTTCTGGATTTTCCCTCTTTGTTGGCATTACTTGAAGTGTCCATAGAGGCAGGTTTCCATGAAGAAGCTAGATAACTTAAGAAAATTAAATAATGTCTTTCATGTTTGGTCCAAGCACATAGATTTTGAAAGTTTATGCATAAATTCATTAAAAAACCAGTGTGCTTTTGCATATTTTAGCCCATCCGAAGAGCATTCTTATATGCCCTCAATTTTGGGATACCAGAAACCTAATCATCTTTGTCATGCATTATTTCCTGAAGTGTTGTGATGCAGTCCATCTGAAATCTGATTTCTAGATACGAATATTACTTTGGAGGGTCTATTTTTATTAATCTGATTTTAGAAAAACTTCTGTTACTGTGAGTTCTTAAGTTTCTAATATATATGCATGTGAAGTGTTATTTGCTCAGTCATATCTGACTGTTTTGCAACCCCATGTAGCCTACCAGGTTCCTCTGTCCATGGGATTTTCCAGGCAAGAACACTGGAGTGGGTTGCCATTTCCTTCTCCAGGGGATATTCCAGACCCAGGGATAGAATCTGGGTCTCCTGCATTGCCGGTGAATTCTTTACTATCTGAGCCACCAGAGAAGCCAATATTTGCTCATATGTACTTATTTAGGCCTTCAAGAATGTAACTTTTACATTTTCCATGGGACAGGAGGATAATTTTTTTTTAGCTTACATAGAGATTAGGTGTAAAAATCTGCTGGCTCAGCAGGTTATTCTGTCATCCTGGCTCACCTAGCCTTTAAAAGAAAGAACGAAAGTGAAGCCTCTCAGTCGTGTCTGACTCTTTGCAATCCCATACACTGTAGCCTGCTAGGCTCCTGCATCCATGGAATTTTCCAGGCAGCAGTACTGGAGTGGGTTGACATTTCCTTCTCCAGGAGATCTTTCCAACCCAGGGACTGAACCCAGGATTCCCGCATTGCAGGCAGACTCCTTACCTTCTGAGGCACCAGGGACGTCTAGCCTTCGGTTGTCTCCAGTTGTCTTCTTGACTTCCCTGGTGGCCCAGATGGTAAAGCATCTGCCTACAATGCAGGAGACCCAGGTTCGATCCCTGGGTTGGGATTGTCTTCTTACTGTTTTGCCTTTCTTAACCTCCTCTCCCAATCCAAATTTATTGATTAGAGCCTTTTTGTAAGAGTAAATCTTATACTTTAGTGTCTCCCAAGGTGCCTGGAATACTGCTGGGCTGTGATACCTCTGAGCACCTAAGAGAAGAATTATTTCAGGAAAAATGAGTAGGTTTCCTATAATAATAAGAATGATTATTAGTAGCTCACCACTTGAAAGAATGCCAAGGAGAAAACTTGTGTGAAGACATATGTCTTAAATCAGCCAGTACATATTTGAAAAAAGGCAAATCTCAGTTAGATAGTATCATGAGGGAAAGCTTGGGTATAGTTTTATCCAAAATAGGAAAGGCAGTAAACCACCAATTCAAATCATGGTTAAAATTTCCATTTAAACAACTTCACAAACTGTATGCATTAGCAAACTTAAAAATAGACACTTGTGTGAACTATTATAGAAAGTTTATTGTGCAGTTAAAAAAAAATAGTATAGCAATTGCCATGCAGTAGAAAAATACCTAATCAGACTGTCCTTTTTTCCTCTTGGCTTTCTGAAAGTGTCTGTATTTCAGGGCTGTGATTTAACTAAACGCTAATCTTATGAGCCTATATGTATATTTAATCTATTCTGTTACCTGTCTGTTCTCTGGGATGTGTGAGTACCAGTGAGCCTAAAAATATGGAAATTCAGTTAAAAAATACTGGGACTTAAAGGGTAGCAGGCAAATGAGGAAGAGAATGACCTATCTTCTAAATGCATTCAATCATTTCACAAGTATTATTGAATCCTGCTAGATATTAGGATTTGGGGGGTTGGAATTGAAGTGGTAGTAAGGGTTGGGGATATAGAAGAGAAGGAAAGAGAAGCAGCCAATCCCAGCCTTCATGGCATATATAGTCCATTCATTTAGTCATTCATTTGTTCATTCATTACCTATTCAGTGCCTGTAGTTCACTGTAACAGGGATAAATCAAACCAGACATTTTTTTGTCCTGTCTGAACTTATATTCTGGTGAGATGGCAAGGCAATAAATAAAGCAAAAAATACAGTAGAAAGAGGTAAAAGAGTAAGGAGAAAAATGAAGTGGGGGAGGACCCTAGAAGCGTTGAGGGTGAGAAGCAGGTTGCAAACTTAGGTTGTCCAAGAAAGTTGTTGGTGAGGTGTCTTTTTAGTGAAGATCTGAGGCAGGTGAGGGAGATACTCACACAGAGGAGGAGCAGCGGGGCACGAGAAAGAGGCAGTGTGAGATGCTGAGGTGAAAGCTCGCTGGTGTGTTCAGGGAATAATGAGGCTGCTGTGGCTGGAGCAGAGGATGGACAATGGAGTGAAGCCTCGTGAGGCTTTGGGCTTCATTCAAGGCATGACAGGAAGCCACTGGAAAGTGTTGCCCTCAGGCCTGCAATACAAAGATGTAATTTGGCAAAGGGAACTAACCACAGGACAGGGTTCTTTAATAATTCAATTCACACATGCACTGTTGAGCAGACTGGAAATGCGGAATTGTGCTGGAAGAAGTAAAACCGGAATGGGTGAAAAGCCAAAGCTGGACTTAACTGTTCAGGGGTTAGAGGTCCTAGTGGAGTCATGGGGACGGGGCAGAGAGCTTGAGAAGACCTCGAGGGAAGATTGGGGCGGAGACACTGAAGAAGAGCCTTACGGGCACTGAAGTGAGGGGATCCTATGTGATCCTCCAAATGGTGATAATTGTCCCCCTTCTTTTGTCTTTGTACTTGTTTTATTTGGGTTGTTTTCTAGGGAGATATTTGATATTCTTTCTTAGACTTCATATGAAATTAAATTATGAAAGAGGGAAGGATAGAAGGAAAAAAGATGATGTTGACCGTGTAAATTACTAACTTGTTCAGCAGAGGAAGGCAAGTTGGGGAGTTCCACCCCACTTCTGACTAATTAGAAACACAATAAAAAATGTTCTTAAAGATAAATAACAATGATTTTAGGCCTAAAAATCCAAAATAAAATGAAACCTCAAAAGTATTGTGTCTTGAGAACTGTGATGATTTCAGTTGATTTTCCTTTTATGTCATTTGTCTTGCTATCCTAAAGATCTTCAGCCACAATTATCAGAGCACAGACTTGTTCATTTTAACTTTTATCACCTGTAAAATGATAATATATCCATCGCTTAGTCGTGTCCGACTTTTTGCGACGCTACGGACTGTAGCCCGCCAGGCTCCTCTGTCCATGGGATTCTCTAGGCAAAAATATTGGAGTGGGTTGCCATTTCCTCCTCCAGGGGACCTTCCCAACTGTACATAAAGGAGACTTCATTAATGTGCATTAGAGGATACCCCAGGTTAACTGTCACAGAAAACTCTCTTGAGCCTTTAAATTCTATACCAACTCTACACCTCTGGTTGGCCGACTGTTTGTTTCTTTACTTAGGTTTCAAGGTGAATGACCTGGGGCTATTTGTTTCCATCAACCTGATTGCGAATCTGAAGGCACAGTTGAAATGTCTATTTTTCTTGCCATCCTCAGAAGAGATTGCTGCAGATCTACTCTATGATTCTCATTCTTTTCAGCTTACAATACAAATAGCTTATTATTTTTTGCAACCTATGTCTTATAATAAAGCGCTGCTGAAAAATTAAATAGAAGAATGTTCAGTTGCCATATAGGCTACGAAAATGATTTGCTGGTGGTGATTTTAAAGCTTGATTCTAAGTAGATTAATGAAGAATGACACTTGGAAGACGTGGTTCAAATTTTGCTATTTAAGGTATTTTGAAATTGTAGGCTCACTCTCCCTAAAATTTCAAAAAGCGTAGAGCTGAGGCTCTTAAGGGTATAGCAGTGATACAAGCTTTCATAGTCATTTCTAAAAAGCATCACTTCCTAGTTTTCTGTCTCCATTGGTTCTCTAATATACTTGTAGAAGGAAGGCAACAGAAAACCAAGAATAAAAATAGCCGAGCTCTCAACAATTGGGCTTCCTGCTTGCTTTCCCTGTTCAAAGAAAAGAGGAGACACCATCTTGCAATAGAGGCTTCATAGACAACTGGGCTTCTCCAGTGACAGTCGGCACTTGATGCCCCATATCTCTTGGTTCTTCTTGTTGCCAGTGGTTGGCCTGGTGATGGTGGTGAAATGGAAGCAATTAAAATGATACAGACACAAGTCAGTGCTTTCACAAGTTGAACAGTGTGCCTGTCCTACCAAGACTCAGTTGTTTGTTTGTTTTTTAAATAAAGATAAAATTTTCTGTTATCATCAGGACTGAACAAAGTTTCACAGAAATCCCAAAGAAACATTGCCCTCTCTTGGCTTAAGGTGTTAAAATGCTTAGCAGTGTTTTCTGTTTAAAGTGTTGCTTTCTAATTCTGAGTGGAAGCAGTTTACCCTGAAGTGTTATAGATGGTATGTTTTGCCGTTAAGTGGGTATACACGGGCTTCCCAGGTGGCTCAGAGGTAACGAATCCACCTGCAGTGCAGGAGACACAGGAGATGTGGGTTCGATCCTTGGGTCAGGAACATCCCCTGGAGAAGGAAATGGCAACCCACTCCAGTATTCTTGCCTGGGAAGTCCCATAGACAGAGGACAGCTAATTTCTCTTTGCCTTTCAAATGGAAGTCAGTTAAAATGGAAAATTGCTGTAGGAAGCTGGCATGTTTTTAAACTCTTGAGTGTGTTGAGAGAGGTATAAAAACTCTTTCCATTCTTGACTGCATGGAAAATATTAAACTCCTTGTCAGTAAGCAGGGGAGATGATGAGTATTGTGGGTTTTCATCTTTTTCTTGTGAGTTCTTGTGATTCATATCCTGTCCTGGTTACAGTATTGGTCTGCATTAGCTATCTTGAATGCCAAGATTGAACCATTATTTTTAAAATTATTTTTCCTGGAACCTGTTTGGTGCTTTGAGCATATTCTCTATATACATTTTTTGCTGCAAAAGTTCTAACAGTATGATTTCATCTTGACTGATGCCCTTGACTTCAGAGTATAAATAGAAAAATAGAGATAAGTGACAAGGATTGATTAGCAATCCTCCTCCTAAGCGAAACAGTAAATCTACCTAGATAAATCACCAGCCACAAAGGCTGGAGAATGTGTGTTAAAGAATTAAAGGTAGTGTGGGTATATGTATGTGTTTAATTGATACGGACATTTTCTAGAACTGTAAGAATACAAAGATTCCATCTGGTCTGTTTTGCTGCCCTTCGAGTTTTATTAAAAATAGGCTTAAAAGTTTTTCTAAACTATTAGAAAGTATATTCACAACCCTCTCCCCCCTTTTAAGGGAATTTTTTTTAAGTAAAAAGAAACTGAGACCAATATTTTATTGTTGTTCAAGTCTCTCTCTCAATTCATATGTATATGTGTGTGTATGTTTAATTGCTTTGTTATTATTAGACTTTAATTGTAGGGTTGAAAGAGCTCAGGGAATCACCTGACTCATTTTCTGACACTTTTAAGCCATCACAGACTGATGAAAAAATATTTTAGTATTTTCTAGCATTTGCTCTGTGCCCTGCAGTGTTTGAAGCAGTTGATGTAAATTAACTCATTTAGCCCTGACAGCCACCCAAAGGGATGGGCACTGTTGTTATTCCCATGTGCCATATAAGGAAGCTGAAATGCAAAGAAGTTCAGCATCTTGCCCTGTAAGGACCGGATCATGAACTTGAACCCAGACACCAGAGTGTGTGCTTTTGATCGTTACATTACCACCTGCCTCTTCTCTCTCTCTTACTAGAATTTCCAGTTATAAGGGTTAATTTTTACTCTCACTTTCCTTTACCTAACGTGGTTTTCTCAGCCGGAAAAGGAGTACGTCAAGGCTGTATATTGTCACCCTGCTTATTTAACTTATGTGCAGAGTACATCATGAGAAACGCTGGACTGGAAGAAACACAAGCTGGAACCAAGATTGCCGGGAGACATATCAATAACCTCAGATATGCAGATGACACCACCCTTATGGCAGAAAGTGAAGAGGAGCTAAAAAGCCTCTTGATGAAAGTGAAAGGAAAGTGAAAAAGTTGGCCTAAAGCTCAACATTCAGAAAACGAAGATCATGGCATCTGGTCCCATCACTTCATGGCAAATAGATGGGGAAACAGTGGAAACAGTGTCACACTTTATTTTTGGGAGCTCCAAAATCACTGCAGATGGTGACTGCAGCCATGAAATTAAAAGACACTTACTCCTTGGAAGAAAAGTTATGACCAACCTAGATAGCATATTCAAAAGCAGAGACATTACTTTGCCGACTAAGGTCCATCTAGTCAAGGCTATGGTTTTTCCTGTGGTCATGTATGGATGTGAGAGTTGGACTGTGAAGAAGGCTGAGCGCTGAAGAATTGATGCTTTTGAACTGTGGTGTTGGAGAAGACTCTTGAGAGTCCCCTGGACTGCAAGGAGATCCCACCAGTCCATTCTGAAGGAGATCAGCCCTGGGATTTCTTTGGAATGATGCTAAAGCTGAAACTCCAGTACTTTGGCCACCTCATGCGAAGAGTTGACTCATTGGAAAAGACTCTGATGCTGGGAGGGATTGGGGGCAGGAGGAGAAGGGGACGACAGAGGATGAGATGGCTGCATGGCATCACGGACTCGATGGACGTGAGTCTGAGTGAACTCCGGGTGGTGATGGACAGGGAGGCCTGGCGTGCTGTGATTCATGGGGTTGCAAAGAGTTGGACACAACTGAGTGACTGAACTGAACTGAATGTTCCTTTTCAGTTTGTTTTCCTTTTTCTGAGCACTTCTCCAACCTTCTGTCAGTCACTGCTGTTCCATTCTCTCACCTGCCTCCTCAGTAATATTCTGCAACCCTCAAACCATTTCTGAATTCTTAGGTTATATATCAGGACAGGGAGGCCTGGCGTGCTGCAATTCATGGGGTCGCAGAGTCGGACACGACTGAGCGACTGAACTGAACTGAGAAGCTGGTGCTTTAATAATGGCTTGACCAATTCTGAGTAAGTTAATATTAATAGTACAGTTACATCATGGTTTCTACACATACCCTCTATTCCTGTTTACCACATCTTTTTTCTGCTGCAGTTTGCAAAAACACATTTTTCTTGCCTTAGGTTTTGCTATGAATGATTCCATTTTATGTATTCATGATCATGCCTCAGATTTCCTAAGACCTTTGATTGTGGACTATAATCCACAGATATATTCGCCTCTTTGTGGACATTGTATAGCATCTCTTCAGGTTATTATGAAAGTTTCTAACTCTCATGTATCCTAGAATCTTCTAGCTGTTGAGACAAGCTAGAATTTACACGTCAAATGTGTAAATTCCCATTCTGTACATAATTGTCAGACAGCTGTGTGATTAAGTTTGGTCGATGGGTACTTTGTACCAGCTGTTTGCATGTTATCCTCCTGACTGAATCGCAGGGAAGAGAGCAAAGCGCAGAACCATGTCTCCCCCATCCCCCAGTTCTCACCCTATCCACCAACTCCCTGTGGACCCTCCACCCCAGTGAAGATGCATTTCTGCAGATGCAGATGTGTTTTCTGCTTCCTAAACCAAAGATAAGCATTACATGATGACCAAGTACCACATAATGTTGAGTGATGCTGCTGTATTTTATTGTCAAGAATTTCACAGGATTATAATTTGTAAATGCAGCGTTTTCCCACATTCTTACCTTCCCATGGTAATAGTTAATATTTAGAGTCTGAGGTGTCTGGGGATGGTGATTAACAGTTCCGTCACAGATGTTTTCTTGACTGTGCTGCTGCTGCTGGGTTTTTTGTTGTTTTTATCTTGGGTGTTGCTAGCCTGGATTGTCTTCCCCTAGAGGTGCTGACCTCCATTCAGGAGCCCCTGGACTAAGGACCCCTGCTGCCACTTCGCTTCCTTTAGAGCAAGACCTTTCTTTGAAAGTGATGCACATGCTTGCTGAAATTGTCCATGATATGTCCAGTTAGTGCACCCATTTAGCATAATAAAGGTATATTTAAGCCCTGTTACCTGGCATGTTTATGTTCCTGTGAGCCACTGCCCAGACCGTGGGCACTTTGGCCAGTGGCTTGGAGATGAGGGAGTGTTTTTCCTACCAGCTGGGAGCTTAGATGCTCTCCTGGCATCCTGTTCTCACCTGTGTGTATCATGACAACATTGTAATTTATGTTTCCCTGTAGGCTTCTCCCACCTGACTGAAAATTTCAAAGACTGTGAGCACACAGTTCTGGGCTTGGCTTGGTGAGGTTCCACAGCACTAATCTTTGTTTTCCATGCCTCATTCCAAATGTCATTCAAGATGGTAGCATTAGCACCAATCCAAGGAAACTCTTGGTTTTAATAGACTTTTAGAAATTGGCCAAGAAATGTATATACTATACACCTATATGTTTGAAAAACAATGTAATTTCTCAGCAGTGGACTTGGAACCAGCTTTTTGGAAAACAACCACCTTTGGTCCAATCTCATCACCTCTGCACCTTTGTCCCTGTGGTGTCTTCCAGGAATGCCTTTCTCCTGTAGCGCCCCCCCACCTACCTAATTGTTCTTCACTCTCAAAACCAGCCAGGAGTCTTCCCTCACTCTCCTTCCTTCCAGAGCTCACCCTTCTCTCTCACTGGGCTTAAATATGCTTTTATTATGCCAAACGCAGTTAGCTCTGATAATTTAAAATTACTGAATATATCTCCCTTGTTAGACTAGAGCTTCTTGAGGCCAAGGCCCATGGCTATTCACGTTGCATTTCTACTCATATCACGGTGCTGGGTAAAGTGGAGCCGGATGAGATCCCTTTATGCTAACAGCATTGGAGGAGAGGGAAGGATCATCTGGTGAAGAAAATAGGGACCCAAGTGGAGAAAGGAAATGGGGCAGGTCGTTATTTGGATGACTGTTGGGAGGCTAAGACGAGAGGGAAGATGAGTTTGGGGCAGGCCAAAGGAGACAACACCAGGCCAGTCTGGGTGGTGGCAGGCATTTTAGCAGTCGTGGACTGAGAAGTAAGCAGAGGTGTGAGCAGAGGAGCAGGGGCTGTGGGAGTCACAGATGGAGCCCTGGCAGTAGCAGCTGTCCATGGGAGGCAAGATGAGAGATGCAGTGTTGGGAGAAGGAGAAGGACCTTGGAGATGATGGCCATATTGGAAGAAGGACAGCCTTAGCTGGTACCTGGCAGGGGGTGGGGAACAGGCAGTGGGGAAAGGTGGGGAAGAGGGTCAGGGAGGGGATTGCTGTGACCGTGGCAACTTTGAGTGGCCAGCAGTTTGGGGCAGTTGTACACACTTTGCCAACAAAGGTCCATCTAGTTAAAGCTATGGTTTTTCCAGTAGTCGTGTATGGACGTGAGAGTTGGACTATAAAGAAAACTGAGCACCAAAGAATTGATGCTTTTGAACTGTGGTGTTGGAGAAGACTCTTTGAGAGTCCCTTGGACTGCAAGGAGGTCAAACCAGTCAATCCTAAAGGAAATCAGTCCTGAATATTCATTGAACGGACTGAAGCTGAAGCTCCAATACTTTGGCCACATGATGTGAAGAACTGACTCATTGGAAAAGACCCTGATGCTGGGAAAGATTGAAGGCAGGAGGAGAAGGGGAAGACAGAGGATGAGATGGTTGGATGGCATCATTGACTCGACGGACATGAGTTTGGATAAACTCCTGGATTTGGAGATGGACAGGGAAGCCTGGCATGCTGTGGTTCATGGGATCACAAAGAGTTGGACATGACTGACTGAACTGAACTGACACACTGAAGGGTCAGTCAGTGGTTGACAATTGAATTGTATCTTAGGTAGCTGTGAAGAGCTGGAGGTGGTAAAAAGAACCCAGTGGCAAGCTCGGCTGAGCTTGCCAGGGAGTGAGGTCATCTGTGACCATAATGCTGAGCAAACAGGATTAAAGGGCACGTCAGAAACTTAGGTTTATCCTCTCCTTCTCTCCCCTGTTCCAACCACTACTCTGTGGGCTTGAGTTTTCTGTCCCTGCATGAAATCTAAGACAGACTTCACTACTTTGTATCAGCTTCTCTCAGATTAAAAATATATATTTTTTTCTCAATAACTTTTATCCATAAATACAGTCTTGGTTTAGTAATATCTGGCCTAGTCCAGTATAATAATACTTTTTTTTTCTTAATTAAAGGTAAAACTTGCAGCTCCTATTTCCTGGAGACGTGAAGCCTGTAGTGAGGGAGGAAGTACCCAGGGGCTTCTCTCTGTTTTCCCCCTAAATCATCAGCACTCCTTCCTCCTCTCACCAGGCAACTCCCACTTCTTCAGAATAGACTGGGGAGGTGGGCTTGGTAAAGTGCAGGAAGGTCCTGTGGCACCTCATCAGCTTGCCTTGGGTTTCCTGCCATGGCAGATGTCAATCCTGTGGGCTTCCCAGGTGGCTCAACGGTGAAGAATCTGCCTGCCCAGCCAGAGATGCAAGTTCGAGCCCAGGTCAGGAAGATCCCCTGGAGTAGGAAATGGCAACCCACTCCAGTTTTCTTGCCTGAAAAATTCCATGGACAGAGGAGCCTGGCAGACTACAGTCCACGGGGTCGCAGAGTCAGACACAGCTGAACATGCAGGCATGGCACAGGTTATAGGCTCTTCAGTGGGGACAGTCTCCCTCCTTCATCTCTGTAGCCCTCTCGCCTATATTTTCTCTGACATGGGGAATACACCTCCTTTTTCAGCAAACCTTGGTATGCTGCTGAGCTTTCCACACCCACCCTTGCTCAGCTCGTTCCGCTGCTGTGCTGTGCTCAGTCCTGTCCGACTCAGTGACACAGTGGTCTGTGGCCCGCCAGGCTCCTCTGTCCCTGGAATTTTCCAGACGAGAATACTGGAGCGGGTGCCATTTCCTACTCTAGGTGATCTTCCCAAGCCAGGGGTGGAACCTGTGTCAGGCAGCTCCAATTCACTGTCAGCTCATGTTGACTTGGGAGCACTTATGGGATCTCTGGATGTAAATATTCTCCTAGTGCCTGAAAGTGAGGTGGGAGCTGGACACACAGATGGGGGTAAATGCTGTGCAGATGGTGGCTGAAGTGTGGAGAGTGGACATGCTCATCCAGCGGGAGACAGGGAACCCCACAGAGACTCATATTCCAGAAGCAGGAGAATAAGGAACTGGCCAAGAAGGTGGAAGCCTCTTCCACAGTGTTGTTTCTGCAGAGGGACAGACCATATAGGAGTCAGTTGAGCATTACGTCTATTATTGTTTTCATCTTTTACGTAGATTAAAGGCGTGTATTTTCATTTTAATTGTGAAAGGACCCTAAACTATCTTCTTCCTGTTTTGAAAATTGATGTTGATTTTACTTTAGAATTTCGGATTTATTAAAGAAAAGTTTTCAACTTTTTTTTTCCAGTTGTGTATGAACACAGATCAAGATTGGAGAAATCCTTGCAAAAGGAAAGACTTGAGCATAAGAAAGCAAAGGAAGGTAAGTAAATAATATCATTCGTGTTTTACATTTTTTATGCTCTTTTTTGAAGTATATTGTACTTGCTTTACTGTTTTCCTGCTTAGAAATTGTTCAAATCACCCGAAGTCAGTCAAGCAATATGCTATACATCGTGCAACAAAATAATTCCTGCTCAAGATTGGATTTAGAATTTTTCATTCAGTTTGTGCCTCTTTGAGGTCATTCATATATCAGAAATAGCACACAGTTTTTCATTTGAATACTGTATATGTTATTAACATCTGTTAACAGACATGGGAAAGTAATACCATGCAGTCCAGAATATGACAAACTTTATGTATACATATATATATGTATATATGCATTTATAGCATAATCGATTTCGATCTCATTGCATGACATCTTTTAAGTTATAGACCTGTTTTTCTCTTGTGCTAAAGACTTTATTGGCATAGCTGATTGGTTTGTTTTGAAAAGTTAACATTTAGCACAGGTGTTAAATAAAAATCAATGCTGTTGATTTTTATCAGAATTTTTCTAAAAAGCATGGACTTTGTATAGCTTGTGATTTGAAGTTACCTGCATTCTTATTTTCATTTTCAACTTTTTGGTTAAATATTAGATTGAAGTGGTGTTTTGTCTGATTACTTTGGTATGGGGTAGAAGGAGGGAGAACAGAGGAGGGCAGTATGAGCTGGAATGTTTTACTGAGAAGTTTTAAGATTATTAAAATGCTCTGATAGGGTTTGGATTTTCCTTGTCTTCAAATGCAGAGTGATTTTGTAGAGCCATCTAGTGGATAATAAAGCTTTAAGAGCGTTAAAGATGGTTTCCATGGCCTGCGTTCCTTTTCAGGTCCTGAATGATTTTAGGGTGCCATCTAGTGGCTGGCATAAATCATCTCTGTCCTTAGGTGCACTGCATGGTTTTGGTTTTTTTCCTCCATTTCAAGGCGAGTTCATCACCAAGTCCACACTTTAAGTGCACTTTTAGTCAGTTGGCTCTAGTGTGTATTTTGTTGATACAAGATTCACAACTTTAAGGTATGGAGGAAAACTTTTCAAGCATTAAAAGGCAAAATAAAGTGTATCATCAAGTAGATTGTTTAGGTCTGAGTAAAATGTGCCCTTGTTTTTTTAGATGTTTAAAAATGCCACAATAATTAACTTATACTAATAGAGTTAATGTAATTATGTTCTCCATTTTGTATTTTCTAGATTTTCTGGTTTATAAATTAGAAGCACAAGAAACACTGAATAAGGGAAGGGTAAGTTGTTTTTTCTCTCCCTTAGTTTTTTATTTCACAAAACTTGACAGAGAGGGAAATAAAGTCTCCAGACATTTTACTCTGTTGATCATTAGGACTGAAATACATCTCCCTCCATCCTTTCCTTCCTTCCTTCCCCCAAAATTCTGAGAGGAAGACTTTAAAAATTGTTCCTTTAAAACCTGCCTTCCTTTGCTTATCACATTATTGGCGATAGTGGTAAATTGAAAATATCCTTAATGTTCCACAATAAAGAGATTCATTTATTTATTCATCCGTAGAATCTCTTTTCTATAGAATGTGATGTTTAGTTTGATTTGCCTTTGCACAGTGTTACTGTCACTTGCAGAGACATTACTGTGTAATGTCTAACACAATACCTGGCCTAGAGTTCACATGTTCAAATGTTCAAAAACATCTGTAAAATGAATGGATAAATAAATGATATTGACATTTTAAAAAAGTTTTTAAGTCCAAATTAACTAGGGAAAAACACTTTTTTCCTCTTACTGTAAGAAAAACGTGTAAGTATTGGTTGACGAAAGCATTGGTGTTGTGGGGTATTAGAACTGAGAAGAGTCAGTTCCTTGAATAACTAGGAGGTTACTGGCTTTTCACTCTTACTTGCATTTTTAAGACCTAGTCAAAATCATGTGTGTTCTGTTATGCATTTTGTAATGTAATATGTTACAAATTAAAATAAAGTGGTAAAGTGATGATGAAAAAAAAAAGTGTTAAAGCAAAAATGCAGTCCATTTTAGAAGTTGCAAGAACATGAAAGAAATAAATGAAGCTGTGCTTATACTGCCGATGGTGTAAAGTAAGAGGTGGGGCACGTAAGATGGAAAAACACAGCAGCCTGGGGCGAGAAAACTGGCAGGTGTGGTTTGTACACTGACCCACTGTGGCTGCCCAGGAGTGGACATGTGTGAGCTCCAAATGTGAAGATGCTCCACTGGTATGTAAGAACACACGGCTGGAGCACGGAGTTCAGCTGGACACTAAGGCTCAGGGTTCTGTCCTGGCTCTGCTACTAAAGGAGACGTTTGCCCTAGGCCTGTTCCTTTAGCCTTTCTGTTTCTCTCTGTGAGCTGGCGCTCTGGTAAAGAATCTGCCTGCAATACAGGAGATGCAAGAGACGTGGATTCAATCCCTGGGTAGGGAAGATCTCCTGGAGGGAGAAGTGGCAACCCACTCCAGTGTTCTTGCCCTAAGAATTCCATGGACAGAGGAGCCTGGAGGGCTGTAGTCACTGGGATCACAGAGTCAGACATGACTGAGTACACACACACACAGTCAGACATGACTGCATATACACACACACAGTGTGTGTGGAATTTCTTACCCATGGGAACTCAAGGAAGAAAAGTGCCTTTTCTCTCCCTTTCTGGAACCCATTCTAAGCTTGTGAGGCCTGGTCTCTGCTGGTTTCTCTCCTGTTCCCATTGGAACACCAGGCACAAGGTACCAGCCATATGTAGTCCTGTGTCTCAGGACAAGCTCTCCTGTGCCTCTGGCCTCAGTTTTTCTTCTGAATATGAGAGTGGAAGTAAATCACCTCCAAGGGCCCTTTCAAACTGCTGTTTTATAATTCCACGCCCTGCTTTTTCATCATTAAAGTCTAGCAAACTGAGAGGAATGTAAAACTTCATTTCTGCTATGAAGTAAAGAGAGGACCTCAGAAGCATCCTGGCTCCAGCTTAGAATTCATTTTTACTTACACACGTGAACAAGTGAAAACCATTCATTAAGAGCTTTAAGTTCTGTTTAACAAAAGAACCAAATGTGTTATCTTTTTGTTAATTATTTACTTTTCAATTTACAGCAAGATTCTAATAGCAGGTACAGCGCATTGAATGTTCAACATCAGATGCTGAAGGTGAGTAATTTAGAGGTGCTTTTCATGAATGAATGAAGGGGTTAACTAAGTAACTTACGTGATTGAGGAAAGTTTACAGATAATTGATTTGTACCATGATAGTGACTTAGCTTAGCTATGGTATAATAAAGTCATTTTTGGCTAAAGGTGATATATAATTGTAATGCTCCATTGTGTTTATCACCTGATAGCAAAGGACATATTTAACTCATTATTCATTTTCTTATAAATCAGGGTCTCTGGTCACTTAATTGTTGAGTTTTTTCTTTATCCTTTAAGGATTTTCGTTTGTTTTTTATCTAATTTCTCAGAGTGGTTTTTCTTGAAAAAAATTTTTTTTTTGTAATCTTAGACACAGTGGAGGCAGTAGAAGTATTAGAATGCTGTCTTCCTGTTACTAATGTGTCATAAGTGGCCCACCTACCACAGGAGCACAATTTATATTTAAAGATATTCCTTCCTTGGTTCTTGGATGAAACTCATTGTTGTGTGTCAGGAAGACTGAAGAAAAGAGAGAGATGCACTGTTTGTGTCAGGCCAGAAGAGGTGAGCAGCGGCTGTTATGCCACCCACACAGCAGGAAATCTGTGCCGTTGTCTCCAACAACCAGTGCCCAGCTTTTTGTTTGGCCTTGTCTTTCCTCCTGTTTCAGTAGGGTATATGTCTTTTATTGAAACCAGAATCTTTACTATTCTCAGGAAAGCAATACGTGAATTAAAGCAGACCACCCATTCACGTTAAGCATTTGGAGACTATAGAATTTATCTAGGTTGTGATTACAGTATTATAATCTAGAGTAGTATAAGTAAGAATCATTTTTACAAATAATCAATTTTTTTTTACTTCCCCCAAAGGGAAAAAAGTCTTTTTTTTCCCCCTTCTATAAACTGGGTTACCAGAAAGGCTGATAATCAAAGAAGGGAAATAAAAAACATGGCTGGGAAAACATCAGATTGAAAAACAGTCTAGAGGCTCCATGGAGGGGTCATTTTTCCATTAGCTTTGCCTAGTTTCCACAGTAACTTGAGTCCCTGGGAATTTTCCCAGATCCTTTCCTTTTCCATCATTCTTGTAAACTTCCAACTTCTTGTTGTTCACATTAATGTTAAAAATTAAGGAGAAAATTATTTTTGGCCATGATCCCAAACTATTCATTTGAAATGGAAAGGAAATGGAAGAGAGCTGCACAAATTTAAAGCAGTCAGGAAAATGAAGCCTGCTTCATCTGTGCTTATTTTCTTACAAGAGAAAGGCAGTGCTATCGAGAGACAGACTGATTTAGAGAATGTGTTGGTGCAAATTCTCTGTGCCCAACGCACAGTGAGGCCAAACAAACCAAACCATCAGAGTTTGGAGCAGAGCAGGGTTTATTGCAGAGCCATGAAAGAGATTGGTAGCTCATGCCCTCAAAAGCCCCCAGGCTCCCCCAAGGGTTTGGCAGAGCATTTTTAAAAGCCAGGTGAGGGAGTGGGGTTGCAGGGTCTGTGATCAGCTTGTGCACAAGTGTCTGGTGAGTTAGCAGGGTGGTGTCACAGGAGTGAGCATTATCAGTCCTTAGGCTCCAGGAGGCCTGAGGCTGTATGCTCATGGTCATCAAGCAGTTAACATCTTCCATTTGGAAGGCAGGGGGATGGTTTCACATCTACAAAACAACTCAGGAAAAGGGCATCAAATACTGTTGTCTAGGTAATTGAGAGAGGAGCTAAAGCAGAGGATACAGGGTAGGCCTGTCCCAGGAAAGCCCCATGGGGTCCTGCTCAGTTACAAATGTATATCCCTGCTCAAATTTTCATCTTTGCAGAGTCAACACGAGGAGCTAAAGAAGCAACACAGCGACTTGGAAGAGGAACACCGCAGACAAGGAGAAGACTTCAGTAGGACATTTAATGACCACAAGCAGAGATACCTGCAGCTGCAGCAGGAGAAAGAACAAGAGCTTTCTAAGCTAAAAGGTATTTGGAAACCTAATGAGCCAGTGTGCATGGAAATGAATACTCATATTAATATTTGAATGGACCAAGAGACTTTTGTTTGCTTGGTGATTTATTTATATTACATGTGGTGTTTTACCAGCTACTTCTTTTATGATATTTCACACTGATCTCTCTGGGTTTGTTTAGGGAAACAGTAAAGAATACTTAGTGTTTCTCAATGGGGCATATTGGTCTTATTGGGCAAGACAGTTCTTTTTGTGCATTGTGAGACTTTTAGTATCTCTGACCCTACCCACAGAATGCCGCTAGTGCTCCCCAGTCACAGTGATAGATTTCCAGATCTCCACTGGGACACAAAGACTCTATTGATCACTAATAGTCACTTCAGAAAGCTCAGGCTCTGAAATCTGCCTGCCCTGGTGAATCAATGACTAGTTTTATGACCATTGGCAAGTTGTATAAATCTCCACAGACTTAATTGTCCTCATCTGTAAAAGTGGGATATTCATAAAAAGTATTAACCTTATAGAGGTGGTATGAGGATTAAATTATGCAAAGCACCTAATACAGTTACTGGTACATGGTAAACCTTCAATATATGCTAACCACCATAAATATCAGCATCAGGTATTTTCACAGTAATATGAAATGAAATAAATCACTTCTGAGTACATATGAGTTCTGAAAAAGGGCAACAGCATATTCTACAATCACCTATTCAGGTCCTGCATAAGTTTGAAGTGTGAGATTTGGTTTAAAAAGGTACATGGTGCTTACATAAACAAAGATGAAATCAGAGTAAGGTTTTCTATAATCTAGTTAATTGTACTGTGCCAAACAATTTCCTGGTTTTATGTAAAACATCGTCATAGAAATCTGCTGGGTGATAGGTCCTTTGGACTTTCTGCACTTTTCTTTTGCTATGCTTTGTCTCTCAGTATTCCAAAATAATAGGTTAATAATGGTATTCCAAAATAATAGGAATACATTGTAAGTATTCTCTAGGTGCCTGACCTTGGCATACTTCACATAATTTAGTTCATTTAATTTTAGTGAGAGGCTTAAAAGGCATATTACCTTATGTCTACTCTATATTTATGCCCTTCTTTGAAACTCAGTGCATGTGTAGTAAAATTTTATCAAGAAATCAGAACCGGGGAAAATAGGAGGACACTTGTATGTGAGTTCTGCATACTCAGACAATTCAAGCCTGATGGCTGGTCTGAACATCCTGGGATCCAGAACAAAAGGAGAAGTGCAGTCAGTTCTGGGGCTCTTGTCATCGAAAGAGAGAATCTACCAGTCTCCTGGAGGGTGAGAGAGAGACAGAGACAGAAGCACGGAGAGCGAGAGAGAGCAGTGTTTTTGGTACCAGTTAATATTTAGAAGACATCTCTCATAGAAATTTTAAACAACTTCACATGGCAGTGCCTTTGATGACACTTGATAAGTGATTTCCACATCAGCAGTTTTGTTTGATCATGGTCCCTGACAGTAAATTGTGATAGACGAGGGTCTGTCATGGCAAACCATGATGTGTGTAGTCCGAGTGATCTTTGGTAGATTAATGTGACACGAGGAGAGAGTTTAGAATTTAGAATATGGATAACGATGAGTTGATACCATGTAAGCTTAGATGATTCTTCTCATCATTATGGTTATAATAATAGCTGACACTCAACTAATGTTTGCCATGTGTCAGTACTGGGTGAAACTCTTCATGCTGGTATCTTATTTAAGCCTTATAACAACCTGGCAGGTAGGCATTATATTTAACTCAGTTCAACAAATGAAGAAATTGAGGCCTGCAAAAGTTAAGTAACTTACAGTCACACAGCAAAGGCACAGGAGACACTGTCCTTAAGGTTATAAACTGAATTCCTTTAAAAGTCAGCCCTGTATTTCAACTGCATGTGTGCACGTGTAGACTGAAGGCCCATCCAGCCTATGACACACTTGGGGTCCTCTTGGATTGCTGCTGGTGTCCTGTTTTGATGTTTGAGAAAATCCGCTGTTACAAATAGGTGGACAGCCACTAGCGACATTCTCACCTTCTTCTTGATCTCTTCCCAAATGTAGTCATAAAGCCAGTGCCCAGGGATCAAGCAGGGACTCTTAACGGAGTGAAAGCGGGCAGAGAATGTGAGGCGACGTGGTGACCGGCAGTTTTCTGCAGTGCTGAGGGCCACCCTGGAGACAGTAAAGTTTTGCCTGCAGGGAGTGGCTGCCACTCTGGGGACAGTTTGCCAAGCACCATGCAGGCCCACACCTGCTGCTGTCCCAGCAGCATTCTAAAACAGCACCCCTCTCACTGTCGACCATATCTCCCATTGGAAAATGAATCATATGATGACCCAGCTGCCATTTAACTTATGCTGAGAATTAGCCTGATGTTGCCAGAATCTTATGAGACCCAGCTTCTTGATTTTTACTTGGTGACTACCCTTCAAATGTGGAAGACACTGTATGTTGGCTAACACTTGCAGGGGCCAAAAAAAAAAGTGTGTGTTGGCCCAGGGGCTACCAGTTCATAACAAATAATCTCCAGATACAGAAAATGTGGGTAAATTACCAAGAGGCTGTTCCCTGAATTGTAGGGCTTGTGGTGGGGAGGTTTTAAGATTTCACTATGATCACTGCAGTCTTACATTGTAACTGTGGAAAGAATTGTCCAGTAGCTATTGGAGGAAGAATTTAGACCAGTCAAGAACTCAACTGTGGGAGAAAGAAAATACATTTAGAATTTTTGAGCAGATGGGGTGTCTGTCTCTTATTTGTTTCTTGAGTTGCTTTTGTAACTGAAATCCCTTTGGAGGACTGTGGAAATTACTCATGGCTGCAGAAAGTGAAGAGGAACTAAAAAGCCTCTTGATGAAAGTGAAAGTGGAGAGTGAAAAAGTCAGCCTAAAGCTCAACATTCAGAAAATGAAGATCATGGCATCTGGTCCCATCACTTCATGGGAAATAGACAGGGAAACGGTGGCAACAGTGTCAGACTTTAATTTTTTGGGCTCCAAAATCACTGCAGATGGTGACTGCAGCCATAAAATTAAAAGACGCTTATTCCTTGGAAGAAAAGTTATGACCTAGATAGCATATTCAAAAGCAGAGACATTGCTTTGCCAACAAAGGTCTGTCTAGTCAAGGCTATGGTTTTTCCAGTAGTCATGTATGGATGTGAGAGTTGGACTGTGAAGAAAGCTGAGCGCTGAAAAATTGACGCTTTTGAACTGTGGTGTTGGAGAAGACTCTTGAGAGTCCCTTGGACTGCAAGGAGATCCAACCAGTCCATTCTGAAGGAGATCAACCCTGGGATTCTTTGGAGGGAATGATGCTAAAGTCGAAACTCCAGTACTTTGGCCACCTCATGCGAAGAGTTGACTCATTGGAAAAGATTCTGGTGCAGGGAGGGATTGGGGGCAGGAGGAGAAGGGGACGACAGAGGATGAGATGGCTGCATGGCATCACGTACTCGATGGACGTGAGTCTGAGTGAACTCCGGGAGTTGGTGATGGACAGGGAGGCCTGGCGTGCTGCGATTCACGGGGTCGCAAAGAGTCGGACACGACTGAGCGACTGAGCTGAAGGGAACTGATGAGAGATGCAGTCTGTGCTTTTTGACAGCTTTGTTTTTAATTTATGGTGAGACTAAAATCTCAGATGACCCCTACCCATTGTATTTCATTCCTGAGGGTTTGCTTATTAACAGAAATATTTGATTTTCAGCTCAGGGGTAATTAAAATCCTTGACCTCTCCGCCAGATGGCTTGTTCAAGCATAGCTAAGCCCCTGAGCCGGACTGTACTGGGCTGTCCAGCTGAACCTGTGCCACATCCCAAAATGGTGCCGAGCTTTGTTGATTTGGAGTATTGTACTGTCAAAGGTCAAAACGATCTTCGAAAAAGTTATGTGAGGCTTTAGTTAGGAAAATAACAGAATCAAGAGCCTGAAAGGCCCAGGGCTTTATGCATGATTTTCCTTTTTCTAAAATAGAAACCGTGTACAATCTGAGAGAAGAGAACAGGCAACTGAGGAGAGCGCATCAGGACATGCACACACAGCTGCAAGATGTCAAGGTAAAAAAAAGCAACAACAACCACCTAAAAACCCCAGCATTTGATTGTTTTGTGTTTGCCTGCTTTACTTTGCAGTGACTTTAAAAGTCGTTCACTACTTGACCTGCTTTACAATCCACACTGTTATTTTGGGCTTTTGCAGAAAGTAAGCCTGCCCATTACTTCTTGTGCATTGTAAGCTAAAGAATGATCTGGAAATCTCAGCATTTGCATTAGCACTGGAATGATTCTTTTGCTACATGGGTGAATCTTAGTAAGCTTTTTATTTGCAAAGGTTTATTAAGAACTAAAGGTATTTTTCTTCCTGTTTTGATTTCCTTGTAAGTGATTATGATTTTTGGGTAACACATTTTAGATTGTGGATTACCACCTTAACCATGGTCTTCCCTCTGCCAAGATTTTTGAACTTATCAAATGCTACAACAGCAAACAAGCCAGCAAGTGAGCAATGTTTGAGTGGCCATATCACTACCTGCCCAAGAGGAGTTTGTCCCAGAATGTCAAAACTCAACATGTAAAATTCTTTTTTGTGTAGCAACAGCATAAGAATTTACTCTCCGAGCATGAGCAACTTGTAGTGACTTTGGAAGACCACAAGAGTGCACTAGCTGCTGCACAGGTTAGAAGGGTAGCAGCTTCTCTGGGTTCTTTTTAAGTCTGCTTAACATTTCTGAATTCCTCTATGCATGCAGTCTCTTAAAGGCCAGTCTTCACTGAATTCCTTAGGACAGAGCTTTCCTGATCCTGAAGATCATGCATGCTTTCAAAACTCAATCAAGAGAATATTAAGTAAAGCTTTGATTTTTTTCTTTACTTTTGTTTTTGTTTTTTTTTTTCCCTGCACTGGCAGTGTGGTTCATATTACTTTTTCTACCCTCCACCAACTCCTACATGCAGTAGGCTAATACTTGTCTGATTCAGAAAATTCATCCCACGTGTGGTTTTTTGCCACTATATAGACCTATGTAGATTCTTGCTATACTATCTATAGGATTTTATATGCTAACTACCTAAATAAATTATTGTAAAACTCTATATTTTACTCCTCCTTCCCTTGCTTCCAGCTTTACACCTGCATACACTCCTTTTGGGCCTAGGCTTATGTGTTGTTAGGTCAAATTACAGGAAATAAGAAATCTCAGGTAAATAGAGAAGGAAAACCAGAGTTGTAAGTTTCATTTGTTCAAAGCCTACAACAGTCCTCGCATAAAGGCAGGCCCTCAGTAGATAATGTCTTAAATGAACAAATACAGGTGTTAGAGAGCTTAGTGAAGTAATGTCACACTGACTGTTTTACAGCTTTATCATTGAAGCAAATAGGAATGGCTAGTTCAGTAACTGTATATTCTTAATCACTGGTCTTCACTTTTCTTCTCTTGGAAGAATTAAAAGAAAAGAGCAAAGGAAAACCAACTATTTGTTCTTACCAGGAGACTGTGCATTATTTTTTGTCTTTATAAAATTTTTAAAAGAATCATATACGAGGCCCTAATCTGTTTCAGAGACTGTAACATCTGGGTCTGTGGGATCCCTTTTCAAGGCAGTCATTGATTATCCCCCTATAAAACTGTAGCTGTGTGGTAATTTTTTACATGTTTATCAATTAAATTGGCTTTAGAGGATATTATTACATTGAAAATCTTCTTTATAAAATTTCTGCCAAGCATTGTTACTTGAGGCTACTTTTCATACTGAAAAATATGGCAGACCAATTTGAATACTCTAGGTACTATAATAACAATAGGTATTAAATTAAACAACAACTTGAAAATTCAGAAAAATGTGAGTAAAGTAGTTCATTTAATGACCAAAACCAAATTCTCTTGTAAGCTCACTGGGGAATATTACTTGCAAGATTTTGTAATAGAAAACAAGTTTTTTAATTTAACGTACATATATTTTTCTGTTTCTTTGAATATCTTTTTGGTTCTTTTGGATGAGGTCGTCAAGTTTCTCCTGTTCTTTTACTCCTCAGTTGAAACTTTCCCCAGATCTGCTTAGCAAACAACTGCTATTTCAGGCATATACGTTTCTCATGTAAATCATCTTATGAGATTCTGTCTTGACAATCTGATTTTTAAATGTAATTAAGGGGGTAGAAAGCAGAAACTGAGTGGAATTTGAGAGTTTAGAATTTGTCAGGGATTATCACAATAACTTTATATACAGAATTTTATTTAATATTCACAACCTACTGAGTTATATAATAACTGTATATATTTTTTATAATTAAATAAGGTCCAAAGGAGTAGAGAAGCTGGCCCAATATTAGTGCCCAAAACGACCTTGAAGCTGGGATTTGTGGAGATTCCCTGTATTACAGTTATGTAGGCCTTGCCCCACACCTACTGAATACTGATTTCTAGGGTGGGCATCCAGGAGCCTGCATTTTTAACATGATCATTCCATAATTTAACATGATTCTTCATGCATGCTCATATTTGAGGACCATAGTATTTCTCCCTTCAAAGGTTATATACGTAGGAGGAGGAGAAAGAAGAAAGGGTAGAATATTGTGTGGATGTCATTTTTTTCCCCTTTGACCTCCAAAGTTGGTTTGCAAATGTTTTGATAGGTTTCGGCTAAGGGCCACTGTTAGCCATATGGCTCACATTTGTACAAATGATAAAGAAGCATGCCCCTGAGACAGATTTAGCTGGCAAACACCTCTGTGTGAATTAGAAAAAGGCAGGAGGCGGGTGGGCAAGTGCCATTCAGGTGCACAACTGTGGCCAAGGGAGCAAGACTCGCCAGCCTCCTCTCTGCTCTGCTGGGCCCAGTAAGGGGGCACCCTGCCTGGGAAGCTTGTTCAGAAGAGAGCTCTGGGTTCTTTGTATGTGCTTATGGAAATGTGTGTTTACACAGATAGCACTTCTGTTTTAGGATAACAGTGCTGGTGCATATGATAAAATAAGTATAAGCAGTCTATTGGTTTTCTTAACATATTTTTTTTCCATCTTTATAGCTTCTTGTATTTAAAGTATCACACACACACCCACACACACCCACACACCTTACCACATATACACACAGATAACACACACATAAGTATATTCTCGTCCTATACCTGCATTAGTGCCTTTGTTATTTTAGAAGAAAAGGATATTCAGAATCAAAGAATAAGAATAAAAATCCAGCCTCCTTTCATGCCTATGCTTCTGTTTTCCAAAACTGCAGAGCACAATAGAGGGAGCTTTTTGGAGAGGAAGGGACCTTATGTGACCACAGATTGACTGGGAAAGAGGGTGGCCTGAGTGATTTTACATATATAATCAGTTACTTATTTGAAGCATATGGTTCTTTCTGCTGAAAAGTGTTACTCAGACCATACTGGTAAAAGATATATGCACTTAGATTTATATAAATGTGGAATTTTAAAATAGATTTTAATGTCATAAAACTGATTGCATAGCTGTCTTTTAATAATGATATTTATGCTAGAGAGTTATTTATAAAAATTCTGACTTAGTTTAATGTAGCATGGAAAACTAACATCTGTCTTAGATATTTTTTTCTCTGTTCCCTTTAACTCTAATTCTAATTTGCATGTGATTAAAAATGGTTGAGCATGTCCAAGTAAGTATAGCTAATGCATGGAAACAGTCTGCATATTTTTCATCTCTTGCATTTAGGTGTAATATTTTTATCTAGTCCTCCACTGAACCATCTATGAATGATATCCTTTTCCCTCCTCAAATTGTGCAATTTGCATCCAATTGTGCAATTTGTGAGCAGACTCAAGTTGCAGAATATAAACAACTGAAAGATACACTGAATAGGATTCCAAGCTTTCGAAAACCAGAACAAACAGAACAGCGAAATATTACCCAGGTGGCACATTCTCCACAAGGTGACAGCACAGCAAGAGACGAGTCACCTGGAGAGCCTCGGGAGGTAAGAGTTGGGGACTGGTCTGTGGGCGTCCTTTTCTCTGTCAAGCTGTTCTCAGGGGAACTGCTCTAAATATGGTCAGCTCTTCCTGTAGAACATTGATTCTCAAATCTTAGCAAATATCAAGAGTTCCCCCTTAGGGCTGTTAAAACAGAAATAGCTGTTTTCAGCCCATAGGTTGGGCTTCCCAGGTGGCTCAGTGGTAAAGAATCCACCTGCCAAAGCAGGAGACTCAGGTTCAATCGCTGGGTCGAGAAGATCTCCTGCAAGAGGAAATGGCAACCCACTCCAGTATTCTTGCCTGGAGAATCCCATGGACAGAGGAGCCTGGTGGGCTACAGTCCATGGGGTCACAAAGAGTCAGACATGACTGAGCAACTGAACAACAACCCTACAGATTACAGTTCAGCTAATTTTGGATGAAACCTGAGGATCTGCATTTCTGTTTCAGCTGGCCTGGTGATGTTCACTATGAGAACTGCTGTCCTGTTTTCTGACAAACACTAAATTAGTTTTATCTTTCTTCACATGGGTCTATTTGGTTGAAAGGAGCTATCATGTCTGAGTATTTTAAGGTTTTTTTCGGGGGGGGGGGGGAAGGATTGGGGTAGAGTAAGAAGGGTAAATGATTGTGAGGGTATTATATGATAATCATCCCACTCAAGTACTAGAGCTGATAGCATATTTGAACTTGTACTAGGCCATACAGCATATGTCAAAGTTTGTATTGTAAGCCCTTCATGAAACTGCAAGAGAGTAAGTTCTAGTCACAGAATCCACTCTTTTGTATTCCCGTTCTTTATAAAATCAAGTCTTGTTGTTTGAGAATATCTCCCAAGTGGAGCATCCCAAATGGTGTCACCTATATGATTAATTCTTACCGAGTTATTTTCATAATCAGATCTTTCCCCTGACAAAGACACTTTAAACAATGAATGTTTGAGAAGACTCCCCAACTCGTCTTCTTATCATCTTATGGCAATAATTAAGTTGGTATAAGTGGACTTCTCTTGAATCTTCAGTCTGAGCAAAGCATTCCTTCACGGACAAGTTCCGTGTCCTGGATACTTGTTCTTTGTCTGGGTCTTATGTTGCTCTGTACTTCAGGAAACACAGTCAGCGACCTGATGTGGGAACTGGTTCTATTCTCCATCCAAGTTCAACTGGATTGATCTTTTAATGACTCTGACTTTTTTTAGTTTTTCTATCAATGAAATGGAGGTAATAGTTATTTGCCCTAACCTTTCTCACAGGGATGTTGTGGAGATAAATGACAGGTATTTGAAAGCACTTAGAGTCCTTCAGAGAAATATTTCCTATAAAGCCAGCCAGCGTGCTTGCTAAGTTGCCTCAGTCATGTCTGACCCTTTGCAACCCCATGGACTGTACCCTGCCAAGCTCCTCTGTCCATGGAATTCTCTGGGCAAGAATACTGGAGTGGGTTGCCATGTCCTTCTCCAGGGGATCTTCCCAACCCAGGGATCAAACCTGTATCTCTTGATTCTCCTGCATTGGCAGGCAGGTTCTTTACCACTATAAAGCCAGTTCAGTTCAGTTGCTCAGTCGTGTCCGACTCTTTGCGACCCCATGGACTGCAGCATGCCAGGCTTCCCTGTCCATCACCAACTCCCGGAGCTTACTCAAACTCATGTTCATTGAGTTGGTGATGCCCTCTAACCATCTCATCCTGTGTTGTCCCCTTCTTCTCCCGCCTTCAGTCTTTCCCAGCATCAGGGTCTTTTCCAGTGAGTCAGTTCTTCACATCAGTGGACCAAAGTATTGGAGTTTCAGCTTCAGCATCAGTCTTTCCAATGAATATTCAGGACTGATTTCCTTTAGGATGGACTGGTTGGATCTCCTTGTAGTCCAAGGGACTCTCAAAAGTGTTCTCCGACACCACAGTTCAAAAGCGTCAGTTGTTTGGCGCTCAGCTTTCTTTACAGTCCAACTCTCACATCCGTACATGACTACTGGAAAAATCATAGCTTTGACTAGACGGACCTTTGTTGGGAAAGTAATGTCTCTGCTTTTTAATATGCTGTCTAGCTTGGTGATAACTTTTCTTCCAAGGAGCAAGGGTCTTTTAATTTCATGGCTGCAATCACCATCTGCAGTGATTTTGAAGCCCCCCAAAATAAAGTCTGTCACTGTTTCCATTGTTTCCCCATCTATTTGCCGTGAAGTGATAGTACCAGATGCCATGATCTTCGTTTTCTGAATGTTGAGCTTTAAGCCAACTTTTTCACTCTCCTCTTTCACTTTCATCAAGAGGCTCTTTAGTTCTTTGCTTTCTGCCATAAGTGTGATGTCATCTGCACATCTGAGGTTATTGATATTTCTCCCAGCAATCTTGATTCCAGCTTGTGCTTCATCCAGTCCAGCATTTCTCATGATGAACTCGGCATATAAGTTAAATAAGCAGGGTGACAATATACAGCCTTGACGTAGTCCTTTTCCTATTTGGAACCAGTCTGTTGTTCCATGTCCAGTTCTAACTGTTGCTTCTTGACCTTCTTACAGGTTTCTCAAGAGGCAGGTCAGGTGGTCTGGTATTCCCATCTCTTTAAGAATTTTCCATACTTTGTTGTGATCCACATAGTCAAAGGCTTTGGCATAGTCAATAAAGCAGAAATAGATGTTTTTCTGGAACTCTCTCGCTTTTTCAGTGATCCAACAGATGTTGGCAATTTGATCTCTGGTTCTTCTGCCTTTTCTAAAACCGGCTTCAACATCTGAAAGTTCACAGGTCCCATACTGGTGAAGCCTGGCTTGGAGAATTTTGAGTATTACTTTGCTAGCCTGACTATAAAGCCAGGGCAGTATCAATTCACACTTGCCAGGTATGCAAGGACTTGATAAAATGTGTACTTCCAAAAGCTGTCCTCAAGTGTCTGACAAAAGACTTTTTCCCTTGGTCTGTTTATTTATACACTCCAGTTTCTCAGTTATGTTTCTGCTAATTTAAGAAGAGAGCTTCACATTTATTTCAATTATGGGACAGTCTGACCAAACAAAATATTTTTTCTGATAAAAATCAGGAGGATTTGGCAGGAGGAAGAGCAGTGACACATTTTCCTATTGATGTTGTATTTACTTTCTTTTGCCCCTTTTTTCTGAGTAATGAAGACCATATAGAAATCTCTGACACTTTCAGAGAACTGATTTAAGTTCACCAATTTTAGAAGAGGAGTTCTCTGTAGAAAAGACATATCTTTTTTCTTCAGAGTTTTCTGTATTAATAATATAAAATATTCACAGACTTTCTCTGGTGTACAAAGAAATATTACTGTTAATACATTAAAAATGTTTTATTGTACCTGATTTAATGGACACTATTTTAGCTAACATGAATGTCCATTAGTAATGGCATTCTTTTTTATATTAGGTAACAAAAAACAAACCTAACTCATCCTCAATTTAATCTTATCCTTTTCTTTTCAAATAATTACTGAAGAGAAAATTTACATCAAAGAAAATTGCATAAATATTCAGTCACTTGAAGTATGAGGATTTTCCATTTTTATTCTGAGAGAACAGGAGTTAGACTACTTTTGAGGGCAGAGTCTACTGAGATGTGGTCATTTACAGGCTTTACTTTTAGGTTACTTACAGTATGCTTCCCGTGATGAAATTTTGCTTATGTTATCTCTATTTTATAGGTGAGATTACACAGTGAGAAGAGTTAAGTGACTCCAATGCAGCCATACTTTTCAGTCAGGACTCTATATTTCTAGACTCCAGGATTTTGCTTATGTTGTAACCCTATAGACATGGTAATAAAGAAATTCTGTCACTACTTTCGAACTAGAGGAGTGTCATTTCCAGTGATGTGCTTGACCTAGGTGTCTCGAAATAGTGAAGTGTGGCAGAACCATGAAGCAGCCCCTGGAAGAACAGAGGAAACAAAACCTTACCCTTCCACCCAGAAGGAGGCAGAATTTCAGGCTCCCGCGGAACTGACCCGGCAAGAAGCGGGACCCAGGGAGCCGGAGGAGCGACAGGTGGAGGAGGAGCACAGGCGGGCCCTGGAGGAGGAGGCCATGGAGCAGGTCGGGCGGCCCGAGCACCTCGAGGAGGAGCACGACCCATCACCCGAGGAGCAGGATCGGGAGTGGGCGGAGCAGCGCGAACGAGAGGAAGCCAGACGCGTGGCAGGGGAGGCTCGTGCTGAGGTATGAGGTTACCCAGCCAGTCGGCGGGGTAGGGGTTGTGCCTTTGTCGCTACCTAGCGTTGACCCATGAACGAGGAGAGTTTGAACCTTGCAGGACCACTTCTGTAAGGATTTTTCTAGTAAACACTAGAAAATCTGTTTGGTCGAATCTGAACATGGGAAACTGAGACAGAAGGGCCCCCACAGGGAGGCTGTGGAGGATCCCTACATACAGAGGGCTCACTAAAAGTTATATGAAGATTCTCACTGTGCTGAGGGTCCATGCCCCTAATGCCTACATTGTTCAAGGGTCAACTGTATCAAGGAAAAAGCCCATGTGTAACAATCTCTAAAATAAAATGAGGGTGATTTCACTAGATCTTCTATGTACTTATTGTTCTGTTGTGATATTAGTAGCATCGCTGCCTTAACCCAGAAAGGTGGCTGGGGAGAAGAGAAGCTGCTGTAGGTGTTTTATTTGTCAGGAACGCACAGTAGGGCGGGGGAAGGAGGGAGGCTCAGCAGGGAGGGGACATGTGTGTATTAAAACGGACTCAAGTTGTTGTACAGCAGAAATCAAAACATTGCAAAGCAATTATCCTCCAATTAAAAATCTTTTAAAAAGGAAGAGAAAAGAGTGCACAGTAAGGGAGACTTGGGCACATCCCTTTAACAGACTAGGAAACTAGATGGTCACCTCATCCTGCACTTTCTCAGCCTGTGCTCAAGGCCCGTGGGCATCTTGATGCCAAGAAGTGACTCATCTTCTGTGATCAAGGGTACTTGTCTCCCTGTTCACTTACCGTTAAATCCTATGTTGGCTTTCACACATTCAAATTCAGGATGGTTAGTAAGTCATCAAAAACTGACCTTATTACTTGAAGATATGCCACTGGGTGAGTGTGTTTAACCAGTGTCTGCTCAAGCTGAGCATTCCCCTCTGCATAGGAGCACTGCCCTCTCACTCCACTCCCCTTTCACTCCATTCCCCTCTCATTCCATTCCCCTCTCATTCCACTGAGCACACCCCTCTCACATAAGTAAGACTCATGAAAACAGCCATTATTATTATAAATGATATTTTAAAAGAACTGAGAGCAACACTGAAGCAGTCAGGTATTTTTCTTACACAGCCTCTAAGGTAATACCTGGCAACAGGCTACCTGGCTCTTTCATGGATGCTGATCGTCTTTTATTTACAACTCTGAAGCTCTGTTTGCTCTCAAACTTTTCAAGACTTCAAGCTGCTAGAGGATTGGCTGAGCAGGTGTGAAGGCTCCTGTAGGTTTACTCTTAGACTGTTGCACACTTAGTGTGAAGAAGCCTCTCCCAGTCTTGCATCCATAAGCTTTCCTCCAAGATAATTCCCCACTAGGTTTCATTTCTCTCAACCATGTACCCTCTTTCCTCTGGTGAGAATTGTACATGCTTGTATTAGTTGGGGGATGGAGGAGAGAGTGGTAGATTGCTTAATGGAAACAGAGTTTAAGAATTCCTGGATCAGATTTTCCTTTAATCTGAAAATACTCTCTTCTCATCCATTTTTTATTTCTTTGAAGAAAACTGATTCTGCCTCTCCACCCTAACCTGAAATTTGACGTTTTTTGGCTCCGCTTAGCCTGAGATTGGTGTATGCTTTGCTAGAATTAATTAGCTTTCCAAAGTCTTCAGCTCTTCATGGAAAAGCCTTAGCCTCAACTTCAGCTCACACATTGCCCCAATTAGTCTGAGGTTATTAAGTGCCCACTTATACCAGAGTCTTTTGAGCATACATTTAATTAAAGCTGAAACATTTCTTCTGTTGTGTCCTTTTCCATTTGAGAGGGAGCACATTAAAAAAATCTGCATTAATGCCAACAGCGGGGGAAGGTCAAAGGAAGCCAAGCTGCTTCTTGCTAAAAGAAGCCAAGGGTGATTCAGACAGAGTAAGGAAATAGCAGTGGAGTCCGGCAGTGGGTGGTGTTGGACCTAACATACAAAACAGTTGACCTGACAGAGAGGTATTAATAAACCAGCCCTGCCTTCTGCCCGTGTCATGAGAAACGGGTGAAGGTCAGACTCAGGGGACCTGACTGCTCTTGCTCACTTTTCCCCAGGTGCATCCTTCAGCCAAGCCGGTTACCAGACTCCAGTCGCCGTATGAGGAGCAGCTGGAACAGCAGAAGCTGGCGGCGCAGCGGGCGGAGGAGGCCCAGCGGCTGAGGGAGGAGCAGGAGGCCCTGCACCAGCAGCGGCTGCAGGGACACTTGCGGCAGCACCAGCAGCAGCAGCTCCTCACCAGGGAGACAGCCCGACAGCAGCAGGATGGGCTCCAGGAGGGCCGGCTGCAGCGCCCTGAGCAGCCACGGTAGCCTTCTGACCGACCTGGATAGCTTGGCCTCCAGTGTCCACAGGCAGATTAAAGACAGCTCCTCATAGTCCTTCCCTGTGAACTTGAGGGGCTCCTCTTGCTCATGGGAGCTGAGGCAGAACCAAAAATCAAATTCCAAATATTTAACTTCCAAAATAATCAACATTTTTTTTTTCTGCCTAAAAGTAACAGTTTACATCTCAAAGTAACCTGTCAGGTTTTATGCTAACTTCATTTTAGTGTTTGAAAAGCATTTTATCTTTTATAAGATATCTTTTGAAAGTGTACCTGGAATCTTTATTAAGCCTAATTGGATATGTTTAAGAAATATATTTATGGCTTTTAAAAGAATGTTGAAAAATTCATTGATGACTCTCTTTAAAGATAAATGACTTATGTCAAACTGTGCTACTTAAGTTGTGTCCCGGAGTTGATGACTGTTTCCTTGCAGGCAGCAAGCTCGTTACGATGCTGTGGATAATGATATCGTTCAGGGAGCAGAGGACCAGGGCATCCAGGAAGAGGAAGGAGGTGGTGAGCTTCTTAGATGATGAATGTTTTAATAAAACTGCTTGGTAGTATATAATGTCAACTCAGAGACATATGCATACCTGTGTACAGGTTTCTCCTGCTCTCTGAGAGTGTCCCTTTGAAACTATTTGTAAACTGAAATGATATAGATCGAAGAAACAATTACCTTAGGACACATCTTGCTAACGGAGACACAAAATAAATTGAGATAAAGCACAGATGCTCACTGGCACATTCAGAGCTCTGGGGGTGTGATGTTGAGATGCAGAATGTAGGTCCTGGGGAAGGAGGGGCTGGTGCCATTCTTGCTTCTCTGCTCAGGTGTGTGCTGCCTCCATACCTGCCTTCTCTCTCTACAAATGAAACACTAAAGGGCTATTTGCTTTCACCTATTTTCATAAAATTGAAAATCCTCTTCCGATTTCTTTCAGTTAGCCAAAACAAGTACTAATGTAGATCTTTCATAAAAGTGAAGTGGCATGAAACAAACTTTCAAAAAGTGGAGGGTACCTATACATGCAGAGATTTGTGCACCATATGTCTTTTGTTGTCATTGATATGTTTTCCTTTATCCTCCCAATAAGTTCACATTGATGGCCTAAATCAACCCAAGATAATCTATTTGCTCTCTAACATTTTAAAGTAGAGAGGAAATAGTGCTTTACTCTTATATGGAAGGCATGCTTGCATGCTCAGTCATGTCTGACTCTTTGCAACTCTGTAAAGTGTAGTCTGCCAGGCTCCTCTGTCCATGGGATTCTCCAGACAAGAATACTGGAGTGGGTTGCCATTTCCTACTCCAGGGGATCTTCCCAACACAGGGATAAAACTTGCATCTTCTGTGTTTCTCTCGCATTGGCAAGCAGATTGTTTACCTGAGCCAGATTGTTTACTGCTGTGCCACCTGGAAAACCCCTAAACTTCTTATATGTTAATACTTATTTTTATTTCTAGCACATTGTCATAGGAATATTAGACTTTGGGAAACCTCTACATTTTCTTCTTACCTTGGAGACATATAGATTATTGCCTTGAAAGTTTTTCAAATTAAGTCATTAGCAGCTTTCATTTGTGGTACACATCTATATGTCACTGAATAAATACTGCTTACTGTGATAACAGAACTAGAGAATAACCGTCTCTCTGGTAACGCTAACACTTAGCTGTGTATCCTTTCCTTAAAGAATCTAATGGAAGGTGATTACCGAACTCCCTCTATAGCCTATTCTGATATTTTATAGCTCTGATAGTCAAGAAATTGTTTTCCTTATGTGCCCCCTGCAACACTTGAAGCTTTTTTGTTCCATTATTTAAGACTAGAGAACCATTTGTTCTCCCTTTTATTTAATGGATCCCTTGGTGCACTTGAAACGTGATGGTAAGTTACCTGTATCTTTATTTTCTACAGGCTAAATACTCTCCGTATATTTAACCTTTCCTCTGATATCTCTGTGTGTGTTCTTGTCTAAATTCTCGGTATTGAAATTTTTTTTTCAAAAAGTAGCAAGTAAATGTGTGAGTATAAATAGGTGATGTTTGTGGTATCATCATCACTACCACCTCAGAGAACACAGGATGGGCTGAATTTGTTTTTGATCTTCACAAATAGGGTTACCATTTCTTTCATTTCCTGAAGTAGCATCTGTTTCTTCTTTTGGTACCTTGCTATTTTCTCTGACATTACCAAAATTTTGTCAATAATTTTAGTGATGTTCAACTGATTGGGCTTTATTTTATGGAGAAAGTTCCTATCGTTGTTTTTGGCATAATGGGGGAAAATGCAGCTTCTGTTGTAAACATGTGTTTTAGAGAGTTAGAATATGTCAGTTATCGACATTGTCTCTGTAGATACAAGGACTGGGCAAAAGACTTAACTTTCAGAAAAGCTGAGATGTGTACTTTATGTTGAGCTCACCTAAAAGGAGGAGAGAGTGAGTGATGTGGTTTGTAGGAAAGCCCACCAGTGGCTTGGCTTGGCTTTGAAAGGGAAGAATCCTGTCTGGTTCATTGGGGCTGATAAGGGTTCCTTTGATTTGCTAGCCTATGAGAGAGACAATCAGCACCAAGATGAGGCAGAAGAAGACCCAGAGAATGGACATGAGCTGCAAGAACAACGGCCCCATGAAGCTGACCCGGAACCTGAGGGAGATGTAAGTGGCCTCTCATCCGGTCATGACACTGGGGAACTCACAAGGCAGAAAGGAAGTGTAAAGGTTTACCTGACTCTGTAACTGCAGCTCCACATGGTTTACATAATTATATGGTACCTGTTAACTGTCAACCATGGGGTGTTTGTGTGATGAGAATGGGTTAAAGGTTGCTCAGGGAAAACATCCAGGGAGTCTCCCTCTGGGGCATTTAGTAAAGTTAAAATAGAAGAGCGAAAAGAAGCAATGTAGTATGTAGTAATTCTGAAAGATGAAAAATGAAACACAACAAAGCAAATGTGGGAATTAGAGAGAGAACCAGAGAAAGGAGGTCAGCCACCATGGAGCACCGTGAGCAGTCTGCTTGGTTGTGAATGTGTGTCCTGCGACTGTGTAATCTCTCAGCAGTCCAGTGACTATTTTAGTAAACACACAGCTAAGAATGTGAGGTTTGAGAAATGAAAAACATTTCTCAGATACCATAATGCTATAGAAAAATTAGAGTATTAACAGGTAGAGATATAATAACCAAAGCTATTCTTTTTATTTACCCAAGAAAGGACCAAGACTCCCAGTTCATTTGGGTGGTATGGGACCTTGACCTTGCCTATAAGTGTGTCTTTGCACTTATGCATAGATGATTTTGACAACTTACTGTAGCTCTCCTATCATCGTTTGCTAGCAAATCAACCACCACATTTATAAAGTGTAGCCTGCTGTCCTCTGGGCCCTGTTTATGGACTGAGAGGAGGAGGATCGATATTCTTCCTTGATAAGCACTGACAAAGTCTTCCTGAGCTGCTTGAAGCAACCTCAGTGGAAATGGCTTTCCCCCATAACTTGCACGGAGAGGTGGTAGGACATAACTACCCACCAGCTCCTCAATCAGCAGTTCTCAAAGTATGCTCCAGGGAAACCTAGCCCTGAAATATTGTCAGGAAAGAATAAGAGCTGTAGATATCAGGAGAGTATGAGAGAGCCAGAGGATGTGTAGGAGCAAGAGAGTGTCCATGAGGGAGCAAGAAAGCGAGTCTGCAGGAGCCCGAGAGCGGTGGAGGGCACAGGGGAAGGGTGGGTACTCCAGCTCCTGACTTGGGGAAATGCTGTCTGTCTCGATTGGTTACCTGTCTGCATAATCCTTCACTCTCCTTTCATGATAACACGTTGGGAAATGTTGGCCTTTCTACCGTGCCTTCCCTTAATTAGAAATTATTAGCCTGCTTATCTCTCTCTTTGTCTCACCTATTTTATTTTTTTTTAATTAGGAACATTTTTGTCTGGCTTCACTGAGGTTTAATGAATCATCCTTTGTTTAAAAAAAAAAATCTAACAACTGTGCCTATTAAATCTTTTTTATTACTTGGTTAGAGTTAGAGCCAATCTGTATATTTTTATAAACTTTTGCAAAGGACATTCAGTACGTTTTTCCCTGAAGAAAACATGTTACATTTTCCCTATATATCCGCACAGGTTATTGATAACACACAAAAGGAAATCCGTATGACAGGATTGTGGAGTAACTGGAGTTTAGTGTGAAGGTTACGATTTGTCACTCTGTATCCCCAAGAAAAGTGTCATTTTGTTCTTGAACGAAGTGTATAGCCAGGGTGGTGTAGACAATACATCAGCTGAGACTGCATTGAGCTCTTGAACATGTTCAAGGCTCTGAAGTGAATTGACGTAGAACGTTGTGGTCTGGAGACTAAATCTCACTCAGGTTTCCCTGTCTCTGGGAAGCATTTGCTGCTTCAGTGAAGTGTCCTGTTGATGACCCCAGTGTGATCAGGGAAGCTCCTACAAGCATCATCATTTCCGCCCAGCTCACACTCTAAAAATCTTTATGACGGTGTATATTATTTTGAAAGGTGCTTTGTGATCATAAGTGGGACATCCAGATAATTCTAAAGTTGATAATATGAAGGGCATTCGTTGGACACAGTAACCGAGAACTACTTGAGAGGTAGGATGGGTTGGGGGAGGTATTTTTCAAAATATTTAAATCACCAGAAGTTAAGCCCAGTCCCCTTATTTTGTCTCTTATCAGTGCAGCATCTCTTAGCTTCACATTAGTGTTCCTTATAAAGAAATGTGACCCACGCTAGAATGTGATGGCCTACTCTTGAATTAGCCTCCTCTTGTCTCGGACACGACTAAACGACTGAACTGAGCTGAACTGAACTGTCTCCTCACAGGCCTTCTTCTTGGGTGCCTGCTGGTGTGGGCTTCCTCTCTCCTCAACTGCTTTTCACCCGTTTACATCAGCTGGTTTGCAGAGAATAACTGGTCTGTAAAAATTGATGTACTGGTGAAAGCAGTTACCATTTGCCTATCTAAATCTCTCATTTTAATGATTTGTCCTATTTGGTCCTTTGGGTTTCATTAACTGTTTTTCTTGTCATCTAGTTATGCTCATATTACTTATGGCATTGGAGCTTTGAGAACTGTTTTGGAATCACTCACAGGAAAGAAGTGCTCTTTGAACTTCTTTCTGATGCATCCGTCTCTGACAAAGCAGAGGCTTTATCTTTTGACAGCAGGATGGGTACCCGTGAGTCTTGGTAAGGATAGACCTGAGCAGTCTGGTAAAGGACAATTTAATTTTCTGTCAGCCTGTGGCCTTTCAAATGAAATTAAACTTGATCTTGGATTTTTGAAGTGGTGCTTGCTTTTCATTAAAATTTTACAGAGGGCAGCTGTAGAGGATATAAACCCAGCAGATGACCCTAATAATCAAGGCGAGGATGAATTTGAAGAAGCTGGGCAAGTGAGGGAAGAAAACTTGCCAGATGAAAATGAAGAGCAAAAACAAAGTCACCAAAAGCAACAGAATGCAGAAATGGAGGAACATTTGGTGGTAAGTAGGTGCTGTGATGGAGGGTGGTTTTAACCTGGGGATTTCATTTTTTTTAATTAATTTATTTTAATTAGAGGCTAATTACTTTACCATATTGTGGTGGATTTTGCCATACATCAACATAAACCAGCCATGGGTGTACATGTGTCCCCCCATCCTGAACCCCGCCCCCAACGTCCCTCCCGACCCTGTCCCTCATGCATCAAACTTGCACTGATCATCCATTTTACTTATGGTAATGTACATGTTTCAATGCTATTTCCTCAAATCATCCCATCCTTGCCTTTTCCCACAGAATCCAAAAGTCTGTTCTTTACATCTGTGTCTCTTTTGCTGTCTTACATATAGGGTCGTTGTTACCATCTTTCTAAATTCCATACATATGCATTAATACACTTTGGTGTTTTTCTTTCTGACTTACTTCACTCTGTATAATAGGCTCCAGTTTCATCCACCTGATTAGAACTGACTCAAATGTGTTCTTTTTAACAACTGAGTAATATTCCATTGTGTATATTGGAATATTACAACTTTCTTATCCATTCATCTGCCAAAGGACCATCTAGGTTGCTTCATGTCCTAGCTATTGCAAACAGTGCTGTGATTGACATTGGGGTACATGTGTCTCTTTCAGTTCTGGTTTCCTTGGTGTGTATGACCAGCAGTGGGATTGCTGGGTTGTATTAACCTGGGGATTTTATAAATGCCTAAAGTGAAAAGTGTTAGTCTCTCAGTCATGTCTGAACCTTTGCGACCCCATGGACTGTAGCCCACCAGGCTCCTCTGTCCATGGGATTCTCCAGGCAAGAATACTGGAGTGGGTAGCCAATCCCTTCTCCAGGGGATCTTCTCAACCCAAGGATCAAACCCGAGTCTCCTGCATTGTAGGCCGATTCTTTACCATCTGAGACACCAGGGAAGCCCTATAAAGGCCAGGTTTTATGCAAAAGGTTTTAGCTATGACCTGTGTGGACAGGAAGTTTACCTCACATGCAATGCTTGCACTCAGGAGTGGGTCATGGGCATCCTGGACTTTGTTGGGAGTGATTAGTCATCATTTCCTGCCCACTGAGGCATTGAAATGCACTGTTCATGGTGGCCTGCCTGTTCTTTGTCCCAGAGGACTGGAAGATGCATCTCTAGTGTTCAGTAACCTGAACCTCTGCTTTTGTTTCAACAGATGGCAGGAAACCCAGACCAGCAGGAGGACAACGTGGATGAGCAGTACCAGGAAGAAGGGGAAGAGGAGGTAGGAAGGGGGAGGGCAGGAGGCCAGACTGCTTGAGGTCTCACACTCACCTGAACAAGACCTCTCCGAATGGGCTTTCATAGAACGGTTTAGAGCCATAGGCTAGATAAGGAAGGATGGTTTCGAGGAGAAATGGACCATAGCCGTGGAGACATTTGGTTGGAAGATAACAAAAACAGGATGATAGAATTCTCTTCTCTTGTTTTCCCTAGAAATTTTGAATTAAGAAGACACTTGACCTTCCAGGAATGACATACTTAGGTTTATGTGATCTTTGTAAAAATATTTTCTGCTGTCTCTTTCCCTTACAAGAAAAAAGAACAAAGCTCTGCCCCTTGAGAGTCTGGACAAACCTCAGAGACTTTCTCTGTAGACATGGCCACTGCTCCTGCCTCACAGTGACACCCCATGGTGTCCAGCAGAACACACTTAACACCCTCTAGACATGTAAAACATTTTCACTTTTAGTCTCTTCCCTTCTATTAAAAGTTTAGTATCTTAAACAAAGAAGAAAAGGAAAAATTGATAAGGAGCTCAGCTGAGTAAAATACATTCGGGTAGAATTTCTTAGCATTCCATTTCAGTTTGCTTTTTATTGCAAACCCCTAGCATATTACTGTAAATTAGCTTCGAGGAGCATGTACCGTGTGTAGTGTGTAGTGTTGTTGCGTGTAGTGCCACAATTGTGTAGTTGACTGATTAATGCTGTTGGTTGAGCTGGTTAGTCTCAGCAGGGTACTGTATGGACCACTGGCGCTCAGAACACAGGAATATGATATACATGAGGCCCAGGCCCCAGGCTCCATGTCTCTCTGGACCAGAAAATGGTCTAGCAAATTAAAGCCCTAGTTCAGAGGTGCTTCTCAACCAGGCCTTTGCAAATGTGTGACTCTGGCCCTAAGGGGAGCAGCAGGAGAGGATGGAAAAGTGGCAGCCTGAACCTGCCTGAGAGCCTGCTAAGAGGCCCGTGCTTCTGCCTCATGGGCAGAGCTCCCTCAGCTAAGGCTGCTGCCTCGCCTGGTTGCATTTGTCAGCTTTTCAGAGCTGATGCTGAAGTTTGTGTTTATACCAGGAAAACAGAGAAGAACGTCATTCTTTGCAGGCATTGGCAACATATACCTGTAGTTTTACATGCAGTCTACCTGCCTTGATCCTCTTATTCTCTCTCCTTTTTCTCATCCTGCTGTTTATCCTGATCAAACCCCTGAGCCGTGTCATCAGAAGAGAGTGTTAGAGAACCCGGCAGCCTTGAATATGAAGACATCTGGCAAGAGAAAGATATTCATCTGGACCTCTCTTGTAACAGGATGTCTGGACTAATATTACTTGTTTCATTATGTCTGCTGCCAGGGATCTTTGAGGGATTAAAAGAGAAGAGGCTCACCTTGGCTTCTTTTTAAAAATTCAGAAGGATAAACATAAAATTTTAATCAGTATTTACTGATTAATTTTTTTTTTTTTTTACTTCTGTATTCTATCAGTTAATGTGGGATCCAAGAGGGATCAAAGATAGAAAAGAAAGGAAGAGAGGTGGGAGGGAAGGAGGATGGTGACAGGCAGAGGCCCCCCAGTGCCCAGCCCAGAACTCCCAGCTCTGCACCTTTGTCCCCGCTCTCGGACCCTGACAGACTCAGGTCATCACACATTTCCCTTTAGGGTGGCTACCACATGAACTCTCAGCAGAAGCCCAGCCTGCCTCTCTTCTTCCCTGGGTACCTTTCGCCTCTGCCCTCTAAGCGTCCCTTGTTCAGGCTGTATTTTATTTTTTTGGCAGTTCCTGAGGTGCTTATTGGATTTTCCCACCTCTTTCCACTGTTCTCAGTTCTTCCCTTGAGGAGGGAGAATTTCCATATACCAGTCAAGGCCTAGTAATAGACGAAGTTCTCAGCGGAGTGCAGCGAAATGAGAAAAACAAAGAGGGATGCTGTATGTGAGAAGACATAGCCTGTTGTCTATGAGTGTCATGTATGTGAGCACTCAAAACTGTAAAATGCAGGGTAATGTGCATCATTCTTCTCTTTGTTAAGCCTCAGAGGCTTCCAGCTGACCCCTGAGATGTAAGGCCCATTGCCACCATTGGCTTGCCTCCCTTCCAGTCCACCATCAACCTGCCGCCTTGTCACATTGGCCTCTAAGGAGGAATTGCATCTTGCCAGGGTTGTACCTATTCAGAGGCACAGCCCATGAGACTTGTGACTTGAACTTTGAGAGTACCGAACCCCAAACAAGTGTGATGTTCGGAAATCTGCCCTCTCCCTGCCTTCTCTTATCGTAGTACAACAGTGTTTTCCTTTTGAGATCTAAAAACGACCGTTAACAAGCATTGATTGCTTTTGCTTTGGGATCTTAGAAAGATGTTCCTATGATGAGACATTCCTGTGAAAAGCCATCCGCATGTTGCATACTTTACAGATTTTTAAAATCTCCTTATGAGCAAATGAGACAAACTGTGACATTGCCAGAAAGTGCTGTGTGTACTTTAAAATGATTTAAATGTTTAAAAATATAGAGAGCTTAAATGACTACTGTGGAAAACCCAAGTGCTCTGTTTCCCCAATCTGAGTAAAACCAGATTGATCTGAACACTCACATAAGAACAGGTACAAGGTTTCCTGGCTGCCTTTAGTGGCTTGTCAGCCTGGGAATCACCACATCAAGAAACTGCCCAGATGGCAGAAACTCTAAACATTAGCCAGCAAGCAGGGGTGTCCATCACAGATTGAAGGTCTTTCCGTGATCATGTCCCATCCATCTCTTTGGATTTTAGGCCTCTTGGTTACTTAAGGGCATCCTTCCAGTTCCTGGCTCACCCCCTAAGATCTTTGATGCATCAGAGAAAGGCGTGAATACATATGGGGACTGGGTAGCTAGCCAAGTCCATTCAGATTCAGGAGATCTGTTTTGTTTTGTTTTGTTTTAACTATTTATTAAACTTTGCCACATCACATAGGGTCATTTTTCTAAAATGCCTAAATCATTAGATTTTAGTAATGAGTAATTTGAGTTACTTTGTCAACAAAGGTCTGTCTAGTCAAGGCTATGGTTTTTCCAGTGGTCATGTATGGATGTGAGAGTTGGACTATAAAGAAAGCTGAGCACCAAAGAATTGATGCTTTTGAACTGTGATGTTGGAGAAGACTCTTGAGAGTCCCTTGGACTGCCAGGAGATCCAACCAATCCATCCTAAAGGAGATCAGTCCTGGGTGTTCATTGGAAGGACTGATGTTGAAGCTGAAACTCCAGTACTTTGGCCACCTGATGTGAAGAACTGACTGATTTGAAAAGACCCTAATGCTGGGAAAGATTGAGGGCAGGAGGAAAAGGGGATGACAGGATGAGATGGCTGGATGGCATCACTGATTCGATTGACATGGATTTGGGTGGACTCCGGGAGTTGGTGATGGACAGGAGACCTGGCGTGCTGCAGTTCATGGGGTCGCAAAGAGTCGGACACGACTGAGTGACTGAACTGAACTGAATGAGTAATAAGGAATGGTTCAGGGACATATTTAACAAAATGTTTCCATCGGATTTAGCAGGATAATAAAGAGGATCAAGTGTGGAAGACATAACTGGCATGTCCACATTGTAAAAAAGTAACATTTGGCGGTATTAGTCAAAACATTTTAAAATTACAAACTCCATATCATTTTGTCCCATTTCAGTAATGCTTTTAAGATGAGTTTGAATTACTCTTGCCCCCAAATGTAAAGAATATATTACTAGAATATTAGAAAAGGTATATTCATAAATTTGAAAAATTATAAAATTTTCATTTGTGTAATACCTAAATTAAAGAGTAATTTAAATCAATGGTTTCCACCTCAGTTTATATTGTCAGTTGATCCACAACCTAAATTTTCTACAGTAGATTCCAAGAGAGGAAAGAACTCATGAAACAGTGTTTATCTCTCTAGCCAGAGACATTCATTGTCACTCAAGTGGCTCTCAGGCTTTGCTGTGGATGAGAATCCCCTTGGAAGGTGTGTAAAACATATAGATCCCTGGATCAGACCTTAACTCTTGGAGCTTCTGTTCCTATCTGTGTGGGACCTAAGAATTGGAGTTTTTCTACAAGCTCGCAGCTAATGCTGATGTTTCAGGAACACACTGTTAGAGAAGTCTGAACCCCTTAAGACTTCTATCCAAAATGATGTATGTCTGGGTGCCTACTTACTGAAGACTTTCTCATCAAGGTGGTCCTTAACCTCCACCATACCACACACACACACAGAAAATTAAAAATCACTGATTTTTATCTAACCCCTTTCTTTGACAGGTAAGAAATTTGAACTTCAAAGAGGTTACATAAGTTTTCAAAGGTCACACAGCTTGTTGTTGTTAGAACCATGATTAGACCCTACCCGGGTCTGCTTTTAAAAGCTCTCATAATTAAGTATACCAAGCATAGTAACTGGGCTTCCCAGGTAGCTCAGTGGTAAAGAATCTGCCCGCCAGTGCAGGAGACTCAAGAGACATGCATTCGATTCCTGGGTTGGGAAGATCTGTAGAAGGAAGTGGCAACCCACTCCAGTATTATTGCCTGGAAAATTCCATGGACAGTGGAGCCTGACGGGCTCCAGTCCATGGGGTCACAAAGAGTAGGACATGACTGAGCATGCACACACATGCACATTACATTAAAGCATAGTAACTAAATAGTTGATACAGGCAAGTTTTTCTTTTTAGAAATTAGTGAATACAGAAGGAATGATGGAATTAGAAAGTCACCATTTTTTTAACCCCTAATTAAAACAGTTGATTTAGGAGCAGTCATCAATGGATGACATCACCAGATTAACAGAGGTCAGGGGATTTTACCATGGAGGGATCAGGCTATAGCTGTCTGAGCTCTCTGACCAACTTTAGCTTCACTAAAAGTAGAGCAGACAGTATATGCCTCCTGATGTGATGGAAATATGAAGTCTACAGCATCATTGCTGAAAAATCTTTACTTTGCAAATTGAATCTGAATTCATTCAAGCCTTTAAGCTACCTTCCTTTTGTAAGAAATGGGGAGGCTAAAGAAATAACTGACACCTCAAAGAAGCAAATAAATCCAGAGTCTGGGTCATTTTACTGGACAATAATATAGCATTAAGGAAAAAAGAAGGAAGTGGAATTGGTGTTGGATATGACTTTTGTTTAGATTAGGACAAACCAGATGTAAATAGACATATTTAAGACAATTGAGAAAATGTAAGTAAGGACTAGACATTAGATGATGCCATGGAATTATTATTAGATGTAATAATGGCATTATGGTTATATAAGAAAAGTGCAGTGTGTTTAGAGATGGGTAGGGCTGAAATTACATGATATCTAGAATTTTTAAGAATAATTCATCAGAAAATAAAGTGATAGGTGATGCAGGCATGGCAACATTGAGATAACCTTTGAGCCTTGGTGATGGCTATTAGGGAGTTTATTGAATCATTGTCTTTGTGCTTGAAATTTTTCATAGTAAAAACAAATGACCTTATTGTTTATACAGCTTGGAGAGTTGCAGAGCCAAGGATCTAATCTAGCTCTGTCTGACTCCATGGTCTGTGTTAGGGGGTTGGCAGGATATAGGCCTGGGTCTATTTTATAAGTGAAGCCTTACTGGAACAAAAGCCATGCCTTTTTGTTCACATGTTGTCTAAGGCCACTGCTGCGCTAGAGTTGGGTAATTGCTAGAGACCTGATGGCCAAGAAAGCCTGGATATTTACTTGGCCCTTTATAGCAAACATTTGCTAATCCTGATTTATTCTTTTCACTGTACCACAGTCTCAAGGCAGTTCCCTCCCAACCCCAACTACAGTATTTACTGTTCACTAGTATATTTTCATTATAAAGGCCATAGAAGACATGTCTTCTCACTGAAATCAACCGAGACACTTTAGCAATTTTCAATTAGTGAGACCTTAGTACAATCTGAAATAAGTGCTTCACTGTTTTCGCTATAATGTCCTGGGGAGTGTTGTTATTCTGTGACTAAGGGCCGAAGAGATGTCATTGGCCACTGCTACAGCCTACGAGTGAGGCAGAAGTGTCTTCTTTATAGCTCGCTCTACCAGGACACGTAAATACAAAATATACTCTATATCTGTCACCACAATGTATTTATTTGGTGCCAGTGTGGTATAGGGGCTGTGAGTCCAGCCAATAATGGACTGGTTAGACAAGGCTCATGAAGGCCAGCATCTTAGGCTGGCATCTTTGAAGGTTCATCTTTGTAAACTCTTAATAGGTCAGGGTCCCTCCAGAGTGGGTCTGGTGGTTGCAGTTCATTCTGCTGAACCTGGGCTATGGACACCTTGACACAGCCCTTAATTTGTTGTTCCTTAATTATAACACCAGTATACTTTCTTTTTCTTGCCCATTTCTGGGATATTTAACACATATACACTGCCCCCTCCCCAAATTAGGTAATTTTGTGTTACTCAAGACTTACTCTTATGCCATTGTCATAGTTAAATTATAAAATATATTGCCCTCTATTTTCATAGATGTGATCATTAAATAGAGATTTAATGGTCAAAAACGTTTGGATTCTTTCTCTGATTTGCATTTTGAGATAATCAGAATCAATGACACATAATAGTAATAGCATACATGAAAGAGAACTACTTAAAACAGAAATGTGTTAGAATACAAAGAGATGCAGAGATTTGAGGTAGCTTAATAACTATTCTATGAAGAAACTGAAATGATTATGTTCTGTGTTCTAGATATTTTAGCCAAAAAAGTTTATTCTTAATTAGAGAAATGTATATATACAGGTTTTTCTCTGTTCTCGATTACACTAAAGTGTAGGTGGTGGTGCCTGATTTCTGTGACTTGTAAATATCTGTGAGAGCAGATATGTTTTGCATTGACTCATTCATTGATTCATTTAAAACAATATTTATTAAGCACTTGCAGCATGCCAAGCATGCATCTAGGTATTGAAGGCAGTTAGTTGAGTAAGACTGATGGTTCCTGTTCTTCACAAGAACTTACATTCTGTCAGACCTTTCAGACTTTCACAGTTCTCTCTTTTGGAAAAGAGGAGTTTTTTAACTTCATAACGTGAATTTCTTCAGGTGTCATACTTGGAGTGTTAACCCTTATTCAAACAAATCAGAAACTCAACACACAAAAGTCCTAGATTCTGAATAACACTAATATTTTTAGTAAGTATGTTACACATTTATTCATGGCCAATAGGCAAGTCAAATCTTTGTCTTTCCAGATTTATTTTTAGCTTAATTTTGTCTTTACTGATTTGAATGAACTTTTTGGAAATCAGAATATGTTGCTTCAAGTGTTGAAATGATACAAGTGTCCACTTGATGTCTCTGGTTTGTTTTAGGTTCAGGAAGATTTGACTGAGGAGAAAAAAAGGGAATTGGAGCATAATGCTGAAGAGACCTATGGTGAAAATGATGAAAATGTATGTGAGGATATACATATTTCCATTGCACATGTGTGCCTTTGTGCATATGAGTAGGAGATACCTGTGTATAGTTGGAAAGATCCCAGTGGGTACATCTGAGGTGCCACGGAGTATAACATTGGGAATTAGGGAATTGTGTGACAGTGTGAAGATTAGAAAAGACAGTAGCACTCTTGCCTATTGGAATATTTTCTTCACTTGTTTTCTTTCTGTTTTGGTTTTTTTTTTTAAAGAGGGAATTATTTATACCACTAACTCAGTGTCCTGTCTCTCAGTTTTCCTTTTTGTCTTTTAACTTTAAGGCCGATGAGAAAAATAATGAAGGAGAAGAGCAAGAAGTTCGAGATGACAACCACCCCAAAGGCCGAGAGGAGCACTATGAGGAGGAGGACGACGAGGAGGAGGATGGGGCTGCTGCCGCTGAGAAGTCACGGCGAAGAGCTGAAATGTAGCCATGCCCGATTTCACAGGCAGAGCTCAGCTGTCGGATGCTTTTCAAGCTGCTCAAAAATAAATCTGCCTACTGAACTCTAGGATATTTAATTACAAAAATTAAAAATTTAGACCTTTTTTAACTTTTGTATTAGAAATGCTCATACATTTATATGAATATATTTTGATAACCTAGGTTAGAGCTTCTTTTTATATTCAAGCAAGACCTGAACGAGAAGAAAAATGATATAGCAGACGTTAGGCTCTGAATCTCATTTTTCACAGATTATGTGATGTTGGAAAAGACCTTGATTTTGTATATGTTTTAACTTGTTCCTTCTCTGTCTTCCAGTTTCCAAATGTTCTGCTGTCTGCCTTTGATGAAATGCAGAATTTCAAGATAGGGAATACTGAAAAATGCTGTACACATTTTAAGGAGAATGGCCAATTTACTAATTGGTGCCTTTCCAAGGTTCTTATGTATAGTTCTGATAGAATTTTCACCTGTCTGTGTATCTCTGGGATAAGATTCATAGTGACATACAGTTAGAAAGACGTTTTTGTTATAAAGAAACTGTTTTTCAGGCTTCTCGGATCAGTTAGAGAAATATTTGATTTTACTTAAAATCACAGGTCTTCCTCTTGAATTAAATTTAAAAGTGAGATAGTACTAAAACTTACGTGGCACTATTCTGGACTTAGCTATTTCAGGATTCAAACAAGGTGTGACACATCACCATATTAACCTTTTGAAAGGACTGACACGTTGTTTAATAACGAATTTGGTGTGTATGGGTGGCATTTTCCACATGAGCACCCCTTCTTTTTTTTTCGGTAGTCACCCAGTGATAGCCTTGTTTTAGTATCTAATTCTTGACAGTAATACATATTTCCCTGTAAACTCTGTGCCTCAACACTTAATCATTGATGACAAGCATGAATATGAAGAAGTACCAAACTGAACAACTGAACAGTATATTGTTCAAAAGCTATATGGTGAAGTACATAAGGTGGTATGATTGACCCTCATGACTTTTCTATTTGCTGGGATTAGCTCTGCATTATATCCATGGATACACGTTTAATGATGATGAATTATGCAAATCCCTTAAAATTAAAAATAAAAAATTTCCCATGGGATAGAGACATATTTCAGTCTCAAGTATGAAACTTTTTAACTAAATAGAATTAGGTTATATCATTCATTCATATATGTGTGGTTTTATAATAGTACTTTCAAATTAAAACTGATTTCAATTTGTACTATTATTGTATGAATGTAACTTTATTTTTTAATAACCACACTCATGTATGGTTTTTGATTATCCCATATGAGTCATTAAGTATGTATGCATAGGAATGCTTTGTTCAAATGTATTTTGGATTTTCAGTAATCATGAATCAAATCTTACCTTTATGTATAAAAACCCTTTATGTAATGTAAAATGTATGATATTGTACATAATATTCAGAATACAATTATTTTGGTAAATTAGTTTGTATTTTTAATGTCCCAGTTGCAGTATTTAATTATTTGAAACACATTGAAACTTGGTAATAGTCAATAAAATGAAAAGGAGCAAGTGGTAAATCTTCTAAAAGTATGTGATTTTTTATTAGTTTCTGATCTTACATTTTTCAGTTCTTTTTCATAAAGGAAAAATTTTAAGAGTTACCAATATATAGTAAAGAATTATAAAGTGCTTTTCCCAATCTATTCCTATTTTGCTATCTCTTTCTCTGCTTGGATTGGCACATGAGTTTTTCTCCCCCTTTTTCTAATGAAAGAGCTAAAAATATTTATTTTATTTGAGCTAGTTCTGGAGGAAGAAAAAAGGAATGTAAGACAGTGACACACAAAATAAAAAACTATTATATCTTCCCTGAAAAAGCAAACAAAGCAATCACAAACCATTTTACTCTGGATAGCACCAAGTTATAGACTATAGCTATTGGCTATAGCTGTTTCAGCCAATGTTTGGAGGAGAACTAATCAGCCAGAGCTGATCTACATTAATGAGATGAGCAGAAATAAAATGTCACTTGTATTTACCTTGCCAATTAATCTGTGACTTGGTACCAGTGACATAATAAGAAGGTGGTGGTGAGGGGGGGAGGCACATTTTTAAAGGACAAGTAGAATGGAGCACACAAAAAGCTATATTAATACTAGCACAAATGGAATAACTGGATATTTAAGAGTGGTTGAGTTAGATCTAGGAATAATCTGAGCCACATGGAGGTCACAGTGGTCAATGTGGTAAAGGATGACAATGGACTCACTGTCTTCTTACTGTGAGAAATGGGAGAACAGGGTCTACTTTATCCCCACAGTGCTCTTTTAAGGCTCATGGAATTCCCTTACAGCTGAAGAATTTTGGTTGTTTAAACTGCTTTGAGTTCTCTATTTTCCTTTTAGTTCTCATTACATCATTTTGGTACATTGTCCTGTGGCAGGTTGCACAGCATTAAAAAAAAAAAGTCCATTTCTGCTCTTGAATTTTCTTCTGGCTTCCCTTGTACTGTCCATTCCTCGTTTACTTCTAACCATCCTGGCTACTCTTCCCAACTTTTTTTCCCCTCAGATTTCTTTTCTGTCGGCCCCTAGCATATCAGTGCTCTTCAGCGTTTGTCCTGGACTCGACTCTATCCATGTCTTGGACATGTCTCCCAATTTATCTCCTCAGCCTAGCACTCTGTGACCCATCCTACCTTAAACTTATGATTTTCAAGGCTGAATCTGTCTTGTTGCCTTCCTGAAACCTACTTCTCTTTCTAGGCTCTGCATCTCAGTTCACAAAGTTTCCCAAAACAGAAGCAAAGTTTGTCCTTGATTCTGTCTTCTTTCCCTATGGATGTTACCAATATATCATTTGCCCATTTCTTTTCATCCCTACTGTCCTGGTTCAGGCCTTTGTTATCTTTTACGTGGACTATTGTAATAGTCCCCTAACTTTTTTCCTTGTTTACCCTCTCCTGTCCCTAAAGTCTGTGTCAGTGTGATCTTTCCAAAGATAACACACTAACCCATTATAAAATTATTTAACAAATCGCTGTTGCACATAGAAAAAGTTCCAAACTCCTTAACATGACTGACATAGTTCTTCATAACCCATCTTAACTGCTTCAGCCTTGTAATTTATACTCTGATTCTGTATCATAATAAGTATGACTCATCTTTGTCAAGCCCTGATGTCTTCGTAACTGACCCTGACTCCTGCCCTTGGGTGGGAAGTTGATTTGACAAGAGCCGATAATACTACCCCACATCTTGGAACAAAGTGCTTGATCCAAAATGGGCACATGATTCATGACACACCAGTTCAATTCCTTCCCTGGGATTTTTTTTGTTGGAGGGCAATTCTCCACAGTGTTTCTATACATCTTGTGAGCTTTTATCCTGACCAATCTTTTCAAGGGTATTTACCTATCAAACAGCCAGCTGCTAGAGACAGTATCTCCTGCTAGGTCAGAGGGCTTTTTTGTTCTTGGCTGGAATAAAAAAAGATAATGTCTCCCTGCAGGGTGAAAGTTGGGCAGATTTACTAGCAGTCCTTTTGTAAGATAGAGAATTTCTTAAGATCAGAGATCCCTAGGAGGGACACAAGCACTGTGGGTACATCCTCTGACCTGGGAGGTTCCACATCAACCTCATGACACTAGGGGAGCAAGGAGGAACTGATGTGAACACGAAGCTCACATTGCCTGCTGTGCCATGAGAAATACTTGTTTTTAAGTGAGCAGTCTAGAATCTTCTACCAGCATCCATGGATCTGTGGCAGGCTAACTCGTTAACTCATAAGGTGAATCTCAGACTCTGCACAATTACTGACATTTTTGCAGGCTTGAGCAAATGGAAAATAGCATCTCTCTTTCCTTCCAATAGCAAAGCTACCATTTGTAAATTCCCATCAGCTGATGTCTGTTTTCTCACTTGTGTGGAGAAAATAGTCTACAGAGGGAGAGAACAAACCTAACCTGCAAAGAGAAGCAAAAGGCAGAGGGAGGGAAGAAAAGCACTGTGACAATTTTTCAGTCCCTTTATCCTGCCATCCCTGATATTGGGCAGGTCCACCCACAGATTGATTAATGAGCCAATAAATTCTACTTTTTCAGTTGAGCTAGTGGGAAATTGATTTCTGTCACTTGCCACCTGAAGATTCCTGACTAATACTTGACTAATGTTCAGTTCCTTTAAATCATTGTGCTCTCTTGTAGCATGATAAATTTGCTCTCCCCCCACCAAACACTATTCAATCAGTTTGCTTTCCTCTCCTTTACCTGGCTTATTGCTGAAGTCTCACCTTAATACCAATTTTGAGAAGTGTCTACCTCTCATCCCACCCCTGTCTGGGTTGAATATATATTCCCTGTCCCCGTATAGCACCTGTGTTTCATATCATGGTACCTCCCACAGAACATGGAAATAGACTATCAACAAGTCTGTGCATTCCATGACATAAATGTTGTGTGAAGGTGGAGACCTTATTTTGCTTGTTCACTGTTGCAACCCAAGCACTAAGATCTTCAATATATATTTACTAAATGAAATCTCAAAATCCTTACCTGTAAAACGAGAATATTGATTATTTCAAGATCATACAAGTAAATGGCAGAGCTAGGAAGTCTGCAGGTGAATCTGATTCCAATGTTAATTCCACATACAGCCAGGGTTGTATGGATCTTTATCCAGTGTCTCATTCTGAGTTTCATATATTAAGGTGTGTTTTAAATTTTGCAAAAATAAATGTAACAGTACTAAAAAGCAAGAAGTCACAGGCATAGGGTCTTGAGGAAGAACCAAAAAATTTCAGTTACTTGACCTGAGAAAGATATGGTCAAAGGAAGATGTAACACTGTACGTCTGTCTTCTGCTGCTGCTGCTGCTGCTGCTAAGTCACTTCAGTCGTGTCCAACTCTGTGCGACCCCATAGACGGCAGCCCACCAGGTTCCCCCATCCCTGGGATTCTCCAGGCAAGAACACTGGAGTGGGTTGCCATTTCCTTCTCCAATGCATGAAAGTGAAAAGTGAAAGTGAAGTCGCTCAGTCGTGTCCGACTCTCAGCGACCTCATGGACTGCAGCCTACCAGGCTCCTCCGTCCATGGGATTTTCCAGGCAAGAGTACTGGAGTGGGGTGCCATTGCCTTCTCCACGTCTGTCTTCTATGAAGCATCAATTGTAACATGAAGAATAAAGAATGTCTTGAGAAATGAGTGAATGAAGCTGTGAAACCTAGAGTTGTTTTCAAATCAGAATATATTAAATAATTTCAGTTTATAACAGCCATGCCTAAGCAAAAAAAACAGATGCAATATCCTCTTCGAATTTCCTTGGGTCTTGTCACTAACTATTGTAGGAGGCCCAGCTGGTATGATGGAGTCGGCTGTGTATCCATCCACTGGTTGCCCTTTTGTCTCCACACCATTTCTTTTGTTCTTCATCTGCAGGAAGGCTTAACCCTGTAACCGCTAGAGTAGGCTCCCAACCAATCATTGGACTTCATCTTCTGTCTCTATACTGATTCTCTACTTCTGATTTCTATACTGGGGCTAGATAGGAGAAATGTTCTCTTGGCTGCTCTAGTGATGACAAAATCATCCATGTGGAGCTTCCAGAAGTCACGTTCCTTTATGACATGGAGAAAACTCAGTTGAAGCAGCAGAAATGAAGTCAAAACAGAGAGGGATAGGATTGGGGCAGGAGTGGAGGAGCAGAGGGAAGGTGAAAACGGGAGAGAGACAGAGTCACAAAGAAAAAGAATGGTGCTCAGATTCCCAGGTTCTGACTTTATTTTCCAAGGTTTCTCTCCCTTTTGTCCCATTGAACTAGTTTAAGAGTCTTTTTTAATCAATTATATACTGAAGAATATTGACTGACTTCGGAGAAGGCAATGGCACCCCACTCCAGTACTCTTGCCTGGAAAATCCCATGGACGGAGGAGCCTGGTGGGCTACAGTCCATGGGGTTGCTAAGAGTCGGACACGACTGAGCGACTTCACTTTCACTTTTCACTTTCATGCATTGGAGAAGGAAATGGCAACCCACTCCAGTGTTCTTGCCTGGAGAATCCCAGGGATGGGGGAGCCTGGTGGGCTGCTGTCTGTGGGGTCGCACAGAGTCGGACATGACTGCAGTGACTTAGCAGCAGCAGCAGCAGCATTGACTGAGTTTCGCATTATATTTTAATTTATGTATCGAGAGGAAATACTCTCATTAACTTCTAGTCATATTGCCCTAAATGTAGCAAGTTTTAATAAATAGTGGCCCTGCTTTTTGCCAATCTCTTGATCATCATGTTTTTCTCTTGGATCTGTCTTTAAGCCCAGAGAATTCATCACAAAAGCTTTGGTATTATTGTAATGAAGTTAAGAATACTTATATATTCTCAACTTTAGTCTATATCAAAGACTGGCAAACTTTATCTGTAAAGGGCCAAATAGTAAATCTTTTGACCCTGTGGGCCATAGAACCTCTTTTGAAACTACTCAGCTCTGCCACTGTATTGTGAAAACAGCCGGGGCAATGTGTAAAGGAATGAGCATGGCTGTGTTCCAATAAAACTTTATTTGCATAAACAGACAGCAAGCCAGATTCAGCCCACAGATGATAGCTATCTAGTTTACATGATCCAACTGTTTGCTGTAAAAATAATTATTTCAACAGAAAATAGAGCATTTTAAGATCTTTAGGTATCAAGGCTTTCCAGTTCTTTCCTACAATCCTTTCTTCTATTTTGAGTTGGCAAGCACCCAACATTATCCTAGCTGCAGCATTTGTACACTGTTTTAAGTAACTGGAAATGAAATACTTTTGTCCTTTACCATCTCGGCTGACCTTGTTCTCACCATTCCCTGTATGTTACTAATGGAGCTTGAAATTAAACGTCATTTCTGTTTATCTGTTAACACATGCATAGCATTCCCCTTAAAGTACATGTCTTTTAAAGACATTGGAAAACAGGGGTTTGAATATGATGAGATGACTTCCTTGGTCTGGTGTATTCTTTCTCCTTCTAAAGACTGAAGGTAGGGAAACCAGCTTCCGTGGCTCCCATTAAAGTATTAAAAATCATGCAATTTGTGATCTCAGCTCAGAGGTTTTTGAGTGCTGTAGGTGTCTGATTGCTGTTAAGCTGATGAATCCTAATAGAAATAGACATTTTCTTCCATAAAAGTAATGCAAGCACCTTTTATGTTTCCTTAAACCTGTACAGTATGTTGAAAAGCAGAGACAACAAAGGTCAGTATAGTCAAGGGTATGGTCTTCCTAAGGGTCATGTATGGTTGTGAGAGCTGGACCATAAAGAATGCAGAACACCAAAGAATTGATGCCTTCAAACCGCGGTGCTGGAGAAAGCAAGGAGATCACACCAGTCAATCTTAAGAGAAATCAACCCTGATACTTGTTGGAACAACTGATGCTGAAGTTGAAGTTCCAGCATTTTGGTCATCCGATGTGAACAGCTGACTGAGTCCCTGATGCTGGGAATGACTGAGGGCACAAGGAGAAGAGGGCATCAGAGGGTGAGATGGCTGGATGGTATCACCAGTGGACATGAACTTGGGCAAACTTCAGGAGATGGTGGGAGGGACAGGGAGGCCTGGCATGCTGCAGTCTATGGGGTTGCAAAGAACAGAACATGACTGGGCAACTGAACAACAACGGCCCTATCCAATTATCTTCTGAGGTGGTTTTAAGATTTGGCCACGAAAGATTATCTTTGATAATCTTCCTTCAAGAGGTGAAGTCTAATTTCCCTTCCTTTGAGTGTGAGCTGGACTTGGTTACTGGCTTCTAACAAAATTAAAAGGGGGTGATGGTGTGACTCAGAAATTAGGTCAAAAAGACAATATAGCTTCCTCTTGTGCTGTCTCTTGGAAGCCAGCTACCATGTCATGATGGTATTCAAACAGCCTTATGTTGAGACCTACATCCATGTGGCAAGAAATTGAGGCCTCTGGGCAGCAACCAGTGAGGAACTGAGGCCTCCCACCAGCAGACACATGAGTGATTTTAGAGTGGACCATTTGGCCCCATTAAGCCTTCAGACTATAACTTGACTGTAACTTCATTAGAAACCCTGACCCAGAACTGCCTATATAAGTCATTCCTAGATGCCTAGCCCACAGGAACTAAGAGATAATAAATGTTTATTGTTTAGGTTTTAGAGTAACTGGTTGCACAACTGAAGCTAACTAATACATCTTCTAAGAATGCTTATGGCTCTAAGTGGAGAGGCCAGTGGTGATGCGTAGCAGCACAGTGTAACTGAGCATCCAGCCAGTTGCCAGGGCCAGATGTGCAGGTGAGGGAAAATGAAGTTCAGCTTAATTAGATGAAAAATTTAAGCCAATTTATTTGTCCAAAATTATTAGATTATTTGTGCCAGATATCAGTAGCCTCTTTACAGTGGTTCTCAGCCTTGGCTACACATCTGAGGAATTTCAAAAGGAGTGATAACCTGGGTCCCACTCCCAAAGACTCTGAATTACTTGTACTAGGCTACAGCCTGGGCATCAGGATTTAAAAATTTCCCCAGTTGTTTCTAATATACAGCTAAGACAGAGAACTACTGCTTTATAAGTTAGAAGCTTGAGAGAGTTATGTTTTCCCCCAATATCGCTCTGTACATGCCTGCTAAGTTGCTTTAGTCATGTCTGACCCTTTGCCCGACACTATGGACTGTAGCTCGTCAAGTTCCTCTGTCCATGCAATTCTCCAGGCAAGAATACTAAAGTGGGTTGCCATTCCCTTCTCCAGGAAATCCTCCTGACCCTGGGATCAAACCCATGTCTCTCATGTCTCCTGCATTGGCAGGCAGCTTTTACCACTAGAGCCATCTGGAAAGCCCAAAATATATTTTCCCAACCCAGGGATGGAACCCAAGTATCCTACATTGCAGGTGGATTCTTTATTGTCTGAGCCACCAGGGAAATGCAAGACTACTGGAGTGGATAGCCATTCCCTTCTCCAGGAGATCTTCCCAATCCAGGGATCGAACTGCGGTTTCCAGCAATATAAATGGATTCTTCACCATCTGAGCTACCCTCTGAGTTAGTGAAGTCGCTCAGTCATGTCCGACTCTTTGTGACCCATGGACTGTAGCCTACAACGCTCCTCTGTCCATGGGATTTTCCAGGCAAGAGTACTGGAGTGGGTTGCCATTTCCTTCTCCAGAGGATCTTCCCAACCCAGGGATCGAACCTGGGTCTCCTGCTCTATTTGATGGTAAATTACAATGAAAACAAGTCTCAGACTAAATCTGCAAAGCAAACATTTACAGGTAAGCAGAAACAGACTACAAACTTTTAGGAAGTCTCAGATATCTATCCTTTTAGGCACTCTAGATAGGCATGAGGCTTAAAGGATTTGCTCATGATCCTGTAATATTCTACAGACAGAATTTGGCTGAATGTCTGATCAGATCCTGCCTGACAATCTTCCCTTATGTAGCCCATAGCCTTCTGCAATAGATGCTGGGCTCCCCCAGTTCCCAGACTATTTCGTGGGCAGGGAAGGTGCCTGTGCAAGACTGCCTCCAGCTCATACTCATGTTTTGAGCAGCATTAATTTCTACAGTGAAAAAAAAGTCTTTAGTATCCATGGTCCTATGTAACTAAATACATTGAGCTGAAGGAAGTAGAAGATCTTTTAACAGCAGCCTCTGGACTTGGGCCCAGGTAAGAGCACCAGCTTTTCAGCCTGGAAACACATTCGAGCCACCAAAGAAACTTAAAAAAATAATTTCCAATACTAACCTGTCTAATTTAATCAGAAACACCGAGGGCAGAGCCTCAGCATTGGTACTTTTAAAAAAATCTCTCACCAAATCAAGATTGGCAGGGAGGTACAACTCATAAAGGGTGTAATACATACAAGGGAGGGTTTTGGATGGTGAAAATCTGTGTTCTGATTGTGAGAGCTTTATATGAATCTGTACATGTATAACACATTAAACTGTACAATAGCAACAAAGGAAAAGGTCAACCTTATTGCATGATAATTGTAAAAACAAAATATTATATCTATTAAATTCTTCATAAAAGTCTCAGAGTCTAACATATAGGCAGGGTCGGAAGTCACTGATTAGATTCTTTCAAGGGCAAATCTATCATTTCTGAGATGTACATTCATAGGGTACTGCCAGCACATATCCACATACATAAGCTCATCACATAGTCTATGCAGAAGTATTTTAAAGTGAATTATAAATATTGTAATAGTAAGTCTTAGCTATCTTTTTCAGATTCACACTGAGGAATTTTAGAATATTACAGTGGGGCATTGCACAAGTGAATAGCTCTATTAATCTCTTGCTCGTGGAGAAAAACACTTGCAATGCAATTGCTTTGCCTCAAGACAATGTTTCGCAAACCCATAAAGTGGGATTTTTATAGAATAACAAAAATTCCCAAAGGAGAGGAGTTTGGCAGTTTAATTAGTTTCATTTCTGAGTAGGATCACAGGAAGAAATAAACACACTTTATATCACAAAACAGTGTGCATGAATATGTGTGTTTATATTAGATAAATGAAACAAAATTCCAAGAAACAGCTCATGTCTCTCCTAATGCTAAGTCGCTGCAGTCGTGTCTGATTCTTTCTGACCCAGTGGACCATAGCCTGCCAGGCTTCTCTGTCCAGGGATTCTCCAGGCAAGAATACTGGAGTGGGTTGCCATAGCCTCCTCCAGGGGATCTTCCCAACCCAGGGATCAAACCCATGTCTCTGGCATCTGCTGCATTGGTAGGCAGCGTCTTTACCACTAGCGCCACCTGGGAAGCCGCTGTCTCTTCTACTTCATTTTATCAATATTTCATGGCAGTGTTGGTCATGACTCAGTATCTTGCTACAAAGGTGAGAGAATCATAGTTAAAACACTTGGGGAGAATATAACCAGATGCTTAATGCTTGTAAATGCCACGCAGCAAGAAGACAGATGGGAATTTGACCACAGCATGCACCACTCTCAAGCTTTCTGGAGCTGGACAAGTTTCTTGATCTCTGTATTTCCACTTCCCACTCATAAAATGGGAATGATCACAGAAAATTTCATGCCGTGGTTAGGATCACTGAGTCCTCATCTGAGGAACCCAATGCCTAAGTTTCTCTCCCTCTACCTGTAAGACTCATTAAGACAGAGACAGGACATGGAAGCCCTAAACTATTTCGGAGTTTAGAGGCCAGAAGACTATACCTGAATTTATGATCTTTTTCCTTGAATGATGTAATGTGGTAGCTAAGTCTTAGCAGAGCTTTCAATACATGAACCATCCAAGGATCTAAAAAACAGTATGAACCCTTTAATCCTCAGTAATTTGAGATACCCTGTCTGGAGGAAGAAGAATAAATTAAGCAATTGTTCTGGCCAAAGACAATTGAGTGGTGATCCAGGTTGATCTGTCCCATCCACATCCTTACTTTAAAATAACCAATAAACCACTTTTATGAATTTGCCTTATGGAAAACCGACAGTATATGAAGAAAAATGAGCCGATTATTCTAGGGAAAAGAAAAGGTGTACAAGCAGTCTCAATGGAAGGGCATGGCCACACAAACAGTTTGAGTTGAATTCCTCAACATTCAGTCACTTCCAAGGGGTCCCAGAGCATCTGGGGACACGGTTGACTAAAGCAGAGTTTATTCACATGCTCACTAGGGCACTTTCTAAAGCTTCAGAGACATGGGAAAATATGCTATATATATATATATATAGAAATATAAAACACACAAAATGTAAGTGAATACTAAGAAACAAATCACAAGGCAATACATCTACTTGCTCAGCTTCTCACTTCTGTTATTTTGGGCACAAGCTGCCAGAGTGGAGGGAGTAGATGGTGGTTGTCTCAGCCAATCAGTCCTGCTTTTGATCCACACGGATTGGACAACGGAACCTAATGCACTAACCAACATGTGCTGTTCAACCTAATGTGTGTTCAAGTCAAGACCAGAAATTTCTCCAAGACAAGGAGGAAAACATCGCCACTCTGATAAAACTTTTACAGCTAAATTAGGGTATGGGTTCTTTACACACAATACATTGAAATCTCCAGGTCAGTGTTTAGATTGTGAAACATATTGCTTAGTGTTTAGATTATCAAACATATTGCTAATCTTGAGAGAAATGCAGGTGTTGGTTCACAGTTCTGGGAATCCCCCTCCGACCCGCAAGGTAAAATCTGAAACTAGCCCTGGTACACAGAAGGTCAGCGAGCGATGGAAGAAAGATGCCAACCACTCCAGATTGACAGGTGGCAGCTTTGATGAGCAAGGAAACTTACACAGGAGGCTTGTCTTCCATGTCTGCACGGCAAGTAGATCTCCACACCCACCCGTCTGCCAGAAACTTAACGGTTTATACAGAGGCCTTAACTGGGTTCAATCACGTTTTCAGTCCACATGGTCTCAACACCACATTGCTTTCTCAAAGCCGCCTCCTGGAAACCATCTTCTCCTGTGGGAACGATGTGTAGAAGGTACACTCTGAGGACCCTGAGAGGGTGAGGAGCCACCCATTTCTGGTCCAGCTTCCGGGTCAAACATGACCACATCCTCCCCATGACTTCTTCCAGCAGATGGAGCAATAGGTTATTTAAAGTGCCACAAAATTACTAAGGTGGCTAAAGAGCACAGTTCATTTCAGTCACTCAGTCACGTCTGAACCGCAGCATGCCAGGCCTCCCTGTCCATCACCAATTCCTGGAGTTTACCCAAACTCGTGTCCATTCAGTCAGTGATGTCATCTAACCATCTCATCCTCTGTCATCCCCTTCTCCTGCTGCCTTCAATCTTTCCCAACATCAGGGTCTTTTCAAATGAGTCAGCCCTTCACATCAGGTGGCCAAAATATTGGAGTTTCAGCTTCAACATCAGTTCTTCCAATGAACACCCAGGACTGATCTCCTTCAGGATGGACTGGTTGGATCTCCTTGCAGTCCAAGGGACTCTCAAGAGTCTTCTCCAACACCATAGTTCAAAAGCATTAGTTCTCCGGCTCTCAGCTTTCTTTATAGTCCAACTCTCACATCCATACATGACTACTGGAAACACCACAAACCATGCTTAATAAGAATGAAACTGAATTGGGAGGAAAATTAGCATTTTATAGCCTACATTTTAGAAAGGGAAGAAACTTCAGTGTTGACCCTGAAGGTGATAAATTGTATCTGCCAGGGAACAGGCAGGAAAGGACTGCAAAATGATATCTTGGCTTCTCATTTTGAAAAGGCACTTGAGGGGCTTCCCTGGCAGCCCAGTGGTTGGGGGAGGTCTGCCTGCCAGTGCAGGGGACACCTGTTCGATCCCTGTTCAGGGAGGATCCTAGATGCCTCCAGGTAACTAGGCTCTTGTGCCACAGCTACTGAGCCCACATACTGAAACTACTGAAGCCTTTGTGCCTAAAACTGGTGCTTTGCAACAAGAGAAGCCACTTTAATGAGAAGCCCCATGCACCAGAATAAAGAGTAACTCCTGATCTCCATAACTAATGAAAAGCCTGTGGGTAGCAGCAAAGACCCAGCACAGCCACAAAAATAGAAAGAAAATGCACTTGAATTTAACATGAATGTACACGCCTGACTTTTGTATTCTGTCAGTTGGTTACACCACAGGACAGCCCATTACAGAGGCATCTGTGTCCTAAAGCTCACAGGCTTTCTGTAACTTGAATGAACTATACCAGGTACTGTTCGTTTGTTCTTTTTCCTTCTTATTTTCTTCTTCTTCTTTTTTTTGCTAATTAAATTACTAATACTTGAAATGTTCTTAACTGAAGGAGGACTTGAAGGCTTCATGTCCTCAGTGAGGCATGAGTGGGTTAGTACAGGGTTCTGTCTGGATGAAGTAGACTATTCACCTCCTAAATGTCAGGTAACCATATGTGTGTCACTGAATATTGGTGATCTGGAGTTGAGATGCTGCTGGGTAAAGAGCCAGAGAATGCTGGTGCCTCAAGGCTAGAGAAAGAGAAAGAGAGGGCCGACCAGTTTGCCTAAAGTCTACTCCCCTTGTTTGCTTTTAGCTGTGAGTAGAATTAAAAAAAAAAAAAAAACCACGAAAAACTGACATTAAAGTTCAAAGATTTTGACTCTTTGCAAAGTCTAGGAGTAGTACTTTCATCCCAATAGATTGCTGAACCTGATTTCTTAAATGGGTTAATAATTTTGTCTGGCACCCCTGCTTTGGAGTGGGTTTTAACAACCCTTGGGAGCCTCTTCTATTCTGCTTCATCATAGTGTCTTGGCTGCAATGTCAAAGCTAGTGGAACGGAGACCATGATTCCAATTCCTTTCTTCTGCTTTTCACTCCTTCTGCTCCACATCTTTAAATATTCTTGGTTTTGAGGACAGACATCTGAACTAATAGATACCTGTGCATACGCACATACCACAGAGGGGACATGTATGGGTTTTAATCCTTTTGACATTTTCCCATTCTCAGCTCTTGAATTGCTCTCGGCTCCTGAATTAACCCATGCTTCCTCTTCATAGGCAAGCTTGGCTGTGGGCTCCTTCCTCTCCACCCTACCACCTATTCTTCTTACCTGGTAGCCTGGTAGAGCCAAGATTCTGTGAGCCCGCTTTCAGTGTGAAGGATCACCTGGCCACTGGTCTGCTTTCTTGACCTTTTATTATTTTTTTTAAATGTGATATCATAAGAGTAACAAATAAGACAAAATTTAAATTAATCCAAGAACTGACTTCTGAAAGGATTGTTAATGTCATACTTTCTTGCTTTTAGATAGTTTAGGAAAACAACCTGTGGTCAAGATCGGTACTAATTTTTCTACACATTTTTATATAATGTCTATGTTCTAGAGAGTTTCCTTATTTAATATAGAATTCTCAGTGGCCATTTAAGATGGCCATAGACATTAGTAAATATATATGATAAAACTTCACAGTGTAGCATTAATTTTGTGTATATCTGAGAGTCTGTTTTGACTATAGTCTTTTTTGCATGTGTGTTAAGTTGCTTTAGTCATGTCCAACTCTTTGCAACCATATGGACTGTAAACTGCCAGGCTCTTCTGGTTATGGAATTCTTCTGAAGAGGTTTTTTTAGCAGTCCCATTCATATATAGAATTGATGAATTAAGACGAACTGCATTTACTTTTGTATATTCCCCAGTTCACAGTTTTTTTTTGAACATGTATCACTATTTTGCCTTTTAAGAAATCTTATTGCTGTGAATTACAAACTGTAAATGGTGATTGTTTGGTTCTACTTATTTTGAGGTTTATTAACATGGTTGCACATCCTAGTTTTTTGAGATGCTTTTCAGTTGAATGTTATACACCTAACATTCATCCATATTGATTTAGATAATTGTTCACTTAGTTTCGTTGTTGTATTGCCTGCTTTTAAAATTTATTCATTCATGCCTTTGTCCAGATATTTGGAAATAAAGGTGTGGAGAGGGAAGAAATTAAGATTTTGAGACAAAATTTTTAGAAAGCAAGACTTTTGCACATAGGGAAGTCAGTTTAGTTCAGTCTCTCAGTCGTGTCCAACTCTTTGCCACCTCTTGGACTGCAGCACACCAGTCTTTCCTGTCCTTCACCAACTCCCAGAGCTTGCTCAAACTAATGTCCACTGAGTCAGTGATGCCATCCAACAATCTCATCCTCTGTCATCCCCTTCTCCTCCTGCCTTCAATCTTTCCCAGTATAAGGGTCTTTTCCAATGAGTCAGTTCTTTGCATCAGATGGCCAAAGTATTGGAGTTTCAGCTTCACCATCAGTCCTTCCAAAGAACATTCAGGACTGATTTCCTTTAGGATTGTCACCAGCTCACAATTTGAGGGCAAATCATTCAGTTACTATGCTACCACTTTAATACTTCCTTTACATGCTTTCCTGACAGCTCAGTTGCTAAGGAATCCACCTGCAATGCAGGAAACCTGGGTTCGATCCCTGTGTTGGGAAGATTCCCTGGAGAAGGGAAAGGCTACCCACTCCAGTATTCTGGCCTGGAGAATTCCATGAACAGTCCATGGGATTGCAAAGAGTCGGACATGACTGAGCGACTTTCACTTTCACTTGATATATAAAAAGTTAATGAATAGCCAGAGAAGGCAATGGCAACCCACTCCAGTACTCTTGCCTGGAAAATCCCATGGATGGAGGAGCCTGATAGGCTGCAGTTCATGGGGTCGATAGGAGTTGGACACGACTGAGCGACTTCACTTTCACTTTTCACTTTCATACATTGGAGAAGGCAATGACAACCCACTCCAGTGTTCTTGCCTGGAGAATCCCAGGGATGGGGGAGCCTGGTGGGCTGCTGTCTCTAGGGTCGCACAGAGTCGGACACGACTGAAGTGACTTAGCAGCAGCAGCGGCAGCAGCAGCAGTTTATATTTAGAATAAAGAACTAGTCATACTTTCATCTCAGACTCTTCTCCCATGAATTGCTCTGTGTTATTTCTCCAGGAATACAGTACCTGCATGTCTTTAAATCTATAGGTGATACCAGCAAGTAAGTTTTCTAGTGATCCGAGCACACAAAACCCAAATGAAAAATTTGAAAAAAATTCCAGCTGTAAATATTACTTTCCTACCAGTTGAAAAAGCATGTATTTCTCCCTGTTGCTTGGAAATGCAGTTAGTCTCTTAAGTGGTATTTCTTAGAAAGTCAAGGAATTGCTAAAATAAGAAAAAAGTCAGTAGTTCTAGGTTACAGTTATCATTGTCATTATTTTTAAGAATATTTAACTTATATTTTCAGAATTTAATGCAGTTGCTAAGTGGTATCAGAAGCAAAACCTAAATATCAATACTTTTTCTTTTCATTATCTCAAGCTGAAAATATTTATGAGACTTGTGTGAGTAAATAAAACAAATAGTTTTGTATAATTACCAAAGGCTTCATATAGTTAGAACTGATGAGCAATTTTTTTGTCAATTCAGTAAAATAATCAGCAAATTTATTATTTAATAATTAAACATTCAATGAATAAATGGGTTAAATGTAGCTTTTGAAATTATTTCAAAAGCTCTTGTATTACCTTTATAAAAAATCAGGAAGGAAAGGTCATCATTTTGAAAACTCGGGTAGGTCTGACTGGCTTTTGACTGTAGGTTCTATTGAATGAATTGTACGGTATGGGAAGCCCAAAACTTTTTCTGTTAGGCAGGAATGAAACAATCTATTGTTAGTATTAATAGTGAAAATATAGTACTCAATCAAATCACTGCATAGCAACAAATAATTAACTGGCAGAAATTAAGCTTATTCAAAAACTTAAATAAGATATTTAAATACTGCTTAAAAAAGTGATCATTTTAGATAAATAAAGACCATGTATGTTTACAACAGAAGTAAAAACAGTGACATTTATGAAATGGTTTTTCTTGCTCATGTCTCAACAATTGAGGCAACAGCAAATTTCTATCTAAGCATGAGCGAATACTAAAATGTAATGTAGAGTCTATATTATTTACTTCGGGCTGTCGTAACCAATTACCACAAACTGAGTGGCTTAAAACAACAGAAATTTATTCTCTCACAATTTTGGAGGCTAAAAGTTGGAAACCAAGGTGTCTGCAAGGTTGCTTCTTTTTTTAGGGTCTAAGGGAGAATCTGTTCTGTTCTTCCCTCCTGGCTTCTCCCTCTGGCAGTCCTTGGCCTTCCTTAGCTTATAGACGCATCAGTACACAATCTGCCTCTGTCATTACATGGCGTTTCCCCTGTGTTGTCCCTGCCTCCTTCTTATAAGGATAAATCTAATCTATTAATATAGTATGACTGCATCTTATTTATTTATATCTGCAAAGACTATTTGCAAATGACCAAGTAAGACCATATTCTGAGAGTCTAGGTAAATATGAATTTGGTGGGGGGGGAGGGGGGACATGATTCAATTATTCAGCCCAGTACAGTGTTTTAGCTACTGTAAAGGAAAAATCGGAAGCTTTAAAAAAGTGATTCAGAATATATATTTAGTATTCATGTATTAAATACTTGAAGTGGCAGTTAAATAATTTTACTTGGGAAAGATGTTGTTTAGTTTTTATTGAATTTTATCAAACTAAAAAGTTAGGAAGTAACTTCATAATACTTACTATTTTTAGGAAATATTGGCATAGTCTTTATTAGAAAGAGTCAACAAATATTTACCTTGCTCAAAGCACGTCTTTGTGGAATATCGGTTTTTTCATTTATCTGAAACATGATTACTATTGATTAACATATTTATTGTATCGCTTCTTGATTGCTTGCAGTATATAAAGAAGGACATGCTGCTGACAACTCACTTCAATCATGTCTGATTCTGTGCGACCCCATAGACGGCAGTCTACCAAGCTCCTCTGTCCCTGGGATTCTCCAGGCAAGAATAGTGGAGCGGGTTGCCATTTCCTTCTCCAATGCGTGCATGTAGGCTAAGTCGCTACAGCTGTAACCGACTGTGCAACCTCATGGACAGCAGCCCACCAGATTCCTCTGTCCACGAGATTCTCCAGGCAAGAATAATGGAGTGGGTCACCATGTCCTTCTCGCAAAGAAAGACATGAGATATTGGCAAAAAGAAAGAAAAACAGATATCCTACTTTTCTTCAAAAGCTTTTAAATAAAGATATGCTATATTATTGGAAAAAGAAATGGCAACCCACTCTAGTATTCTTGCCTGGGAAATCCCATGGACAGAGGAGCCTGGCGGGCTACAGTCCATTGGGTCACCAAAGAGTCAGACACAATTGAGCGACTAATCATATACTGTATTATACAGAGAGCAGAGCAGTGTGGTGAGGACATCACAGGCTGCTACTGACTAGCCATGTGAGTAAATTTCTCCACATCTCAGTTTCCTCATTTGTAAAGGCAGTAATATGTGTTATATGCCACCCAAGATTATTAGGATGATTAAATGAGTAGATGCATGAAGAGGGTTTAGAACCATGAATGGACCCAGGAGGTCTTATATGAATTAGCTATTGTTACAAGAAAAGCTAGTATGTATAAATATATTTTTAAAATTTTTATTTATTATTTCATATTTGTTCTGGGTCTTCAGTGCTGCACAAGGGCTTTCTCTAGCTGTGGTGAACAGGCTTCTCATTGCAGTGGCTTCTCTTGTTGCAGAGCATGAGCTCTAGGGCATGGGGGCGTCAGTATTTTCAGCACACAGGCTCAGTAGTTGTAGCTCACAGGCTCTGAAGAGAAGGCTAAGTTGTTGTGGCACAAGGCCTTAGTTGCCCTGCAACATGTGGAATCTTCCCAGACTAAGGATTGAACTTGTGTCCCCTCCATTGGCAGGCAGATTCTTTACCACTTAGCCAGCAGGGAAATCCTAGTATATATAAATATTTAAGGATAATATGGGGCCTTTTTTGGTCTTTTGGGGCCCAGATGGTCTCCAAAAAATGATTTCCAGAGAGCCCTGAATAATTTGGTAGTAATAAACAAATTATTTGTGACAGTAGTTTATTTTCTTATTAGTAATAATTGTTTGTCTATTTCAATGTAATGTGTGGTTTTTGCTTGAATAGTATAATAATTCATTCTGGATTTGAGTTTGCTGTTAAAAGTAAATCAGAAAAGTCAGTAAATGAAAAATCTTAAAATATTTGATGATTTTTTTTTTTAGAGTCATGTGAATTTATTGCACTCTGTGAGGTCTTCTGATGATGGCCATGATAAAAGTCTAGACTGTCTTTTTTCACCCCATTAAAAAAAACAAACACTGGTTCAAGCGAAATAGGCAGGTTACTTTGAGCATACTCTGGTCGCGTGTTCTTGTCTCTAGAGTGGAATCTTTTGCTGCTGTCGATTTCTCAGACCAGCTATACATTCTGGGACATCTACTGAAACAGACAAAAATGTACTAGACTAGAGAAGCTGAATTATCCTGATTTAATGTTTTCTTCCCCCAACTTGGCCAAGGCTAAGTAGGTGACCTGAAATGAAATCTGAGTGACCACAAACCTTCTACGAGTGAAACTCCACCACTGGCTATTGAGCAGTGCATATTTTGTTGGTGGTGCCTTGACCAGCAATATTTAAGGGGAGAATAAGTTGTAGGCAGTGGGAGGAAGTGAGTGGAGGTGGTTAAGGCAAAACCTGATGCTATAGCTGTCATCCACTCTGTGTTTATTAAGGTTTAGGGAAACCTGTGATAAGCCTGGTTCCACCGCTCACTGGATCATGAAGGACCAGATATTCCGTAGTTACAATTTAACAATGTCTTCAAACTGAAAGAGATAGGATGCATCTGCATCCTGCTTAAATGTGTCATTTCTTTCTATTACACCTACCTCTTGCAAGTGCTTTTTACAGTTGCTATGAAGAAAAGGACAGGACTAAATTGTCCAATATTGTCCCAGGCAAACGTGGATGTATGGTCACCCAACTATGTCATCTTAGATCCTATTTAGGGTGATAAGAAATACTTGTTTAGGAAGGAGATAATATATAGCATTTCCAAAAATTTTGTTGGAACACATTAAGGGTCTAAGTGAACCACTGTCTGAAATGTTATATGAAACAAAACATGTTTATGAAATGGTTTCAAATGTGTACTTAGAAATAATGAATTTTCCATTCCCATCCTCATTCAGATTTTAAAAGAAACTACATGAAAGCCAAAGGAGGAAAGTATAACTTCTATATCAATTTAAATGCCTATGGATAATTTTAAATTCTTTAATGAGGACATTAACTGGGTAATACAAATCTTTGGGATTAAAGGTTTCTCAGGATGGCTGATAACCCATTAACTTTTTAATAATGTTATAATACCTCAGGAGGAAATTAAGTCTGTCCCTAAAGATCATTAAAACAGTCTGTCTATTTTGTCTACATTGTCTTCATGGTGACTTTTGATTCTAAGAGTCTTTTACGGTTGTTTCAGAAAAATGGTTTATTGTTAAGTCCCATTCACTTATGGGTATGAGATCATTTAGGTGCAGATTTCCCAGTTGCTGGAAGTATCCCTCTTATAATTTTAGCAAATGTTCCCAATTTTATAAAATGATAATGAGAGTTTAATGACTCTCTTCCCCTTAGAGGAAAAATGGTTTCAAACACATTAGAGATACAAGGACTTTGCTTTCTCTGGAAAGACGAAAACCAAAATTGACCCCATTCTCAAACTTTAATTCTCCAGCGGTTAGTTGGATATTATTCTTTGCGTGTTTCAGTCTGTTCCAAGCTCACTGAATAAAAACTAATAGGAGGAAAGAAAGAGAAGAGAATCATGATTTAAAGCATGAAGAAGTAGGACACAGCAGTTCAAAAGAAAATTACTGTCTTTCAAACAGTAGAATCATATGACTATACATACTTGCACTGTTTGCCATACATAGAGTATGGGTTTGAAACAGGGTAGACAAGGGAAGGTCTTGAGGTGGTGAGAGGCGGAGCTTGGGGAAAGGTACAGATTGCTTGAGCCGAGTAAAAGTCCCAGGAGAAGCTCAGCTGCCTTAGAATAACAGCTGGAGTGCAATAGACACCCAACAAATAGGTCAATATTCAGTGAGTATTTGTTGAATGAATTGACGACTCACAGTAGTAATCAGATCTTCTCCTGGCATTTTGCAAGTGCTAACACACTGATTAAGAAATGCTGTTTGGATATAGACATAAAAATGATCACTTAGAACAATTTTTCTTTTTTTTTTAAATCATAAAACAGAAAAGAAGAAAAAAATGTGCACATTCTTCCTTTTCTTTTGAGTAAATCATCGAGATTCAGATTCTAATATTAGAAATGAGAATATTTGCTCTTCCTTCCTCACCTGTTTGAGGATCAAATGAAAGAGGTGATAAGGGTATATTATACAAACATATTGGATTATTATTCTGAGAGAATATCCGTGATTTCCTTTAGAAGATTTTCTCTCATTCCCAAGTGATCAGAGCTCTGCATATGCAGAAGAAGGTACAATGCAGAGATGCGTGGGAGCCATGTGTGTATGTGTTGTTAGTAGAGTGGCACGGGTCAGTGGGCCTGAACTTCTCAGTGTGCATTAGATTCACCTGGACAACTTTTGGGCTTCCCTGATAGCTCAGTCAGACAACTTTTACAACATGCCTGTGTCTGTATCTTGCTTCAAGAAATTCTGATTTAATTAGTCTGAATAGGTCCCAGGCATTGGAATGTTTTTAAAGCTCGCTAGATAATTCTCTATGTAGGTAGAGTTGAGAATTACTATTCTAGAACAGAGTTACAGGGCGTGGAGAGACATAAGGGGGAGGGATGCAGAGCCTACAGTTTTTCCCTATATTAATTCAGCAAATATTTCCTAAATATCTACTGTGTGCCAGACCTTATTTTAGGCACTTGGCACATATTGATGATTAACATAGACAAAATCTATTCCTTCCTTTTGTGTCTATTCTAGTTTGAAAAAGCAGACAATACATCTCATTTATTTGAAGACACATACATTTTCCCTAATTTAATGTTTCTAAAATTATCAAGCAGTTTATAGCATATGATAGCTTTGCAATGTATAGTTATTAGACACTATTTCCCTCAGTGGTAAATGGAATAATAATATAGCTTACAATCTTTCAGCTCTCAAAGTCAATAGAATATAGTACTATAATATAATTCCAGGTAAAGTCAAGAAAAAAAATCCTCTTCATAATCAACAAAACATTATCACATAATTTATAAGTTTAAAATCTCAACTAATGAAGTAATTACAGTTGAATTACTCATCTAGATAAATATTGTGACTTCTTCATTGATGTTTTACTTCCCTGGACCAGCAATGTAATCCCTCAGGAGATTGTACATATTTTACTGAGCAAATATTATACACTTTTTCAATATATATTATCAGTTTGGGGACACAATTCTCCATTAGTCTCTTGTGTTTCTTGACATCTTGATAAGTGAAGCACAAACTGTCCTTTGTTTCAATTATCTTTTCAAGGATTTTTGCATAGTAAACACCTTTGAAAGATAGAGGTAGTGTTTCCCTCCAGAACAAAGGGCAGGCATGCTTACTTCCCAGTCTAATAGAGTTAACATCTTCCTCCAAAATGAAGGACAGGCATCTTATTACCCATTATAAAAGATCCAGATTCCCCAAATTCAGAGCTCCTCTCCTGTAACACATCCAGCTGCATATTCAGATATCATCTCACTCCCTTTGCATGGCCCTTTGGAGTTAGGGAACCAGCACAAAATATGTTAATACTCTGACCACTGCACTATTGCTGTGAGTGATAAACTGTTCTATGTCTTTGACCCAGAAGTCTTGAGCCTTCTATAGTCTTTCATGAACTTGGGATTGGCCAACTTGTTAGTGTACAAGTAAGGTAAAATCTCAGGCATTTCCTAGTTCTCATAAATCAGTATCCTTTACAAATAGCCTTTTGGAGTTTTCTATTTAGGAATAAAGAGAGCTATGGAGATGATTAATGGAATGTAGTATCTTAAGGGGCAAGGTAGGTTGCAACCAATACAGATATTTCAAAATGTATGCAAAGAAATCAAAGATACTTGGTCAGCAGATGGAAGGGAGTGTCACCAATAAAACAATCATGATCCTTTGCCTAGTTTTCAGAATTGAGTCAGTTTTCAAACTTAGAGACCACTTAAAGATGAAACAAAGGTCAAGTTTCTCAGAGAAAGTTGATTGAAAGATACATGATGAGGATTCCCTAGTCGTTTCACAGAAGGACCCACGAAGTAGTAATGTAGAATTCCCCTGTTGTAGTGAAAGTGGTTGAGGTCAGATAATAAATGGAATCTTGGCCCGGGTCCTACTCACAGTGGTCCACAGACCCACCAGTGGCCATTTTCTCATTCCTAAATGAATAGCTGTCATAGACATACTCTGCAATTGGAAGAGCCTCCATATAGATTCCTGTCTGTGAAGTAAGAATTATCATAAAAGAAAAGGGCAGGTCAAAGCCTTTAAAACTGCTCCCCAGTCGCCTACCAAACCACAACAATTTTAAGCTCCAAAGGAAATGTTAGAGTATATTGCGGCCTTTAAACTAAGGGATACAGAATTAGCGATCCCCATCATATTCTAATGAAACCAGATAAATTCTGAAGGATGAGTATAAACTGTGTCAGGTATTATCCTTGCCAGAGCAGAATATCTGACCCAAGGTATACAGAATGCAGTCATTGATCTGGTGAATTCATTCTTTTCCAATTGTATTAGGAAGAGAGTCAGAGATAGTTTTCACTCGTGATAAACTAGAATATTCATTTAGGGTCTTGTTCCAGAGTTATGCTAACTTTTCTCTTCTGTCATAATAGAACAAAAAACCTGGACTATTGAAATGAAGTGTGGAACATCATGTTGGTCCATCACAGCAAATGATATGTTAATTGGACTAGAGAAACAAGAATTGGCAAATAAAGGCCAGAAAGAGAGGAAATAAACCCTCCCTTTGATGAAGGTTCAAGATCTTGTCCTCATCAGTGTAGATTATAGGACTCTAGTGGTCTGGGGCAAGAATGTACTCTCAGAAATAAAGAACAGACTGTCACATGTTGCATCTCCCATGACCTAGAAGAGAGGGTGATGCTTGGTAGGCAGTTTCAGCTTCTGCAGTATATTTCAGCAGTATATTCCAGGGTTGGAAAATGAATCTAACTAATTTACCAAATGACAGAAAGGCTTCGAGTGCTGAGTGAAATGTGACATAGGAAAGGTTTCTGCAGCAGACTCAGGCAAGGGGGCTGCTGCCGGAGCTGCTCACCCAGAGCCTCTTTAGTACAAAGGAACTGTCTGCGGGAAAAGACAGTGGGTTTAGAGGACTCTTTTCTAAGGAAACCCTACTTTAAAAACAAAAATTAATAGGAAAAATAAAGAAAATGACTAGGAGGAGGAAGAACAATACAAGGGAGAGGATCCATACTTAGGATCTCTCTCTAATATATATATGCATATATAGTATATATATATATATATATGCATATATAGTATATATATATATATATATATATATATATGGGGCATTTCAGAATATCCTCTCAGAAATAAAGAACAAATTGTCACATGTTGCATCTCCCACCACTTAAGAGAAATGGCAATGCTTGGTAGGCAGCTTTAACTGCCTATGTGTGTGTGTGTGTGTGTGTGTGTGCACGTGCAAGCATGTGGCTCCTCATCGTGGCTTTGCCAGAGCTATCCTTTTACAAAGTAAAATTTGTAGTATCACTCTAATATGAACACATGACAAAATTTTCAGAGATGTGAGCTGCTTCTTGACCCTCATAAATTGTTGTTATTGTTGTTCAGTCACTAAGCCATGTCCAACTCTTTGCAGCCCCATGGACTGCAGTATGCCAGACTTCCCTGTTCTTCACTCTCTCGAGGTTTGTTCAAATTCAAGTCCATTGAGTTAGTAATGTTATGTAACCATATCATCATCTGCTGCCCCCTTCTTAGTATGTCAATTTAAATATAGTTGAGAGAAGGAAAGAAAGAGTTATAGGAGTTTTACTATGTTAGTTTTCATAGGATGTCTCACAAAAGTAAATTAAACTATTGTGTTTTTCACAATAGTAGTTTCATTATAAAAAATCAAAAATAGTTCTTATTCCAAGGATGGGAGAATGGTTAAGCAAACTGCTGCACTTTCAGACTTTGGTATACTATGTAATAATTAACAATAGTGTTTAGAAACAATGCTTATGTCATAATAAATATATATATTTTCTATATGCATATTTATATGTGTATCTATATATACATATACTGTATATATAGTAGATATATAATAAATTATTAATATCATCAACATATACATGATAGCAACAAAAATAAAAATATCAATCATTTATTCATTCTACAGAGAGTTTATTGAGAACACAATGTCTAGGGACTAATTGTCAATATAAATATCCATGATAGTCAAATTTTTCTTCTTTATTTCCATCTTCTTAAAGCCAAGAATAGTGCCTGGCTCATTTTGAGCAGCTCAGTAATATTTATTAAATAATTTCATTCAATCTTTCTGTCAGTATAAGAGATAATTTTAATTGTCCATAATTTTCTCTAAAATACTTGATTCTATACAGTGGACTGCAAGTATGTATTTTAATTTTTATTTCTAATCCAAACTCATTTGGTCAACAATTAAATATTCAGATAGAAAAAACACTCCAGAGGTGATTGGTAGTATTTGAAAGACATTGATGAGGAATCTATCCTGCAGGGGAATCTATATCAGGTTTCATGTATCACTGTTACTTTTTTATTACAGAGTTCATTAATTAGCATAAGGAACGTTAGTGGTTATTTCTCATGGGTGAAATGAGTGATGTTTCAACTATGTTGATCAGTTATAAATACTTTATATTCACTTGTAAATTTGCCTGAATAGTGTATTAAACTTGGGAAGCCTACATCTCTGGAATTGTGTTTTAGAAACCATCCGTTCCCATGAGAAGGACTGTTGATCTTCATCTTGGAAAAGTGTTAACATCTTTGGCTTGGAGTGTAACTTCCAAGAAAACTGCTGGGAGGTTACCTAAAGAGATGGAGAACTGGTGTTACCTGATTGTCATGAAATGTTCATATTTGGCAAAAATCAGTCTGAGCTTTGCTTTCATTGCTACAGATCCCCCAACAGCCAGAATGTTGGAGAAGAATTCTAATTATGGTAGATCACCAATACTCACCAAAAAGAGCCTGACAGTTGTGAGGACATGCATTTAGTGAGGTCAGATCACAACAGACAAATGTCAGTATTATCCCCATTTTATAGATGATGGGGCTTCTCTGATAGCTCAGCTGGTAAAGAAGCCACCTGCAATGCAGGAGACCTTGGTTTGATTACTGGGTCCGGAAGATTCCCCTGGAGAAGGGATAGGCTACACACTTCAGTATTCTTGGACTTCACTGGTGACTCGGTAAAGAATCTGCCTGCAGTGCAGGAGACCTGGGTTCGATCCTTGGGTTGGGAAGATCCCCTGGAGAAGGGAAAGGCTACCCACTCCAGTATTCTGGCCTGGAGAACTGCATGGACTTGACCATACAGTCCATGGGGTCGCAAAGAGTGGGACGCGACTGAGTGACATTCACTCTCACTTTCATTTATAGATGAGAACCAAAGACAGAGAAATACATGATTTGTCAAGGTAACAAAAATAAGTGAGAGGCAGAACTCATTGAGATGGAGGTTTAAATAGCATTCTAATGTCCCTCTCCTTGTACTTAAAGCTATGGGGGTAAAATAACACCAAACCAAAATTATGCATTAAAAAAAAGGAATTATACCAAAAATATTGCTAGTAATGGTCTTACAGGCAATTATTTTTCTTTCTACTTTTCTGTATTATACAAAATTTCAAAAAAACTTTAAAAAAACTCTAAACTTCATTTGATTTCTTTAAAAAAAAATTTCTGGCTGAAACAAACTGTCCTATCAATGTTTCTCAAAATAAGACTTGTAGAGAAAAAAATAAATTCATAGGCCTAATAAATTTCTTCTTATCTCATAGCCCTAAAATATACTTATGCTGTTAACAGAATTTTTTAAAATTCACAGAACATCCAAAGCAATGTATTATTTTTTCTATTGTTAAGAGTATATTTAATTTTCTAAAATTCATTTCTTAAAGACAGAATATTGACCTTATTGACTAAAATATAGTGTTACTCACTATTTCAAACAACATCAGAAGACAATGTTGAAAAAGAATAGAAATAAATCAGACCTCTACATTCTACTTTAAATTTCTTTGGACATAGTTTATGTGAATATAATAATAAAATGCATTGAAAATCTTTCTAAGGACACCCTGGATGAAAGAGAGGGTTATATTTATGTTTTCTGTTGTTGTTAATAATGTGAGAGCTCTAGTATGTTTCACTTAAATGCTGTTTGAGTTTTCTAAGCTGATGAATTGGAACATTATAAATATGTATGTGACTGACAAGGCAGGTGAATAACGCCAGTATAGTGACAATCATTTTCCAAAATTGTTTTCAGTAGAGCAATTGCTCACTGAGTTTTGAATTAAGTAACTTTCCAATGTGTGAGATATTTTTAAATGTAGGCTTTTGGTTATGCAAAGAAAAATTTGCAGCAGCGCACGCATGGGACCTTTTGAAGAGGGCACCATTATCTTCATTACCTCCACCATAGTTTGGCCTCAGGTCAAATAACAGGGAGGGAACACAGCCCCGCCCATCAACAGAAAATTGGATTAAAGACTTATTGAGCATACTCCTTGAAAGAAAAGTCATGACCATCTTAGACAGCAAATTAAAAAGCAGAGACATTACTTTGCAAACAAAGGTTCATCTAGTCAAGGCTATGGTTTTTTCAGTAGTCATGTATGGATGTGAGAGTTGGACTATAAAGAAAGCTGAGCACCAAAGAATTGATGCTTTTGAACTGTGGTGTTGGAGAAGACTCTTGAACATCCCTTGGACTGTAAGGAGATCCAACAAGTCCATCCTAAAGGAGATCAGTCCTGAATATTCAATGGAAGGACTGATGTTGAAGCTGAAACTCCAATACTTGGCCACCTGATGCAAAGAGCTGACTCATTTGAAAAGACCCTGATGCTGGGAAAGATTAAGGGCAGGAGAAGGGGACAACAGAGGATGAGATGGTTGGATGGCATCACCGACTCAATGGACATGAGTCTGGGTGGACTCTGGGAGTTGGTGATGGACAGGGAAGCCTGGCGTGCTGTGGTTCATGGGATTGCAAAGAGTCAGAAATGACTGAGCTACTGAACTGAAATGAACTGAACTGAGCATGGCCCCGCCCATCAGAACAAGACACAGTTTCCCCCTCAGTCAGTCTCTCCCATCAGGAAGCTTCCAGAAGCCTTATTCATCCGAAGGCAGACAGAATGAAAACCACAATCACAGAAAATTAACCAATCTGATCACACAGAACACAGCCTTGTCTAACTCAATGAAACAATGAAACCATGCCATGTAGGGCACCAAAGATGGATGGGTGCAGAGTTCTGGCAAAAAGAAGTCCACTGGATAAGGGAATGGCAAACCACTTCAGTATTCCTGCCTTGAGAACCCCATGAACAGTATGAAAAGGCAAAAAGATAAGACACTGAAAGATAAACTCCCCAGGTTAGTTGGTGCCCAATATGCTACTGGAAATAGGTGGGAAAATAACCCCAGAAAGAATGAAGACACAGAGCCAAAGCAAAAATAACACCCACTTGTGGATGTGACTGGTGATGGAAGTAAAGTCTGATGCTGTAAAGAGCAATATAGCATAGGAACCTGGAATGTTAGGTCCATGAATCAAAGCAAACTGGAAGTGGTCAAACAGGAGATGGCAAGAGTGAACATCAATATTTTAGGAATCAATGAACTGGAATGGATGAATATAACTCAGATGACCATTATATCTACTACTGTGGGCAGGAATCCCTTAGAAGAAATGTAGTAGCCATCATAGTCAACAAAAGAGTCCGAAATGCAGTACTTGGATGCAGTCTCAAAAATGACAGAATGATCTCTGTTAGTTTCCAAGGCAAACCATTCAATATCACAGTAACCCAAGTCTTTGCCCTGTCCAGAAATGCTGAAGAAGCTGACGTTGAACTGTTCTATGAAGACCTACAAGACCTTCTAGAAGTAACACCCCAAAAATATGTCCTTTCATTATAGGGGGCTGGAATGCAAAAGTAGGAAGCCAAGAAATACCTGGAGTAACAGGTAAATTTGGCCTTGGAGTACAAAATGAAGCAGGGCAAAGGTTAATAGTTTTGCCAAGAGAACACACTGGACATAGCAAACATCCTCTTCCAACAACACAAAAGAAGATTCTACACAAGGACATCACCAGATGGTCAATACTGAAATCAGATGGATTATATTCTTTGCAGCCAAAGATGGAGAAGCTCTATACAGTAAGCAAAAAATAAGACAAGAAGCTGACTGTGGCTCCATGTGCTCCTTATTGCCAACTTCAAACTTAAATTGAAGAAAGTAGGGAAAACCACTAGACCATTCAGGTATGACTTACATCAAATCCCCTACGATTATACAGTAGAAGTGACAGATAGATTCAAGGGATTAGATCTGATAGACAGAGTGCCCAGTGAACTATGGATGGAGGTTCTTGATACTGTACAGGAGGCAGGGATCAAGACCATCTCCAAGAAAACAAAATGCAAAAAGGCAAAATGGTTATTTGAGGAGGCCTTACAAGTAGCTGGGAAAAGAAGAGAAGAGAAAGGCAAAGGAGAAAAGGAAAGATATACCTATTTGAATGCAGAGTTCCAAATAATAGCAAGGAAAGATAAGAAAGCCTTCCTCAGTGATCAATGCAAAGAAATAGAGGAAAACAATAGAATGGGAAGGACTAGAGATATCTTCAAGAAAATTAGAGATACCAAGGGAATATTTCATGCAAAGATGGGCACAGTAAAGGACAGCTATGGTATAGACCTAACAGAAGCAGAGGATATTAAGGAGAGGTGGCAAGAATACACAGAAGAACCAATACAAGAAAAGATCTTCATTACCGATAACCACTATGGTGTGACCACTCGCCTAGAGCCAGACATCCTGGAATGCGAAGTCAAATGGGCCTTAAGAAGCATCACTATGAACAAAGCTAGTGGAGGTGATGGAATTCCAGTTGAGCTATTTCAAATCCTAAAAGATGATGCTGTCAAAGTGCTGCACTCAATATGTCAACAAGTTTGAAAAACTCAGCAGTGGCTACAGGACTGGAAAAGGTCAGTTTTCATTCCAATCCCAAAGAAAGGCAATGCCAAAGAATGCTCAAACTACCACACAATTATACTTATCTCATACACTGGCAAAGTAATGCTCAAAATCTTCAAGCCAGGCTTCAACAATATGTGTACTGTGAACCTCCAGGTGTTCAAGCTGGTTTTAGAAAAGGCAGAGGAACCAGAGATCAAACTGCCAACATCCTTTGGATCATCGAAAAGACAGTTCCAGAAAAACATCTATTTCTGCTTTATTGACTATGCCAAAGCCTTTGACTGTGTGGATCACAATAAACTGTGGAAAATTCTTAAAGAGATAGGTATACCAGACCACCTGACCTGCCTCCTGAGAAATCTGTATGCAGATCAGGAAGCAACAGTTAGAACTATACATCGAACAACAGACTGGTTCCAAATCGGGAAAGGAGTACGTCAAGGCTGTACACTGTCACCCTGCTTATTGAACTTATGTGCAGAGTACATCATGAGAAATCCTGGACTGGATGAAGCACAAGCTGCAATCAAGATTGCCGGGAGAAATATTAATAACCTTAGATATGATGATGACACCACCTTTATGGCAGAAACTGAAGAAGAACTACAGAGCCTCTTGATGAAAGTAAAAGAGGAGAGTGAAAAATTTGGGTTAAAACTCAACATTCAGAAAACTAAGATCATGGCATCTGGTCCCATCACTTCAAGGCAAATAGATGGGGAAACAATGGAAACAGTGACAGGCTTTATTTTGGGGGGCTCCAAAATCACTGCAGATGGTGACTGCATCCATGAAATTAAAAGACACTTGCTCCTTGGAAGAAAAGTTATGACCAACATAAATAGCATCTTAAAAAGCAGAGACATTACTTTGCAAACAAAGGTCCATCTAGTCAAAGCTATGGTTTTTCCAGTAGTCATGTATAGTTGTGAGAGTTGGACTATAAAGAAAGCTGAGCACTGAAGAATTGATGCTTTTGAACTGTGGTGTTGGAGAAGACTCTTGAGAGTCCCTTGGACTGCAAGGAGATCCAGCCAGTTTCCATCCTAAAGGAAATCAGTCCTCAATATTCTTTGGAAGGACTGATGCTGAAGCTGAAACTCCAATGTTTTGGCCACCTGATGCGAAGAATCGACTCATTTTTAAAAACCCTGATGCTGGGAAAGATTGAAGGTGGGAGGGGAAGAGGACAACAGGATGAGCTGGTTGGATAGCATCACCAACTCAATGGCCATGAGTTTAAACAAGCTCAGGGAGATGGTTCAGGACAGGGAAGCCTGGCTTGCTGCAGTCCATGCGGTTGCAAAGAGTAGGACCAGACTGAGTGACGGTACTGAACTGAACTGAACTGAAGAAAAAAATGTAAGCCAATACAATAGTAGAGTTTTGTTCATAAAGTAAGGGATGGCTGGAATAACCACCTCTCTTTTCCTGATACTTCTTTCTCTGCTTATATTGTTGACTGGTATGTGCTCTGTCATACCTGATTCTTCGTGACCCTGTGGACACTAGCCCACCAGGCTCCTCTGTCCATGGAATTTTCCAGGCAAGAATTCTGGAGCAGGTTGCCATTTCCTACTGCAGGGGATTTTCCCAACCTAGAGACTGAACACACGTCTATTGTTTTTGCTGCACTGGCCAGTGGATTCTTTATCACTGCACCACGTGGGAAGTCCTCCTCTACCTATATACTTGTACAATTATTTATGTTTACATACGTGTGCTTGAACCACACTTTTCTATTACTTTGATTTATTTCAGTAAGCATACTGTCTAATGTTTGAGACATTCCAGTCTTGGTAACAAAAAACAACAACAATAAAAATGTTACAATAACAATTGCTAGATGTGCACTATGTTGCCTTGACAATGTCATTTAGATTATTTCTATTTCTTCAATACAGAAGAAAAAATGTCAATACATTGATTATGTTATTACCTAATATATTAATAGGTGTATGAAGACTTTTTTTTTTGTGGTAGTGGTGGTTATAAAATATGGAAGAACTCATTTGAAACAAAGAAGTGAATAAAACTGCCTTTGGAGAAGGGAAAAGCTACCCACTCCAGTATTCTGGCCTGGAGAATTCCAAGGACTGTATAGTCCATGGGGTCGCAAAGCGTCAGACATGACTGAGCAACTTTCACTTTAACTTTACGCTATCAGGGAAGGAGACTGTACAGCCTTGGTGGGGGTTCAGCTGGCTGATGGGAGCGTGCCTCTGGACAAGATGGGTCACTGAAGTCTCTACCATTACTTAGATTCCTAAGACTTTATAGCTGCCTCTTCTAGAATATAAGAATATAAGCCTGGGGAAATAATAAACCATTCTTTGGCCTGTTAGAGTAAAGAATAACTACAGGACTGTCTGGGATGCTAATACGTTCTCACCGTTTCATTGCACTGTTCCCTTGAAGCCCTTCCATATATAGCAAACATTTTACCCTGAATATAGTCATAGAGTACTTGGGGTTCATTCAAATTCTGCTTAATTTCTAGCCAACCTAAAAAATAAAAAGAAATTTTATACCATAAATGAAAATTACACTAATTTTTTGCTTAAATTCTATAGAATACAGGCACTTCGTATTTTAGATATAAATTTATCTGATTAGTTTTTAAACTAACAGTAGCAAAATTGTTTTTTGTCTTATTAAAGTTGGAAAACTTTTCAAATTATAACTAATTTTTATCTTGGGTCCTCTTTTAGTAGAACTACTAACTACTTTTCAATGTTTTGTAAATTTCTTTAGCTTGTTTTTAAGATAGTTTTTGCATGCATACTGCATTGCTTTGAAAGATTAATCTCCAGTCCCCAAATATATCTTAGACTATACTGTGTCATAATTAGTTTTTACATATTTCTTTCCAAGTATATTGTTAAATTGCTTGAGGGGAGAGATGACTTCTGAATTTTTAAATCTTTTATAATACCAATAATAGAGTCCTGTACCTAGCTGGACTTCAACAAATACTTTCTAAATTTAAGTGAATTTATAGATTTTAAAAGAAGGAAAAGAAGGAGAGAGAGAGGGAGAGAGATTTTGAAAGGGAGGAGAGGAAAGAAGGTGGAAGGAAGGGAGGGAGGGAGAGAGATTGAGAGAGAGGATTTGAGAATGATGGGGAGAGAGAAAGGTTGGAGAGAGGCACAGAAAGGCAACCAAGATATTAATTGGGGGAAAATGCCCTTTTAGAAAAGGTCAAAGGAACTTGGATTATTTTCTTGTTAAAGAAATAACCTTGTTTTAGGTTTCACATATAAAAAATCAAGATGGGTAGAAGGCAAAATTGATCTGAAACAATGAAGAATTTTTTGACCAGAAAAATTGTTAGAATGATAGCACAAAATAATTGAAATGGCAGCAGTCTCTGTGCTTTTGACTTTTATTAGCCTGTAGAGAAAAATTCAACCAGATGCAAGAAATATTGCTTCCAGTATGGAGAGAGAACGGGGAGGATTCACAGAGGAGACAATTAAAATAATCTTGAAAAATTTTATCGACTTGGGCCCTCAAAGTAGAAAGGAAAGGAGAAAGCCTGAAGCAGAAAGTTCAGCATGAGCTAAGGCCCAGGACTGTGGTGATATGAGGGGTGTTAAGTAGGGTACATGTTGAGGCATGATTAGAACCCGTGTCCAAATGGTAATTCTCTTCTGTAATTTCAAACCTCGCTCTTGCACTCATTCTTGCTCAGCACTCATTTTTCCTGAGTCTAGTAGTGTCAGAGTATGAAGTTAACGGAGATTTTTGTACAGATTTTCTAAACTGAGAGAAGGGATGGAGTGGGAAAGCCAAGTGACAGAACCTCTCAGGGTTGTCAGTATTTGTAGAGAATTTCTGGTTCTCCTCTCTCCTTTCAAAATTGTGCCTGTTAAAGCTCAGAGAGGTTAGGCAACTTGGACAAAGCAAAGAGCTGATTAGTGCCAAACCCCCATTATTCTGCCCTGGGTTCCAGTGGGGAAGAGTCTAGATTGTAGAGGCAGACAGCCGAGTTCAGACTGTCTCCATTACTCATTAAAAATATTTGTCTCATGGGTTTGTTTGTGATGAAACACTGTAGTGGTTATCATAGCGGCTAAGAATATGATGAATTTCTCTGCCTTGGTGTCTGCTCTAGACTGAATGTTTATGCCCCAGGTCCCCTACCATGTAAGGACACAAGGAAAAGTTCCCCACCTGTGAACCAAGAAGCCAGCTCTTACTAGACACCAAATCTGCCTCCACCTTGATCTTGGACTTCCAGCCTCTCAAACTCTGAGAAATAAATGTTTGCAGTTTAAGCTACCCAGTCTCTGCTGTTATTATAGAAGCTGGAACTGACTAAGACAGTTCAGTTCAGTGCAGTTCAGTCGCTCAGTTGTGTCTGACTCTTTGCGACCCCATGAATTGCAGCACACCAGGCCTCCCTGTCCATCACCAACTCCCGGAGTTCACTCAGATTCACGTCCATCGAGTCAGTGATGCCATCCAGCCATCTCATCCTCTGTCATCCCCTTCTCCTCCTGCCCCCAATCCCTCCCAGTATCAGAGTCTTTTCCAATGAGTCAACCTTTCGCATGAGGTGGCCAAAGTACTGGAGTTTCAGCTTTAGCATCATTCCTTCCAAAGAAATCCCAGGGCTGATCTCCTTTAGAACGGACTGGTTGGTTCTCCTTGCAGTCCAAGGGACTCTCAAGAGTCTTCTCCAACACTACAGTTGAAAAGCATCAATTCTTCAGCGCTCAGCCTTCTCACAGTCCAACTCTCACATCCATACATGACTACTGGAAAAACCGTAGCCTTGACTAGAAGGACTTTAGTTGACAAAGTAATGTCTCTGCTTTTGAATATGCTATCTAGGTTGATCATAACTTTTTTTCCAAGGAGTAAGTGTCTTTTAATTTCATGGCTGCAATCACCATCTGCAGTGGTTTTGGAGCCCCAAAAAATACAGTCTGACACTGTTTCCACTGTTTCCCCATCTATTTCCCATGAAGTGATGGGACCGGATGCCATGATCTTCATTTTCTGAACGTTGAGCTTCAAGCCAATTTTTTTTACTCTCCTCTTTCACTTTCATCAAGAGGCTTTTTAGTTCCTCTTCACTTTCTGCCATAAGGGTGGTGTCATCTGCATATCTGAGGTTATTGATACTTCTCCCAGCAATCTTGATTCCAGCTTGTGCTTCCTCCAGCCCAGCGTTTCTCATGATGTACTCTGCATAGAAGTTAAATAAGCAGGGTGACAATATACAGCCCTGACGTACTCCTTTTCCTATTTGAAACCAGTCTGTCGTTCCATGTCCAGTTCTAACCTTTGCTTCCTGACCTGCATACAGATTTCTCAAGAGGCAGGTCAGGTGGTCTGGTATTCCCATCTCTCTCAGAATTTTCCACAGTTTATTGTGATCCACACAGTCAAAGGGTTTGGCATAGTCAATAAAGCAGAACTAGATGTTTTTCTGGAACTCTCTTGCTTTTTCCATGATCCAGCAGATGTTGGCAATTTGACAATACCCTCATATCTAATGAGAGGATAACAGTAACTACCACAGAACTGGTATAAGGCTTAAATTGGTTAATTCCTTAAAAAACCATTAATTCATGGAAAGATTTTAGGACAGTACCTGATACATAGTTATTGCTCAATAGATGTTAGTTGTCACAATCATCTTTACTGGAGCCAGATCTAAGGGTTTGAATCCTCCTCCCATCACTTCTTATCTGTGTAACCTTGGAGAACATCTCTGTGACTGAGATTTCTCATCTGAGAGAAGTTAATAACAGTACTTGCTTAATAGGGTTATAGTGATGATTAAACAAACAAGTATAGCAAAGAACTTTCTGGAGTATACTTGTTAAATGCTAACCACGCTATAAAACAGAGCTGGTATTAATTGTCTGAGAGCCCCCAAAAGATTGCCTTGTGGTTGTTATTTAATATCTAAGTGATATAATTTCTTTGAATTTAACTGTAGAATGAAAGGTTTAGAATGGGTTTTGATATAAATATTGAGATGAACTAAGGAGAAACACTTAACACACAAAGATATGAGTAAAGCAAATCCCAACTGTTGACCATAGGTAAAGAGATGGCATATTTTGAAACGTTAAACTGAAGCAAGTAAGTGCTTATTCTGAGGAATTAATAATTGCTTCTCTTTGCCCTGAGGCTCTTCTCTCATTAAAACTGAAGCAATAGCAGCTTCAGGGGAAGGTAGCTATTCCAAAATAATTGCTCAGCATGAAGCAATTTTTTATATACACACATATATATATAGTTATTATACACACTTGTTTAGGAAAAAGGTTTATTTTTTAAATTAAACAAATGTTTTTGAAGATTAAAAATGTAGTTATAGATTTTACAGTCACATGGTTCAAAAGTCAAGAAGTATAAAAGACTATCTGGTGAAAATTTCCCATCTAATGAAGACTATTCTACTTCCTCTCTGCACTGTCAATCAATACTAATGGTTTTGGTGCAACCTTCTAGACATATCTTGGAGATTTTACAAATTAGTATATGAAAAGTCACTTTGTTATTTTTCATACTTTCATTATATTCTGTTGCATGATTTACCATAATTTTTACTTAGCTAGTCTCATATTGATAGTCATTTACTGTCTTTCATGATTACAGTCACATAGTGAGTAACTTCATTAAAAAGTCATTTTCTGATAGCATGATTGTATCTATAGTATAAATTTCTAATTGCCATTTAAGGCCATGTGTTTTAAAAATTTGCAAAATATTGCCAAATTATTTTCTATAGAGGTGGTACTAACTGATACGCCAACTGGAAATGTATGGAAAATCTTCAAACTAGATTTTCTGAAGTATACATAAAACATCTGTTTTTGGCTTCACCAACTTGGTTTGAAATTCAGGAAAGGGGACAATGAGATTATCATTCAAACAGATGTTCAGTCTTGTGCTCACTGTCTGGCCATTGCTGGAGGAGGTGACGAACTTCAGAGAGTTCCCAGTTCCCATGTCTCTGGATAGCACATGGCATGCAGGCAGTAAACAGACAGTGTTTCCAGGGATCTGAGTCTGAGAGCAGCTTTGAAGGGTCTCTGTATTACCAATAAGGCATGGGAAAAGCTCCTGAGAGCTTTTGGGACCCACACCATGCTCAAAAGCAGAGGATGAGAAGAGGAGTGTATCTGGGCCCAGAGAGCCACAGAGAGCCAAGATTCTGTAATCAGCAGTGATGGCCAGTTTGCTGTTAACAGTTGCAAAAGACGAAGGGCACCTGACAGAGGGCCTTGTAGACTGTCCTCTCCTGGACAAAGCAAGGGGAACAGAGGACACGGAGGACATCTCTCTAATGACAGAATAGTATATAAACTTCAAGCTCACCTGGGGATAGGACAAGCACTCTGAACTTTCCTGCTTCATCTCTTCTTCTCAGACACTGTTAGCAATGGCAAATACCTTTACCCTGGATCTGTTATTTCACTGAATCCTTGGGTAATTTACTCCTAGTTGCAGACTAGGATGGGCTTCCTCAGTGGCTCAGTGGTAAAGAACCTGCCTGCCGACGCAGAAGACTCAGATTTGATCCCTGGTTTGGGAAGATTCCCTGGAGAAGGGCATGGCAGCCCACTCCAGTATTCTTGCCTGGAGAATCCCATGGACAGAGGAACCTGGTCGGCTACAGTCCATAGGGTTGCAAAGAGTGGGACACGACTGAAGAGACTTAGCATGTACGCACATAGTCTCTTTCTATTAGTAATTTCCTTATTTAATGTGTAACAGCTTCTTCTTCAGTTTTCTTTTCACTATTTTCTCTTCATTCACATATGTTCAAACATTTCTTATGTCCATTGTTTACTGTTAAGCTGTCATATCAGATAAGAGTGTCTGCCTATATGTGAAAGTGAAAATTGCTCAGTCATGTCCTATTCTTTGCAACCCCATGGACTGTACAGTACATGGAATTCTCCAAGCAGAACATTGGAATCGGTAGCCTTTCTCTTCTCCAGGGGATCTTCCCAAGCCAGGGATCGAACCCAGGTCTCTCACATTACAGGCAGATTCCTTACCAACTGAGCTATCAGGGAAGCCCCCCCTGCCTATACAAACATACACACACACACACACACACACACACATATACAGACAGACTTCTGAGATGTTGTGGGTTTGGTTCCAGGCACTAAAATAAAGCAGATATCTCAATAAAGCAAGTCACACAAATATTTTGATTTCCCAATGCACATAAAAATTATCTTTATATCATACTGTATTCTATTAAGCATGCAGTAGTATTATGTCTAAAAAACAATGCACATGCCTTAATTTAAAAATACTGCTGAAAAATATTAGCCATTATATGAGGCTTCATTGAATTATAGTAGTAACATCAGTGATCATTAATCACATACCAGCATAATATATAATAAAATGTTCAAGAATTAGCAAAATATGACACAGACTCTAACTATGCAAATGACGTTGGAAAAATAGCTCAGTGCAGGGCTGCTACAACCTTCACTTCATAAAAACCACAATAAAGTGAAGCTGAATAAAGTGAGGTATGTCTGATATACATGTAACAACTACAGCAGAGTCTATTCTCATTCATGTTACATATCCCATGTCAGTCGGTAGAGACCTCTGTCGCGACTTCATCATTCAGGGCCCAGGCTATGGCATTGGTTGTGGGAAGGAGACAACTGGAGGGCCATTTCTGGGCTCTTATGCCTCAGCCTGTACACGACACAGCTGTTCACAGCTCAGTAGTCAGATCTAGGCCGTGGCTTCACTGTTAGTGCAAGAGGGCTGGGACATGGGATGAATGTTTGTGGAGCAGCAGCGTTTATGTCTCAGCTGCTGTCAGAGGGAAAGGAGGAAATCAGTATCCTAGGCATGCCTTTCAGCTCCATCCTCCTGTCACACACCTGCACAAGCATAGACTCAGAGACCAGAGGGTATTAGATCTGGACAGCACCGCCTTCAACTTTCAGATGGGGGAAGTGAAATGGAGAGAGGGTTGAGGACTGGATTGGGCTCTGCCGATGGCCCCCTGCTAGGCTGCCTCTGCCAGCTGCTTTCCAATGTAGCAGATTCCCCTTGGTCTCTCCTGGTTTGTTCACTGGCTCCCTCTCCCTTGTAATTTTTATTTCATTACGCTCCTCCCCTCATTCTGCCTCACTGCACATTTTAACTGTGGCCTTTATGAAGAGTACCATGAACATGTATCTGAGCCTCGTATGAGCATTTTCAGCTTCCTGTTTCAGAACTTCTTTTGGCTCAGATGCTCCAGATTAACTTTTAGAAGTAGATTTTAACACATAGAAGGCAAGAAACGAATACATGCTGTAGTAAAAGGAATCCTGTGAGAGGCATGTGTAAAGGGGACCTTTGTCCTCAGGGCTGGACCATAGGTTTCCAGAGTCAATGCAACAAAAAGAGGTTTTATTTAAGCCTATATATGCAAGTGCTTTTAGATGCAAGAAATGTAGTAGCTTGTATTAGCTGATGCTATGAATCTCGTTATCGCCTTTTTCAATTTTAAAAGATACTGTAGATTTCCAAAGTACCTAATATGGTAGAATCAAAGGCTTAGGGGACACAACCTAAAGGCTGCTGGTTGTTGTAAAATATTGACTTCTTCCTCTTTGCATTTTACCTTATTTCATTAAAAAAAAAATATTGTGTATCTTTTCTTTGGTTGCCTGTCTAGCTTTTGAAAAGCTTATTCTAACTCCACTGACATTTTGCCTGCCTGAGGTCTTCTAAATAATGATAAAGTTAAATAATACTTTATGGAAGTGCAGTCTTTCTCTCTCTCTCTCTCTCTTTTATTTTTCTTCGCTAACATGCATGCACTCCAGTCTTGACTGTTTAGCAAACCTTGTAGAGAATTATTTAAGTTTTGGGATATTAGAAATGGTGCATTAATTATTTCATTTTCAAGAAACAAGCCTTTTAAAAGAATGGAACATGATTAATTTCCACTTCTCATTATTTTTTAAAGCTTCTCTCTAAAATGCCCTTTTCTTCCTAGGCATAGAAGTTTGTTGTTTCAAGCTACAAGGGTGAGTGATTTTATTTTCACTATGGGACTGTTCCTGCAAAAGCCAGATATTGATTCTTTTGTTGGATGTACAGTAAAATCATTTAAAGAAACTTGTTCCTTCTTTTTTATAAAGATGAGCATTTTAAATGTGTGTTCCTGCTCTTTCTGATAAATCTGTGCCTAACTTAGATTCTCTACATCATTTTGTACTTTTTTGTGTGTATGTGGTAATAACAAGATAGAAAAGGCATATGGAGAAGTGAATACAAAAAAGATTTCTCTCGTGTCGAATCTTATAAATGCTTTTCCTAAGGGTTTGAGTGAAGCCATTTTGTACAAAGCCCTACCAGTGAGAATAAAAAAGTTGCAAAAGAGATTTTTAGTCAGAGAAAGCTTTTTACTTAATGAAAGAGTAGCATCTTGTATATATCCTGTAATTATCAAGAAATAATAGAAAACAGTATTTCTCTCCAACACAGAAGTGCACCTTTATATGATTATATGATAGGATGACTATATTTTAATTATAAATGTTTACTTCAGACGCTACTGAAGGGAGCACAGATTGGAACATTTATGGAAGATGATTTGGCTTCTCCATCAAAATCTAAACTATACATGCCTATAGTTGCAATGTGTTGGGTTAAATAAAAATCATGGTAAACCCATAGAGAGGATGACTTGGTGGCATAAAAAGAGTGGAAACAGTGTACACACTCCCCAGTATGATTCCAATGTGTTTTGTTGAGTGAAAAATCAATGGGCAGAACAGCATGTAGGAAATGTTACTATTTGTGTTACAAAAGGAGAAATAAGTAAGTTTATAAATTTATCACATGTAATATATTGTTGATATGTCCAAAATATGTTTGGGAAGATATCCCAATAATTCCAAATAATATTAGTTGTAAGCGGGGAGCAAAATTGAAGAGATAGATTGCTATGATTTGAAATCTTTTGGTTATTGGGAAGGAGAAATAAGGAGGAAAAGGGTAACCAAGATTTTGAGCCTGTGTTGGATGTAAAGGAAGGAGGAAGGAAGCGGAGTAAAAGAGGAAAAGTGGTGAGTACATTTAAGGCCCAGGATGGTTGTGGGGCTGTGGCATATCTAGGCAATTTGGAATGTGTGGCTGCGACTCAGAAGAGAGGATAAAGGAGGGGATGGACATCTGAGAGCCATCCATGTAGATATCACCCTGAGGTAATAATTACATTAGCGGAGTTCTCCCAGAGAATGCATTTTGGAAAAAGAGTGAAAATTTTCAGATTCCTAGGATCTTTAATATGCAAGTATAACTTAGAGTTTCTCTGCCTTATTTCTAATATGAATGACTAATAAAGTCTGAATATTTATTCTCCAGCTTTCCAATTTAAGCAGAAAGAGAAGTAATTATTTTAGAATGCTTGTAGCTTGCAACATGATTAGAAATTTCATAGCACATTTATGAGATGTGGATGTTTTGTTTTGAGAAATGCAGGAAGCAAGTCAGACAGAATAAATATTGCTATAAATAAATGCATACAATAGGCAACCCCAAAGCATTCTGATTTGGGGAATCAAACCATCAAGCATCTAATGCTTTTGGCAGGAAGAGAGGAGGCGAAGGCCAAATGAGAATTGGAAAGAACAGATGGCTGTCCTCAGGTGATAAATATTTAACACGAGCTATAGCAGGCATTTCTCAGTAGGTTGACAAGATCTTAATGACCTAAAATTTATTTTAGCGTTCTCTGCTTCAATGAAAGTGAACACCCACCTCCTCAAGCAGCGTATTGTGATGGATAAGCCTTTGAGTATAAAATATCGACCTGAGCCGTATTGACAAAACAGAAAAGGGCTACAGGGCAGAAGCTACGAAACTTTATTTGTTCATGGAGCCCTTAGTGTCTCAGTATTTTTTCCCCACAGTATCCTTAGGCCAAAATAAGAACCTGATAGTTCGGTGCTTTAAGTACCTAGATCCAAACAACTTCATAAGTGTTTATGCCTTAGCAATTTAGCAGCCATTTAAAAAAAGTATTACACATACATTAAAAGAAAAATTATTTTAAATCATTCTTGAATAACCGCAGTTACCTCCTAAAATGATCTGTGCCTCTGTTGAGCACTACATAACTTCTTGAACCTTGGAATCAGACTGTATCCCTCACTATCCTCACTTCCTGCTCCTGATTAATTTTTGTGCACTGCTCACTACAGAAAACCCAGTTTCTAAAAGAGGTCATCCAAAGGAATGTCACGTGGTCTGAAAATTACCTCTAGCTTGTCATTCATGGGCTCTCTGACAGATGCTCAGAATCAATGTGTTTCCATTAAAAATGTAAAAATTCCACGACACCCCTATAAATTCTCTGCCATCTGAAGATGGCATACAGCTAAGGACCTGCAGCTTTAGGGAATTAGGAGGTAGTCAAAAATCAGTGTGGGATCAGGGAACAGAACACGTAGCTCATCTCTTTGGATAATCAAGTGGTTTCCTCACTGTGAGAAACGAAGATTCATTGAGTTCATAAGAGGCATCATAATTTGTTTCCAGTTATGCATCAACATGAGTTTGCATAACCCCCTTTCAAGAGAATACAATGAGTTTTCAACATAAAGCAATAACCTCTTATCCTAAGATCCCATGAGAAAAGAAGATCAGATTATGGTCAGTGCTTCTGTGGGCAGAATTCAGGGCTCGTGTAGGTTCGACAGTTTGTGATTTATTCCTCAGAGTATTTTGAGCTGTGCCTCTGGGGCTTTGTTAAAGGACACAGTGTCAGATGTATTATCTACTAGAGGGGCCAGGAAATGACTCTGCATCTAATCACTCCTGAACCTGGAGATATTTTATTAGGTGAATGAAATATTAGGCTCCTACATCACCTTAATTGTGTTCTAAATTGGATCCCAAAATTAAATCCTTGTTTCCTGTCTATTATTGCTTAACTTGCTTTTTAAAAATTGCTATGACAACAAATTCATTGTAAGTTATAATTTATCAACTGTCTAACATAATCATTAGGTAGAACAACAGGATTACCTCTAGCTTCTAGGACAATTATGAAGAAAACGCACTTCCTCTTTCCCGTTTTCCCTGGAATCAACCTGATTCTAGAATGTATCATCTTTGAAAGGAAGAAGAGGACGCAATTACTTATTTTTTCAAGTTTCTGCCTATGCTATACTATGCAAAGTATATATTCTTTAGTATATATAGTATATATATAGTAGACTGTGCAAAAGTATATATTCTATACTTTTGCTACCTTGGTGAATTCAGAATCCACAAGAACAGTTTCTCTTTACTGGTTAGGAAAAGCTTTCTTAGAATCAGCAAGGGCTTGAATGGGAATTCAAACACCAACATCCATGTTCTTTTTACTATGTGCTTTCTTTCTTTTTCTGGGACACTTGGACAATGCCACCAAACAGTGCAAAGCTGTGTCTGATCTGTGACCCTCCAATCTGCTGTCACAAGCCCAGGACAGAGCCAGTTAGGTCCAGGTAGGTTCACAGGTTGGTAAAGTCCCAACAGCCAATGTACGGAAGTTGCTCTCTTTGTGTTCCCTATCATCCCCAGGTTGAAATCACAAGGTTATTAACGCTTAGAACCTTTAAAATCCAAAGAAATATGGGCCCAGGGAAGACTGAGTGTGGTACTGGGAGAGGTCTTAGAGATCTCTTAATTCAGTTTTATGATATTATAGATGAGAAAACAAGGACCGGGGTACTTAAGCTACTGTCTCAAGTCAGTGAAGATCTGGGCTTTAGAATCTAGGTCACCTGACATCAAATCTAGAGTTCTTTATACCATGTCTTTGCCGATCATGGGATTCTTTTCAAACACAATAATATAGGCTTATTATGGTAAAAAAGAAAATATAAATATGTAGTAGGTAATAAAAATGGAGAAGGCAATGGCACCCCACTCCAGTACTCTTACCTGGAAAATCCCATGGACGGAGCAGCCTGGTAGGCTGCAGTCCATGGGGTCACTAAGAGTCGGACATGACTGAGCAACTTCCTTTTGACTTTTCACTTTCATGCACTGGAAAAGGAAATGGCAACCCACTCCAGTGTTCTTGCCTGGAGAATCCCAGGGATGGGCGAGCCTGGTGGGGTCACACAGAGTCAGACACAACTGACGTGACTTAGCAGCAGCAGCAGCAGCAGGTAATAAAAATAGAATTTACCTACATTCCTCCCACTCAAGGTAACCACTTATGTTAGGACTTCTTTCTACATATATATGTTCATAGACTTCCCTTTCACTTTTCACTTTCATGCATTGGAGAAGGAAATGGCAACCCACTCCAGTGTTCTTGCCTGGAGAATCCCAGGGGCGGGGGAACCTGGTGGGCTGCCGTCTATGGGGTCGCACAGAGTTGGACACGACTGAAGTGACTTAGTAGTAGTAGTAGTAGTAGTAGTAGTAGTAGTAGTAGTAGTATGTTCATTTAGGTAGCCAGAATGATCTCCAGGCCACAATACTAGAATGGGTAGCCTTTTCCTTCTCCAGGGGATCTTCCCAACCCAGGGAAAGAACCCAGGTCTCCCGCATTGCAGGAGGATTCTTTACCAGCTGAGCCACAAGGGAAGCCCAAGAATACTGGAGTGGATAGCCTATCCCTTCTCCAGAAGATCTTCCTGATCTAGGAACCAAACCAGGGTCTCCTGCATTGCAGGTGGATTCTTTACCAACTGAGCTCTCAGGGAAGTCCCTATTATAGACAAAAAGAAAATATAAATATATAGTGGGTAACAAAAATAGAATTTACCCAAATTCCTCCCATTAAAGATAACCGCTTCTGTTAAGACTTCTTTGTATGCATATATGCTCGTCTAGGTGCCTAAAATGGTAAAGAATCCACCTGCAATGTGGGAGACCTGGGTTTAATCCCTGGCTTGGGAAGATCCCCTGGAGGAGGGCATGGCAACCCACTCCAGTATCCTTGTCTGGAAATCCCTATGGACAGAGGACCTGGCGGGCTATAGCCTTTGGTGTCGCAAAGAGTCGGACATGACTGAGCAACTAAACACACACACATATTTTTAAAATATAATTGTACTACGTATACTAACTTGTAATCATTTTAACTTAATATTTTATAAATACCTGTGTTTGAATACAAAATATATACCAATATCACAATCTTTTATATCAGCATAGTACAATAAACAAAAACCTTTTTTTGTGGAATTTTAGGTTCTTTCTAATTCGTTGCCATTATAATAATACTTCTATACAACTTATAACGGAAGAGGTATATATACATCTCCGTCAATCTGTCAGTCTATCTCTATATCTATCATCTATCTACTGAATGATTAATTTCTCGAGATATATTCCTAGAAGTTCAACTCCAAGAGCAAAGCATATGTGTTAGATTTCTCCAGAGAAACAGAACCAATAGGATTTATTATGTAGTAAGAAGTAGTTTATAAAAAATTGGCTGATAAGATTATGAAGGCTCAGAATTCTCAAAATTTGCAGGTTAATTCTGCAAATGGAAGACCCAACAGAGCCACATTTGTGTTTCCAATCAGAATGCCAGCAGGATCACGACCTAAGAAGAGTCAATGTTTCAACTCTGAAGGCAGGAAAAAACTGTCGGCCAAGTTGAAAGGCTATCAGATAAGAGGAATTCTCTCTTACTCAGGGAAGGTTCAGCCTTTTTGTTCTGTCCAAGCTGCACATAAAATTATCAGAGTAGGTGAACAGTTTTTAAATTTCTGATTTGTATTTCCAAGTTGGCCTCAGAAAATTCTGTCCTATTTCGGGAGGCAAACTCCAGCAGCGGAGAATGTCCACTGTTCCCCACCTTGCCAACACTAGTCTTATCAATCTTTTGAAATCCTTGTCAATCCTAGTTATTCATGAATTCTGTATTTGTGAATTTTCTAACTCATTGAAGTCTATTTGAAATTCAAAAGTCAGTACTCAGGGCACTTTCCTGGTTGTTTGTGGATATGTGCAGAGTGGTGAAAAATTTGAATCACATATGGGCAAACAAGGCCATCTCCTGCTTTCTTGTTTCAACTTTCATACTGTGAACAAGTGTCTTTTTCACAGTTAATTTAGTGCCACAGTTTTCACATTTTGTGCTTTTGTTGTTAATTTTGCTGTTTAAATGGTCCCCTAGTATATGCTAAAGTGCTATTTACTGTTCCCATGTGTAAGAAGCTGTGATGTGCCTTCTGGAAAAAATACGAGTGTAGATAAGCTTTATTCAGGCATGAGTTATAGTACTGTTGGCTGGGAGTTCAGTGTTAATGAATCAAGGTATGACGTATCCAGAGAAGGGGAGAGGAAATTCACTTATCTGTATGTGAGGCTCCTCTGGAAACTGCAGAAATAACATCCACAGTTCGAGATGAAGCTATGGGACAGTTAAATTTGTGGATTAGTGGTATGATGACTGATTAAAAAACCGTAGTAGATAGAGTTGTTGCAAGTTGAAAGCCAAATAAATTTATAGTCACGTTACCCAGCATCAAGATAATGTTCTCAACTGATGTTTTATTATAGAAACACTGCCTATGGTTGAACAAAATTATATACTTATCAGTTGAAGAAAATGTTGTGACTGTTGCAAGAACCTGTTCTATTTCTGCATATTTTTAATATGCATCTTTTATTGTAGCTGATATTGGCCTTTCTATGTTTAATTGTTGCTGTTGTTATTTAGTTGCTAAGTCATGTCTGACTCTTTTGCGTCCCCATGAACTGTAGCCCACCAGGCTCCTCTGTCCATGGGATTTTCCAGACAAGAATACTGGAGTGGATTGCCATTTCCTTCTTCCCTGGATCTTCCTGACGCAGGGACTGAACTGGCATCTCCTGCACCTAGGCAGATTCTTTACCCCTGAGCCATCAGGGAAGCTTTTTTATATGTAATGAGCATATATATTTCTTCTTTGTCAAGAGGCGGTACAATGTAGTAGTTAAGAAAGAGTATAGTGTCTGAAATAATATCCTGGCTCCACACTAAATTGATATCCAGAAATCTGAGTTCTACAGCATTTTCTTCCATACATATAGGATTGCTATTACTTTCTGAGCTTTTCTTTTCACTTATATAAAATGAAGTTATGAATTTCTCCAATTCTAAGGTTTTGGGTTTTATAATCTAAAGATGTCATATTCCAGATCTACTCTAAATTAACTTCCACAATCTACAATTGGGAATCAATGACTACTGTAATGTTTCTAGAAGCAGAGCATAACTGCTGGATTAGTATGTACATTCTTTAATTCTATTTTGAAGATCTGAAGAATTTTAGCGTGATACTACTTCCAAGGAGTTGTTTTATATATATATATATATATATGATTGTTGACTCAAATTAGTAAACCAAATCTGGATTATCATTTTATCACATAAAAATTATAGTATAATTATATTATCTGCATTGTTATTTATTGTCACTGTCTCTGTGCATAATTACACTGGAGACAAATATGTTTACTTCTTAATATGGTTCACTTTCACAAATTGCTATAATGAGTGAAGTAATTTATAATAATTTTAGCTAAAGAAAAATACAGTCACCAAAGTTTATACTAAAGATGCTCAATCTCCAATTAAAGTAAAAATAATTTTCAGTGTGTAGTATGTAGAAGAGAAAACAGTAGAAATCCATTCTTATGACAGAATTTGTAACTATTCCACAAGATACCAAGGTATTTATCTGATCTACAACTTTTCATATATAATCAGTTTCTTACTCCTACTCAGCAATCTGTTTTAACTTGCATTCTTGTAATCAGGCCCAGAATCTATATTCACAATCTTTGTGTATGTTGTAATTGGATATATCTTGTTTATGCCAAAGGCTTTGACTGTGTGGATCACAATAAACTGTGGAAAATTCTGAAAGAGATGGGAATACCAGACCAGCTGACCTGCCTCTTGAGAAACCTGTATGCAGGTCAGGAAGCAACAGTTAGAACTGGACATGGAACAACAGACTGGTTTCAAATAGGAAAAGGAGTACATCAAGGCTGTATATTGTCACCTGACTAATTTAACTTCTATGCAGAGTACACCATGAGAAATGCTGGACTGGAAGAAGCACAAGCTGGAATCAAGATTGCTGGGAGAAATATCAATAACCTCAGATTTGCAGATGATACCACCCTTATGGCAGAAAGTGAAGAAGAACTAAAGAGCCTCGTGATGAAAGTGAAAGAGGAGAGCGAAAAAGTTGGCTTTAGTTCAGTTCAGTTCAGTTCAGTCACTCAGTTGTGTCCGACTCTTTGCCACCCCATGAATCGCAGCACACCAGGCCTCCCTGTCCATCACCAACTCCTGGAGTTCACTCAGATTCACGTCCATCGAGTCCGTGATGCCATCCAGCCATCTCATCCTCGGTCGTCCCCTTCTCCTCTTGCCCTCAATCTTTCCCAGAATCAGGGTCTTTTCCAACGAGTCAGCTCTTTGCATCAGGTGGCCAAAGTATTGGAGTTTCAGCTTCACCATCATTCCTTCCAAAGAAATCCCAGGGCTGATCTCCTTCAGAATGGACTGGTTGGATCTCCTTGCAGTCCAAGGGACTCTCAAGAGTCTTCTCCAACACCACAATTCAAAGGCATCAATTATTCAGCACTCAGCTTTCTTTATAGTCCAACTCTACAACTCTACATGACCACAAGAAAAACCACAGCCTTAACTAGATGGACCTTTGTGGCCAAAGTAATGTCTCTGTTTTTGAATATGCTATCTAGGTCATAACTTTCCTTCCAAGGAGTAAGTGTCTTTTAATTTCATGGCTGCAATCAGCATCTGCAGTGATTTTGGAGCCCAGAAAAATAAAGTCTGACACTGTTTCCACTGCTTCCCCATCTATTTCCCATGAAGTAATGAGACCAGATGCATGATCTTCGTTTTCTGAATGTTGAGCTTTAAGCCAACTTTTAGTTCTTCTTCACTTTCTGTCGTTTCTCATGATGTACTCTGCATAGAAGTTAAATTAGTCGGGTGACAATATACAGCCTTGATGTACTCCTTTTCCTATTTGGAACCAGACTGTTGTTCCATGTCCAGTTCTAACTATCGCTTCCTGACCTGCATACAGGTTTCTCAAAAGGCAGGTCAGGTGGTCTGGTATTCCCATCTCTTTCAGAAATTTCCACAGTTTATTGGGATCCACACAGTCAAAGGCTTTGGCATAGTCAATAAAGCAGAAATAGATGTTTTTCTGGAACTCTCTTCCTTTATCAATGATCCAGAGGATGTTGGCGATTTGATCTCTGGTTCCTCTGCGTTTTCTAAAACCAGCTTGAACATCTGGAAGTTCATGGTTCATGTTTTGCTGAAGCCTGGCTTGGAGAATTTTAAGCATTACTTTGCTAGCGTGTGAGATGAGTGTAATTGTGCGGTAGTTTGAACATTCTTTGGCATTGCCTTTCTTTGGAATTGGAATGAAAACTGACCTTTTCCAGTCCTGTGGCCACTGCTGAGTTGTCCAAATTTGCTGGCATATTGAATGCAGCATTTTCACAGAATCGTCTCTCAGGATTTGAAATAGTTCAAATGGAATTCCATCACCTCCACTAGCTTTGTTCGCAGTGATGCTTTCTAAGGCCCACTTGACTTCACATTCCAGAATGTCTGGCTTCAGGTGAGTGATCATACCATCATGATTATCTGGGTCATGAAGATTTTTTTGTACAGTTCTTCTGTGTATTGTTGCCACCTCTTCTTAATATCATCTGCTTCTCTTAGGTCCCTACCATTTCTATCCTTTATTGAGCCCATCTTTGCATGAAATGTTCCCTTGGTATATCTAATTTTCTTGAAGCGATCTCTAGTCTTTCCCATTCTAATGTTTTCCTCTATTTCTTTGCATTTTTCACTGAGGAAGGCTTTGTTATCTCTCCTTACTATTCTTTGGAACTCTGCATTCAAATGGGTATATCTTTCCTTTTCCCCTTTCCTTGTCACTTTCCTTCTTCTCACAGCTATTTGTAAGGCCTCCTCAGACAGCCATTTTGCTTTTTTGCATTTCTTTTTCATTTTATCCAGATGTAGCAAAAATTCATCATTTGTGCGTTTCTGGTATATTTTGAATACCTTCTTTGCATTTTGATAATTTCCCACAGTTTGAGTTTTGGTTTGTTATTGTAGAATCTATTTTTAGACATGTTTGCCCCAGACTAAGGGCATAGAATCTACATTTTGTGATTCCAGAATCTATACTCTGGAAGATAAGCAAAAATAAGCCACCTGAGAATGTAAAATTCATTTTTTTTTCTGGAATAGTAGCTTGGATATGTGGCTTTTGGCAATAGGAGTCTCTTCATTGGCCAAATATCTGTGTGTCCTGGATGCTTAACCTCTACCCTGTTTCACTAACCCTGTTTAATGAACCTATGCATTCCTTAATATCCTTTAACAAATGATTTCTCTACTAGATTAAGCAGAATGTATTTTGTTATTTGCAAGTTAATTAAAATATGTTAGATTTTATAAAAACACTATGCACATAGTTTTTTAAAATAAAAGGATTATAATAAACATGAGCCATCTCTCCATTTTTTTTCCAATCCTATTACCTAGAAACAGTCACTTTCAACAACTGAGTTGCTTGGTCTGTTATTTTCCCCTTCTCCACATATAAATTATATGTGTATATAACTATTTGTCATAGCTAGATGTTCTTGGGTTGGCCAACATGTTCATTCAGGTTTTCCATAAAGTGTAATGGAGAAGCCTGAACTAACTTTTTGGCCAAAATTGATTATGGATTTCTGTTTTTACATTCACCTCTCTTGCTTTCCTGTATCTTCTCCATATCATTATAAAATATTTGCTTAAATCACTGGTCAGTGTTCACTATGTAGATATGTTTATTAATAAGCCAAGTAGTATACTATCATTTTATTTTTTTATACCCTTTCATTTTCCCTGGAGTCTATAATTTTTCTTGCTCCCCACCTTGTCTTGTTTGATTTGTTTGTTCAATATATCTTTTAAATTCTCTGTCATCTCACTCAAATACTCATTGCTAGGAGTTCTTTCAAATGTTCCAATAAATCTGATATTTTGGAGATCTTACCCTCAATGTTTTAGCCTGTGCTGGTTGCTTTCTAGCCTTTTGGATGGCTGTCCTCCATTCTGTAGCTTTCTTGTGTTGGATCCTCTATTTTCTAGGCACCAGTCTGCCTCTTTCTTGTTTTACTGCCCCATTTTGCTAGAGCATATCTTATAGTATCTTCCTGAAAATGAATATATGAGATTTTGAGTCCCTGCACAATTTTGCAAATTCTGTATCACTGCTCACATTTTACCATTTGGCTATAAAATTGAATATTGTTCCCACAGCATTTTTCTATGAGCAGCACTTCTCTTTTTAAGATGAAGGAATTAATTTTCTCAGTTGTTTTTTAACTGTGATTTAATGCAAATTAATTGTTAACTCCAGTTATTACTGAAGTAAGTATAACTGTCATTTGCAATTTTAAATGGGAATTTTCATATCTGAATGTATTTTGCCACCTTTGATAGGACTTAAGTAGTTTACAGTGTCAATATTGTTAAATATTTTGCAAACCATCAAAGTAATGTTAACAATATTAATTTATAGCCCTTTGGCTATCTTCTTCCAGACCTAGGAAAATTTCATGAAGTATTAATATAAGAGGAATTGGACTTATAACTTGATATCTGTTGCCAGTTAGGAGGATTAGAGCTCTGTTTTTGGATATTGTCATTTCTAGCAAAATCTGCTAGATAAATACTGAGATTCATAGGTGTTAGAATGACGTTTTGTGCTTCTCTTTACAGGAAAACTGACTTTTCTCATTAATACAAAGTCTTTCCTAAATGAAAAGTCCAAGAACATTAACTTCAAGATTTAAAAATTAAAATAAAAAATAATGTTCAATAAAATATAACAGGCAGTTTCTATGAAAGTAAGCTTTGATCTTAAAGAAAATTCAGGACAAGCATCTCTATGAAAATAACAATCCTTAACTCTGTTTTATCTTTATATACTACTATATTACTCAGTATTCTGATATATCCTTCTGCAGCATTGTATACAGAGGAGGCACTCACTAACAGATGGCATATAGAACAAATGAAAGGATGAGAAACATGATGCTAAGTCGCTTCAGTCGTGTCCGACTCTGTGCGACCCCATAGATCGCAGCCCACCAGGCTCCCCCGTCCCTGGGATTCTCCAGGCAAGAACACTGGAGTGGGTTGCCATTTCCTTCTCCAATGCATGAAAGTGAAAAGTGAAAGTGAAGTCGCTCAGTCGTGTCCGACCCTCAGTGACCCCATGGACAGCAGCCTTCCAGCTCCGTCCATAGGATTTTCCAGGCAAGAGTACTGGAGTGGGGTGCCATTGCCTTTTCCAATGAGAAACATAGTAAATGCTTAAATAGAAAGTTCAGAGTTCTTTTTTTTTTTTTCTCTGTTTTTGCAATGAAACTCACGTAACGATGTAAACTCTAGGCTGATAGTAACTTAGGAACTTTCAGTATCTAAAGATTGCACTGTGTCCTCCTCCTTTTTTTCCTCAGCATCTTACCCAGGCACTGAATTATCTATCTTGTCACAATATCTGTCACTTGGTTGCGAACTTTAGGAGAATTAAGTCTGTAATTAATTCATCTTTGTATTTACGTTAGCAGCTACCATTTTAATCTTCACACAGATGGTGTTCAATCAGTGTCTATAGAGTTGAGTCATTAGTGAGCCTCTGGCTGACTATCTACCAGGTTGAACAACGTGACAGCACCTTTCCAATAGAGAAATAAAATAGAAGTTGTATAGTAAAACATATTAGGATAAATGATGGGACAATATCATACAGAGAGCACAGACAAATATAAGCTCATGTCTTCTAAGAATTTGTGTAAAAATTTCACTGTAGCTTAATGCCTTTGAGATCGTTGGCAGACACTTTTACATAATACTAAGAGGATATTGATTTTAACCAGCAAGGGAGTTGACTAGTGCCCTGCTTTTGTTTGGATTAAAACAATACCATTTAAAGAATGTTCTTTCACGAAAAGTCTTTTTAAAGAACGTATAGGCCTTTTGAAGCCTATTTATGCAAATATTTGATGCTCAGAGGCGTTAGAAAGTTGAAAATTAACTTTTTCTTCATGAAAAAATTTAAAAAATAAATGGTAGAATCTGAATAAATGTAAATACGTTAATTTGAGGAGAAAGTTAGAAACCAGAATGCTAAATCATGACCTGTGTCTTAGACCTCTATATCTGGGAATTTAATTCATCTGGGAAGCTTCCTTGAGCTCTGCCAGCTCTCTCATCATCTCATTGTGTTTGCTGTAATGAGTACTGCTCATTATAATTTCTTATAATAGCACTGCTATGAGGCATCATTAAATTCACCTCTAGAAGTAGTAGTTGTTGTTCAGTCACTAAGTCATGTCCAACTCTTTGCAGCCCCCTGGACTAACTGTAGCATGCCAGGCTTCCCTGTCCTTCAGCATCTTCCAGAGTTTGCTTAAACTCATGTCCATGGAATCAGTGGTGCCATCCAAGCTTCTCATCCTCTGACACTCTCCTCTTCCTGCCCTCAATCCTTCCCAGCATCACAGTCTTTTCCAGTAAGTGGGCTCTTCACATCAGGTAGCCAAATTATCAGAACTTCAGCTTCAGCAACAGTCCTTCCAATGAAGTCCTTCCAATATCCAGGATTGATTTCCTTTAGAATTAACTGGTTTGATCTCCTTGCTGTCCAAGGGATTGTTAAGAGTCTTCTCCAGCACCACACCTTCTCAAATTGCCACCTTTTATTTTTCACCTCTTCTATCAATCTCCTTGGATGCTAAGCAAAATGCAGACTCCTTGAGGGCAGGGCTTGCTTACATTGGTGTTAGACGCTCAGTCATGTCTGATTCTTTGCAACCCCATGGACTGTAGCCCTCCATGTTCCTCTGTCCAAGGAATTTCCTAGGCAAGAATACTGGAGTGGGTTGCCATTTCCTTCTCCAGAGGATCTTCCAAACTCAGAGATCAAACCTAGGTCTTCTGCATTGCAGGCAGATTCTTTACCAGCTGTGCTGCCAGGGAAGACCTACATAAGCCTAAAATCATGCTAAGTACACAGGGCATTAAGAAGTGTTATTGAATGATGATTAAAATGGGATATTTTCCTATTCCTTTTTCTATTCTGTTTGATTACTTGTAAGTTGCTGTTATATAAATAAAAAGTTCAGGGATTATGAATTTTGTTAGCTTCTGAACTGTTTAGGAGACTGGATGCTGTTCCCAGATCAATGACTTTAGCTAGAGGACAGAAGCAATGACAAAGTATCCTGTCGCATTAGTTACTGGTTTGTTTTCCCTTCACACAGGGCATCTTTGTACCCTGATATAAACTGCATCCTGTTTCCATGCAGATGAGATCCAAATATATGTGAATGATTCAGAACAATTAGTCTGCAAGTCTGAATAAGCAGCTCCAGTTTCAGACTGTAGGTTAATAGTGTAATTTTTGTAGAAGGATAAGACTTTACCAAAGCTATGGTCACTGTTACTGAGTAATAGGTTAAAGTTCAAAGTGGGCTGCCATTTCCTTCCCTAGGAGATCTTCCTGACCCAGGAATTGAATCTGGGTCTCCTGCATTACAGGCAGATTTTTTACCATCTGAGCTACCAGAGAGATACATGTTGTGGTAAGACCATTTAATAATTTTAATATTTGATGCTATTTAAGAACTGGACATGGAACAACAGACTGGTTCCCAATAGGAAAAGGAGTACGTCAAGTCACCCTACTTATTTAACTTATATGCAGAGTACATCATGAGAAACACTGGGCTGGAAGAAGCACAAGCTGGATTCAAGATTGCTGGGAGAAATATCAATAACCTCAGATATGCAGATGACACCACCCTTATGGCAGAAAGTGAAGAGGAACTAAAAAGCCTCTTGATGAAAGTGAAAGAGGAGAGCGAAAAAGTTGGCTTAAAGCTCAACATTCAGAAAACTAAAATCATGGCATCTGGTCCCATCACTTCATGAAAAATAGATGGGGAAACAGTGGAAAGAGTGTCAGACTTTATTTTTGGGGGCTCCAAAGTCACTGCAGATGGTGATTGCAGCCATGAAATTAAAAGACGCTTACACCTTAGTAGGAAAGTTATGACCAACCTAGATAGCATATTAAAAAGCAGAGACATTACTTTGCCAACAAAGGTCCATCTAGTCAAGGCTATGGTTTTTCCAGTAGTCATGTATGGATGTGAGAGTTGGACTGTGAAGAAAGCTGAGCACCGAAGAATTGATGCTTTTCAACTGTGGTGTTGGAGAAGACTCTTGAGAGTCCCTTGAACTTTAAGGAGATCCAACCAGTCCATTCTAAAGGAGATCAGCCCTGGGTGTTCATTGGAAGAACTGATGTTGAAGCTGAAACTCCAATACTTTGGCCACCTCATGCGAAGGACTGATTCATTGGAAAAGACCCTGATGCTGGGAAGGACTGGGTGCAGGAGGAGAAGGGGATGACAGAGGATGAGATGGCTGGATGGCATCACTGACTCGATGGACTTGAGTTTGGGTAAACTCCGGGAGTTGGTGATGGACAAGGAGGCCTGGCATGCTGCAGTTCATGGGGTCGCAAAGCATCGGACATGACTGAGTGACTAACTGAACAATAAAAATATGCACATCAAATTTATATTTTCCCTGTATTTGGAGATTATATTCTCAAATATCTACCCATGCCTATCAAGTTTATTAAATCTTGACTAAATTTATTAAAATAGTGCTTAAGCTATTTTGAGTCTTTTAATGTGAAAAATCAACTTCCCCATCTATTTTGGCATATGGAAACATTCCCTATGTCATCATTCAGATACCAAGATTTAGTCTGGATTTGACTTTTTGATGCACCGTTCTGTTTAACTAGTATGTTGAATGTGATGCGCATATAAATAATCAAGTTACAAATTATATATAAGTAAAAAAGCTTTGTAAGTTAACACTCCTTTGATGAATAGCAAAGGTGTTTGATAAAAATTATGAGAAAACTTTCTTCCAAAAATTAGTAATGTTTCAAGAATGATTAAAGTAAGAATATTGTTAGTGTTCAGAATATAAAAGTCAATGTGAAATAATTCTAATGAATCAGAGTGGATTTATGTCTAAGATGAGGAAAATTGAATGACTTTAAATGAAAATTTTTAAATTAATTTTTAGCTAGAAATGTCAGTTATCAAAAGTTGTTTATCAAAGGCAGATATTTAATACCTCTTGAATGATTTTCTCAAAACTAGTCAATCTCAGAAACAGTCATGCTGGTTAATGACAGCTTCACTTTGCTGAGAAGGTATGTTCCAATTTCATTTCTCTAGTGTTTTTAATTTTGTAGAAGTGTATTGCAGATCAATGGATCTGCTTGTGACCTGTGGCATCCTCTGTTGATCTGATTATTCAATGGTGCATTTCTGTTAATTCTAGATATCTTAAAATACTGATATAGTTTTAAATTTGATAAAAATTGAGATCAAGCAGTGTAGGCAGCCCCTGGTCAGTGATAAGAAGGATAATTCCATAGCAATCTTGGTAATAAATATTATGAAACATAAATGGAAGTTATGGAGTATTTTAGGTAAGTTCAGCCTAGCCTAATGTTATATGGGTTAGCAATAGCTCTGCTTCATTGTTGAAGACAAATATCCCCTGGGAATAAGTGCTATTTTGCTTTGTAAATGCACAAGTGCACATTCATAGTCCCTTGGTTTTAGAATATGAACGTTAGCCACACTGAGCATTAGCCCACAACTGGGATTAGGTGACACAAAACTCTTCAGTCCATTTTACAAATGTGACTCTACTCAGGTAGTTGGGCTTGTGTGTGTCATGAATATCACATTGGGGCTGTTAGTTGACAGAAGTATTTCAGTTTTACAGTTAATGTGTAAAGTTTTAAATACCTTATTCAGGGGACTTTTATTTATAAGAGTGCTCTTTGCTGTCTGCATCATTTCCCACCCATCTTCAAAACTTGACAGGTAGCCTTATGATGAATACTTTGAAGGACTGAGAAAGTTATCTTTCACTAGGAAGTGTCATCATTGAGATGAATCAGATTTTGAACAAAAGCCAAAGCTTTAATATGAATGATGTTAGAAATACTATTCATGTCCTGGGTATGCCAAAATACCTTGGTTGGCACATTAATGAATAAATTAAGTTTTTTATGGGTTTACTAGAGAAGATTCTGATTTCTTTTTTGAGATTTTGCTTTACCTGATCTCAATAATGATAGCAGTAGTAATGAAAATGAGAGCCAAGTTAAATTAAGTAGATACTATATTAAAGGCTGCTGTGGTTGTATGATTATTTATTTGACAAAAACACATGTTACAAGGTAGATAGTGCTGTTATTTTCATTTTATATGTGAGGAAATGGATGCTCTGTGTATTAGTCTTCTATTGCTTCATAACACGTCACCACAAATCTAGCAGCTTACAACAACACCCATGTATTAGCTCACAGTCTGTAGAAAAGAATTCCAGGCATGGCATGATTTGGTTCTCTGCTCAGGATCTCACAATGCTAAAATCAAGGTGTTATCTGGACTGCTTTCTCATTGAAAGCCTCTGGGGAAAAATCCACTTCCATTCTCATTGAGGCTATTGGCAGAATCCATTTCCTTGAGAAAGTAGAACTAACTGAAGTACCAGTTTCCTTGCTGACTGTCAGCTGGGGTCACTCTCAACTCCTGCAGGCCACCCATATGCCTTGCCATCTTTAAAGATGGCCCTTCCATCTTTAAAGCAGGCAATGGGAATGTCTTATGTCAAATCTTAGACTTCTTTCTCTCTGACTTCGAGACCCATATTTCAAAGGCTCAGGTGGTCAGGTCAGGTCCATCCTTTCTTAAAATTAACTAATTTTCTTAAAGCTAACAATGACATATGACGTACTCTAATCAAGGGAGTGTCTCTCCTGCCTTCATAGTTCATACCCACACTGAAGGGAGGGGGGGTTCATTATACAAGGATGGAGTCATTGCAGTGTTGTAGGAGGTACCTACTACACCCTGAAAGCATAAATAACTTTCCAACGTAGCCTGCTAAAAACTGGTGGCAGCAAGATCTGAACTCACGGTTGTCTAACTCTAGAGCTTTGCTAATTTTTCCATATAGGGCCTGATTATGGAATTTAAAGCTACCGATCAGTGGGGACTGTCTGGCCATTATACTGTTACTGAATGGTGCCCCTTGGAGTTCTGGAGTCAGTGGTCCTGACTAGATGATATTATCTCTTGCTTCATTCTAAACCCATGGTGGTGGTTTAGTCACTAAGTCAGATCTGAGTCTTGCGACCCCATGGACTGGAGCCCACCAGGCTCCTCTGTCTGTAGAATTTCCCAAGCAAGAATACTAGAGTGAGTTGCCATTTCCTTTTCCAGAGTATCTTCCTGACCCAGAGATCAAACTCAGGTCTAATACACTGCAGGTGGTCTCCTGCATTGCCAGCAGTTTCTTTATCAACTGAGCCACAGGGATGCCCCTTCTAAACCCATATCTATTTTACAATTTTAAAAATTTATCATCATGCATTTAGTTTAAAAAGTGGGAGGGTACCATAAAGTTAATTTTTATTCTATTATTTAAAAATAAATCTAACTTTCAGAAAATCCTCAAAACTTGGAAATCCCATATACCTGTCACCAAAATTCCTTTATTGTAAACGTTTGCCACATTTACCTTATCAGTCTGGTTCTAAACATGTGTATTTTTTATTAACAGCTCTAATGAGATATAATTCACATGCCTTAAAGTTCATCTGTTAAAAGTCAGCAATTCAATGATTTTCAGTGTAACATTTTGTGTAACATTTTTGAGGTTCATCCATGTTTTAGTACTTACTCATATTTAACTCCTTTTAATGGCCAAATAGTATTCTATTTTTACATTTTGCTTATCCAGTTCTTAGCTGGGTTGTCTCTACTCTTTGTCATTATGAATAATGCTGCTGTGAACATTTGTATACAAGTTTTATATGGACATATATTTTCATTTGGGGGGTTATATATTTAGAGATGGAATTTCTGAGTCATATGGCAACTCTGTGTAACCTTTTGAGGAGTATTGTAACCTTTTGATAATCTGTTTTCTGAAGCAGCTGTACCATTTCACATTTCAACCAAGCAATGTATGAGGATACCAATTTCTCCAGATCCTGGTCAACATTTAGTATTGTCTGTCTATTTATAGTTTTTTCCAGAGTGTGTGAAGTGGTATTTCAGCGTGGTTTGATTTGAATTTCCCTTTCAAGGCTATGGTTTTCCCAGTAGTCATGTATGGATGTGAGAGTTGCACTGTGAAGAAAGCTGAGAGCCAAAGAATTGATGCTTTTGAACTGTGGTGTTGGAGAAGACTCTTGAGAGTCCCTTGGACTGCAAGGAAATCCAACCAGTCCATTCTAAAGGAGATCAGCCCTGGGTGTTCTTTGGAAGGAATGATGCTGAAGCTGAAACTCCAGTACTTTGGCCACCTCATGCAAAGAGTTGACTCACTGGAAAAGACTCTGATGCTGGGAGGGATTGGGGGCAGGAGGAAAAAGGGACGACAGAGGATGAAATGGCTGGATGACATCACTGACTCGATGGACGTGAATTTCAGTGAACTCCGGGAAATGGTGATGGACAGGGAGGCCTGGTGTTACAGAGTTGGACATGACTGAGCAACTGAACTGAACTGAACTGAACTGAACTGAATGACTAATAATACTGAGCATCTTTTCATGTTCTTATTGATCATTTGTATATCTTTGTAGAATTCTCTATTCAAATACTTTGCTTATTTTTAAATCAAGCTGTATTTGAACTGTAGGTTCTTTGTATATCCAAGAACTTTTTATGTATCCATAGTATTCTTTAAAGTACAACATTACAAAAAAATCTGAAGTCCAATTTATCTAGTTTTTCTTCTTGATGCCTTGTGCTTTAGGTTTAGAGAAACATTACCTAATTCAAGGTCATAAAGATTTACACCTTCAAGAAGTATTACAGTTTAGTTCTTACATTTAGGTCTTTGATATATTTTGAGTTAATTTTCATCATGTGAGGTAGAAGTCCAACTTCATTCTTTTGTATATTGATATTTGTTGTCACAGCAGGATATGTTGAAAAAAGATTGTTTTTTCCCAATTAATTTCTTGGCATTGTTGATGAAAGTCAATTTTCATAAATGTTAGGATTTATTTCTGGACTCTAAATACTATTCCATTGATCTGTATGTCTCTCTTTGTATGTCATTACCACATTTTGTTGATTATTGTAGTTTTATAGTAAGTTTTCAAATTGAAAAGTGTGAATCCTTCAACTTTATTCTTGTTTTTCAAGGTTATGTTGGCTATTCTGAGTCCCTTGCATTTCCATATGAATTTTAAAATCAGTTTGTCAATTTCTACAAAAAAGCTGCCAGGTGGGATTTTGAAAGGGATTGCATTTAACGTGTAGATCAATTTAAAGCGTTTTGTCATCTTAACATTATGTCTTTCAATTCATGAACATGGATGTCTTCCTTATTCAAGAGTGTTTTGTAGACTTCAATGTATGTCTTAAATTTCTTTTGTTATATCTTTCCTAAATATTTTATTCTCTTTTATATACTATTATAAATGATATTGTTTTCTTAAACTCATATTCAGATTATTCATTGCTAGTATATAGAAATGCAATTGATTTTTGTACATTGACCTTTTATAATTGCAATTTTGTTGAATTCATATAGTAGCTTTAATAGGTTTTAGTGAATTTCTTAGGATTTTCTACATAAAAGTTTATTTCATATTCAAATAGTTTTACTTTTTAGTTTCTATCTGGAAAAGCCTGATTTACCTGACTAGAAATTCCAATAATACTTTTATATCTAACATTTTTTCCCCTTCTGATCCAAGATTCAATCCAGGATTATGTGCTGTATTTACGTATAACAGTTCATCAGTTCACCCCCGATCTGATTTCTTCAATGTTTTCTTTTCTTTTGTTGCCTTGATATTTTTGAGGAGTCCAGGCTAGCAATTTGAAAGACTGTTCCTCAATATGAACTTATCTAATGTTTCTAATGATCAGATTTAAGTAATGATTTTAGGTAGGAAATCCACGGAAATGGTTCTGTGTTCTCAGTGAGGCACATGATGTTGCTTTGCCCAATGGGCAAAATTATTTTAACTTCTAATATTTTGAATAGAGTGTTATCCACTCTAAAGTTAATAAATAAGTATATACCTCCTGTCATTCAATAAACTTTCATCCACTTAGCTATAATCCATTAATGATTCATTCCTGAATCTATTATTGCTATGAAAGTTGCTAAATGGTGCTCACTGCAGATCTCAGGGCTTCTCAGCCTCTATAATCACATGAACTAATTCTTTATAGTACACATATATAGAATCATTTATACTTATATATGCCCATTGGTTCTATTTCTCTGAAGAACCTTGACTTATACAAATTTATTCAATGCCTTCCTCACCCAGGGATCAAACTCCTGTCTCTTGCATTGGCAGGTGCATTACTTACCGCTGAGCTATGAGCCACCAGGGAAGCCCTGGATAAGGTCTACAGCCAATATTCTGAGCGACTTAACTATGAAAAGGGCTAGAGGGTAGTATAAACTAAACATCTGTGTCCTCCAAAATTCATGTTGAAGCACTAATCCTCAGTGTGACTGCACTTGGAGATAAGACTTTAATGGAGGTAATTAAGGTTAAATGGGGCCATGGGCTTCCCAGATGTCTCAAGCGACAAAGAATCTGCCTGCCAGCGCGGGATCCACAGGAGACGCGACTTTGATCTCTGGGTTGGGAAGATCCCCTGGAGGAGGAAATGGCAACACACTCCAACATTCTTGCTGGGATAATCCCATGGACAGAGGAGCCTGGTGGGCTCCATGGTGTTACTACGAGTCGAAGACAACTGAGTATGCACACAGATGCATAGGGCCATAAATGTAGGGCCTTGATACAGTAGGATTAGAGTCTTTGTTTAAAATGACACTGGGAGCTTCCCAGATGGCTCAGTGGTAAAGAATTCACTTGCCAAGCAGGAGACGTGTGTTTGATCCCTGGGTTGGGAAGATCCTCTGGAGAAGGAAATGGCAATCCACTCTAGTATCCTTGCCTGGGAAATCTCATGGACAGAGGAACCTGGTGGGCTACAGTCCATGGGGTTGAAGAGTTAGACACAACTTAGCGACTGGACAGCAGTAGCAAGAAGAGACACCAGAGAGCTCTCTCTCTCTGCCATGTAAGGATATAGCGAGAAAATGATCGTCTGTAAGCCAGGAAAACTCTCACCAGAAACTAGTCCTACCAGAACTTGATCTTGAACTTCTGCTCTACAGTGCTGTAAGATAATAAATTTCTGCTGTCTAAACTACCCAGTCTATAGTATTGTGTTATGGCAACCCAAGCAGACGAATACAGAATCTCTCTTTCTCTTAATACCTATTTGTTTTTTTAATTTGGCCACTTGATACATGGGATTTTAGTTCCCTGACCAGGGATTGAACCCATGCCCCCTGCATTGGAAGCTTGGAATCTTAACCACTGGATCACCAGGGAAGTCCCAATAGCTGTTTTTAATACGATGCTTGCATGCCTCTAATGTCTCCATAGCTATATCCGATGCTCTTGAAATTATTGTCTTGTCTCTGCAAGACTGAACCTTGAGTTTTCTGCCAAGGAAAGGAAGGTGTACATGCCTGGATATGCTGGGTGTGGGAATGGATGCAGAGAGAAGGTTAACAAATTCAAAAATTCCTCCTGTTTCAAGCCCCACTCTGCACCCTTCCCTTCAGAATGACAGCATCAATTTGTGCTTGTCTCATGTTTTGGAGTCTGAGCTGTCTTGTTGCTAGGGGAAAAAATTGCTACCTTTTCTACTGCTGTTTCCTGTCTTGCTCCCCTTTTCTTGGAAATATGTCTCCTTTTAAACATTTTCTAATTGTGGTTTTCTCTCATTTTCTGACAGTCATGTAAATGGAGTTTGTTGTAGGGACTGGACTCCAAAAGATCATGGGCTTGATCAGTTCTACCAGTTCCCCCAGTCCTACAGAGCCATTTACTGAGACCCAACAGCCAGAGGTTGCAGCATCAGCAGTTTGCAGGAACTCAGGAAGTGGTCAAACTCACATCAGAACTTCTATTCCAGGGAAGGGAAGGAGGAAACCTGTGTCCCATGATAAAGCCAATATTTAGACACCAGCATCTTATGGGAATTAGTTGGCCAGACAATGTTAAGCAACAGTGATAAAGAATAAAAGATGACTCCCATCTGACTCTTGAGATATCATATGTGCACCCCATCCAACTCTCCTCTTCCCCAATGATAGAGGAAACAACTCAGAGAAGGTAAAGGGGGACATGTGGGAAGAGTAGATTATACCTCTTATTTAAGATCCAAGAGAAATAGACAGCCTACAATTGGGAAAAGGAAAGAGGTATGAAATTAGATAATGAGGCTGAATTTTACAAATAATTGGTATTGATTCTTAAAATGCCAAAATGAGACTATTTAAATAATAAAAAGGGACTAAATGATTATGGAGTCCGGACAAAATATATTCAAGAGAGCCACCATCCAGCAGGAAATGGGTGCCCACATGGTTCCATTGAAGGCAATTATTTTTAAATATTATGTTTATACACAAATAACTTGAGACTAATAAACATATACTAATAAGCAGCATATATTTATGCTCTGGAGTTTACACATATTCGGATCAGAAAAGAGAACAAAGTGCTGTAAATTCCAGTTTTGAATACTTGGGACAAAAGAGCTGGGTCAGGAATAGACTGGCTTAGGCCAGATGTCTACCCATAACCCAATTAGATGGGGTGGGAAGATGGGTAGAGAGGGCAGGGGCATGTAGTAGAAATAGTACTCTGCCACCATTATTATTTTTTAATTTTACTTTTCACTGGTTCTTAGTTGTGGCATGTGAACTCTTGGATGTGGCATGTGGGATCTAGTTCCCTGACCAGGGATTGAACCTGGGGCCCCTGCACTGGGAGCATGGAGTCTTAGTCACTGACCACCAGAGAAGTCCCATCTACTACCAGTTTTAAACATAGTTCTCAGAGTAGGTGAAACGGGAGGTGGGAAGACATCTTCATATTTTTGAGGATGTTACAGCTAAGTGTCCATCTACTTTTTGGCAATGATTGCATCAGAGTTAAAGAATCAAGTTCACCAGAAGCCAACATACTCTCTTTCTCTGTGCAAAGTGATTGTGCAATCAAGCAAAAATAGCAGCCATTTGCTCCAGGGAATTACTGTTACTGTAAGCTAAGATGGTGAACCAACTACACTAACTGACTCATAAAGACTAATATTTTACTCATCAGTACTTTGAAGTCCTCACATTATTGTGCCTTCCAATCCAAACCTATCATGTCATGAACTTTGCCCAAACCCAATCAGTCCTTCTCCTCAACAAAACCTACCCAAACTCTCCCAGACAAAACCCTTCAGATACTTTCCACTGGCCTCCCCCTTCTAGGCTTCTCTGGTAGCTCAGAGGTTAAAGCGTCTGCCTGGAATGCAGGAGACCTGGGTTCAATCCCTGGGTTGAAAAGCTCCCCTGGAGAAGGAAATGGCAACCCACTCCAGTACCCTTGCCTGGAGAATCCCATGGACAGAGGAGCCTGGTAGGCTACAGTCCATGGGGTCGCAAAGAGTCGGACATGACTGAGCGACTTCACTTTCCCCCTTCTAAGGACACTATTAAGTTTCTATCATGGTGATGTATATATGCATGTATACTCAGTCACTAAGTCGTGTCTGACTCTTTTGAGACCCCATGGACTGTAGCCCACCAGGCTTCTCTGTCCATGAGATTTCCCAGGCAAGAATACTGGAGTGGGTTGCTTCTCCAGGGAATCTTCCCCACCCAAGGATCAAACCCACATCTCCTGCATTGGCAGATGGATTCTTTACCTCAGAGCCACCTGTGAAGGTGATACTCTCTCTTATAGCAGTAAATCTGATAAAAATAAACTTTGCTGTAGCAATTGGTTCTTCTGGGGGACTTTTCAAATGTCAATAACTGACACTGAGAGCTATGATTTCTGCTATTTCTCCTGTTTCAAATTAACTTCCATATATTATTACCATTTTATTCCCTGAGGAGTTATATGCTGTTTATATTTGTAAAGCAAAAAATAATTTTTCACCAAAAAGCTTATTGAAAAGATTAATTGGTGACAAATTAATTTCTGAAGAGAAATAAGACCCCATGAGATACATTAGTCTGAACCTAAACATCAGACAATAGTCAAGTCTACTCAAAATGTTGATCATCTTTTCAGTTGAAATATAGGTTGAATAGTCAGAAAAATAACAACAAGACAGTTGATGATTAAAGATTCACCCATGAGAATTTTTACAGCATTAATATCCATAGTTAAAAAATTAGTAGTCAAGATCAGTGCTAATACAGCCAGTTTTGTGTAAATTCCCATTTAAATAATTTTTGAGTACATTTTTCCTGGTGTATTTTCTATTCCTCCCAACCATTGACTTCCTTCCTGGTAAATATTAGTAAAGGGTAAGGTCCCATCACTTCATGGGAAAAAGATGGGGAAACAGTGGAAACAGTGTCAGACTGTATTTTTTGGGGCTCCAAAATCACTGCAGATGGTGACTGCAGCCATGAAATTAAAAGACGTTTACTCCTTGGAAGAAAAGTTATAACCAACCTAGATAGCATATTCAAAAGCAGAGACATTACTTCGCCAACTAAGGTCCATCTAGTCAAGGCTATGGTTTTTCCAGTAGTCATGTATGGATGTGAGAGTTGGACTGTGAAGAAGGCTGAGCGCTGAAGAATTGATGTGTTTGAACTGTGGTGTTGGAGAAGACTCTTGAGAGTCCCTTGGACTTTAAGGAAATCCAACCAGTCCATTCTGGAGATCAACCCTGGGATTTCTTTGGAAGGAATGATGCTAAAGCTGAAACTCCAGTACTTTGGCGACCTCATGTGAAGAGTTGACTCATTGGAAAAGACTCTGATGCTGGGAAGGATTGAGGGCAGGAGGAGAAGGGGATGACAGAAGATGAGATGGCTGGATGGCATCACTGACTCTATGGACGTGAGTCTGAGTGAACTCCGGGAGTTGGTGCTGGACAGGGAGGCCTGGTGTGCTGTGATTCATGGGGTCGCAAAGAGTCGGACACAACTGAGCGACTGAACTGAACTGAACTGAAGGTCTCTGCGACTTAAAAATTTTGGCCTTGGCCCTTTTTGGTTTTCTCATATTCTAATGCTCCTATAGCAATATTGAATACAACATTCACTACTGTGTCACTGCCACTATTATATCATCTTATTTTTACTAAATTAAAGGCATAGTCATGACCATATATTAAAATCCGATGCCAAACAAAAACAAACCGGGTTGGCTTCAGCTGGAGTTCATATTGGGCATCTCATGTGCAAATTGTCCTTGTGCATATCCATCAGAGAGAGCTAATAGTATTGTATCTCCTTCATGTAGGCCCTTATCAATAAGAAGAACAGGAAACTGCGGAGGTTGGTTTTCAAAACATCTTTCCAAAGCATTAACTAAACCACAAAATTTCATTCTTTCTTTCTAACCATAGCTGTGTTGTAATAGAATCATACGTTATTACACTATCACTGATACACAGGAACCAGAAGATGTTTAGCAAAAACTTTTTTAAACCTCAATTTACAGTGTTTGGTTGGTGACCTTGGGCAAATTAGTCAAGTTATTTTTTCAGCCACAGTTACCTCAATTGCTATATGGGAAGAATAATACATGGTTGTTATAAGGATTAGAGAAAACGTTTTACAATCATGCCTGTGTGTTAGTTGGTCAATTGTGTCCAACTCTTTGTGGCCCCATAGACTGTAGCTCACCACCAAGTTCCTCTGTCCATGAAATTTTCCAGGCAAGAATACTGGAGTGGGTGCCATTCCCTTCCAGGGAACTTCCCAACCCAGGGATTGAACCTGGGTCTCCTGCATTGCAGGCAGATTCTTTACCATCTGAGTCATCAGGGAAGCCCATAACCATGAATAGCTTTCCATAAATAGTAGTTGTTGGTTATCTATTCAATACAGAAATGAAGCAAAATAAAATTCAATATACAGGCACACAAAGACTAGAAGGGGCTTAACACATTTGCCAGTGAAGAATTTGAGAAATGTGTTATATACCTGGAATAGTTGAGTTAACTTATCATAGAAGGAGCATCTGTAATGAAGAGGCAAAAAGCAAGATTTTAGCAGCTTGTGCAAGCCAGAAAGGAGGCTGACCTGTCTCACACGTCTTTTGCATCATTCAGTAAGAGATTCTTTGCTGGCAACTTTGAGAGTCAGATTTTTTATTGTGGAACAGAAAGGAGACATCAAGTTTGAAATTTTTATTTTGATGTTTAAATATTACCATATATTATTTGAATGGCTCATGGGAACAAAATAAAGCAAATTCTAGAAATGTAATTTTTAGATTTTAGTCACATAGAATGCATAGAAGAAACTTTGCAGAAAAGTCTTTTCAAATTGAGAACTTTGTGGAATTAATGGCCTCGAATGGAATCAACTTGTCAGATACATCATGACTCACACAATTGAATTTTTTTACTGAGATGGCAAGACCTCGACCACATTTGTCTTCAAACCTCAGGGAGGCCAAACAAGTCTGCTATTGATTTGTTCAAGGAAGTGGTAGTTCAGATTCAAACATTATGTGTGGAGTTGGGCTGCCAGTTTGATCTGCAGCTATGTACACTGCTGGAGCTAAAACATGACCAGGCATGTGTGGAGGACAAGCAACACGACTTCACCCAGAGTCTATTTTTATTAGGAATGAAGTGCCTCCAAGGAGAGAAATCACCCTCTTCCCCTGGAATAACTGGACTCTGTAGGGTGGGACAACTTTGCTAGAGCCTGGTGGTTCTTTCATAGACCGTGGAAAACCAACACCTCCGAACTAGGGAATATACTTCTTAATGTCTCCAGAACTCAAGGAGTTGTCTGTTTTAATTAGTGCTGTATCCCTAGGGCCTACATGGGGAACAGACTCATGATAGGAACTCATAAATATTTGTCAAATTTGTTGAATGACTGTGATCTCATTTATTATCTCAGGCAGATTGCTTGATAAGACAGGGTATAATCGTTAATTTTATGTGTTAACTTCACTGAGCCACTAGAGTGCCCCAGATACCTGACTAAACATTTTTCTAAGTGTGTCCCTATATCTTGATGAGATTAACATTTGAATCAACAGACTGAGTAAAGCAGATTGCCACCCTCAATGTGATGGGCCTTGTCCAGTTTGTTCAAGGCCTGAATATAATAAAAAGGGCTGAGCGGGAGAGAATTTACTCTCTGCTGCAAGCTGGGACATTGGCCTTCACCCTGCTTTTGGACCTGGACTCCAACTGGAGCTATATCATTGGTTCTCCTGGCACTTCAGCTTGTCAACTGCAGATTATGGAGTTCTTGCCTCCAAAATTACATGAGCCAATTTCTTACAATAAATCCTGTATGTGAATATATACATATTTATATGGGATTTCCATATGTATATGGGTTTCCCTTGGTGGCTCAAACAGTAAAGAATACTCCTCCAATGCAGGAGACCCGGGTTCAATCCCTAGGTTGGGAAAAGCCCCTGGAGAAGGGAATGGCTATCCACTCCAGTATTCTTTCCTGGAGAATCCCATGGACAGAGGAGCCTGGTGGGCTATAGTCCATGGGGTCACAAAGAGTTGGATGCGACTGAGCAACTCTTTAACTTTAATATATATGTATTTATAAAAATTGGTTCAGTTCAATTTCTTGGGAAAAACCACACTCATAGGCATGGATTATATATAGATTATGCAAATAGCTACTGTAAAGAAACCCTGTTTTGGTTCTAGGCATTTTCACAATAAGAATCTAGGTATTTTCACAATAAGAATCTTTGCTCAAATAGTTTCCTACAGTTTCTCTGCACAACCAATTGATCAGAAGGCACTTTGACATAAAATGTATATTAACAAAAATCAAATAAAAGAGGGACATTAAAAAGAACATAATGAAACATAAAAGAATAAAAGTTTTCAATGTCTTGTGAAAAATGAAAATGCAAACAATATTTCAATATATGTAAAATGTCTGTAGATTCATGGTTACAGTTGTATTAAGGAATATTATAGAGAAAACAATGATACTTTGTCAAAGTCAGTCATTAACAATTTAGTCTCTAAAGTCAGGATAAATTTTTAATAAAACAAAAATATTAAAAATCTTATTTTTATAATATTTTTAAAAATCTACTGTAAGATTCTTTAGATTTACCCATAAATCTGAAGTAAAACGAATAGAGAAAAGTGAAAATGAAAGTTGCTTAGTCATGTCTGACTCTTTGTGATGCCATGGGCTATACAATCCATGGAATTATCCAGGCCAAAATACTGGAGTGGGTAGCCTTTCCCTTCTCCAAGGGATCTTCCCAACCCAGGGATCAAACCCAGGTCTCCCGCATTGCAGGCAGATTCTTTACCAGCTGAGCCACAAGGGAAGAGAAAGATGCTGTTATTTCTTATCAATATATGTAATGTCTGTAACTGGAAGTACATATTTGGACTACATTTAAATGTTCTATCACAAGCCTAGTCCTTATATTTCACCAAACTCTCCAAGCCTGAATCCATGCCAAATACTAAAATTCTGTCTGCCTCAGAATCATGATAGAACTTGAGTCTTCGCTTGCCTCCAGTTTATAATATTGCATGATGAATTTGGTAAAGACGGCATTAGAAGACAAGCTGCTGTTGAATTGTTGTAGCTGAAATAATGGATAATTAATGCTCTTGAATACTGTTGTGAATTACCACTGACATCTTTTATATTTGCCATAGCTTGGTAAACTTTGGTTTTTGAGGATGGGAAGGATTACTATGGTCACCAAAAGATCTGCAAACCAATGTGTTATCATGTTTTAGTATAATGTGCAATCTGGCTTTACACTCTGTTATTTCACACCTCCAGTAAGTTTATTTATCTCCATATTTTTTTCCAAGTCCATATACATAGTTCTTATCTACTATTCTAAGATTGCCATATTTCCTTGTCACTGTACAGACTATTATGAAGCCTACGATTTACATAACATAAAAATAAGAGTGCCCTGTCAACGGAAAAATTAAATCAAAATGTCAGCCATTTGAAACCAAACTGTCAACTGTTATTTTATCTTTAATGAGAAAATTGCGTTTCAGCCAATTAGTTCCACAGCAAAACTGCCTCTGGCAAAAATCTGTACTGCAAAAATACTGGATGTGTCTCCTTTCCTATTGTAGAATTCCTTGAAGTCGAAGGAAACAATTAAAAAAATTATAGTGCAATTTCATGGAAATAAACAATTTTAGAAGATATTCTCAGATTTTGTTGACTATGAACTATGTTTTGAGATACTGTAGCTGTTCTAATATATAAATTATATTGAGCATCATTCTGTTCCAAGAAGTAACTATTGAATGAACAGAAATTATACCCACCCAGATGATATATTATTATCACTGATATTTGAGAGCCACTTCCCTCAGTGGAAGTGTATTTTCTTTATGACACAGATGACATTGATGCTCTTTGGAGAGGCATTTATATATTAAGTGGTGATGTACATTCTTGGTCAACACTGAGATGTATCCTTACTGGGCTTCCCTCATAGCTCAGCTGGTAAAGAATCTACCTGCAATTCAGGAGACCCCAGTTCGATTCCTGGGTTGGGAAGATCCTATGGGGGAAGGCATGGAAACCCACTCCAGTATTCTTGTCTGGAGAATCCCCATGGACAGAGCAGCCTGGTGGGCTACAGTCCATGGGGATCACAAAGAGCTGGACATGACCAGGCAACTAAGCACAGCACTGACTGAGCAGTCTCTGCATTAAGTAAAGTGTTTTTTTCTTCTATTTTCAGAAAGAATTGGTGAAGGATTGGCATAATCCTTCCTTAAATATTTAATAGAGTTCCCCTGTAAAGCCATCTAGATCTGGGATTTTCTTTGTGAGAAAAATTGTAAGTTACTATTTTAATTTCTTGTTAAGGCCTGCTCTGATACACTATTTCTTCTTGACTATATTTTGGTAATTTGTGTGTCTCTAACAAATTTACCCATTTCATCTAAATTGTCTAGTTTAGTGAATACAGTTGCTCATTTCCTAACTTTATTTTTTTTATTTTTTTTAACTGAAGGATAACTGCATTACAGAATTTTGTTGATTTCTGTCAAACCTCAACATGAATCAGTCATAGGTTCCAAATAGGAAAAGAGTACATCAAGGCTGTATATTGTCACCATGCTTATTTAACTTATATGCAGAGTACATCATGAGAAACACTGGGCTGGAGGAACCACAAGCTGGAATCAAGATTGCCAGGAGAAATATCAATAACCTCAGATATGCAGATGACACCACCCTACGGCAGAAAGTGAAGAAGAACTAAAGAGCCTCTTGATGAAAGTGAAAGAGGAGAGTGAAAAACTTGGCTTAAACTCAACATTCAAAAAACTAAAATCATGGCATCTGGTCCCATCACTTCATGGCAAATAGATGGAGAAACAATGGGAACAGTGGCTCACTTTATTTTGGGGGGTTCCAAAATCACTGCAGATGGTGACTGCAGCCGTGAAATTAAAAGACGCTTACTCCTTGGAAGGAAAGTTATGACCAACCTAGACAGCATATTCAAAAGCAGAGACATTACTTTGTCAACAAAGGTCCGTCTAATCAAGGCTATGGTTTTCCAGTGGTCATGTATGAATGTGAGAGTTGGAATATAAAGAAAGCTGAGCCATGAAATTAAAAGATGCTAACTCCTTGGAAGGAAAGTTATGACCAACCTAGATAGCATATTCAAAAGCAGAGACATTACTTTGCCAACAAAGGTCCGTCTAGTCAAGGCTATAGTTTTTCCAGTGGTCATGTATGGATGTGAGAGTTGTACTGTGAACAAAGCTGAGCACAGAAGAATTGATGCTTTTGAACTGTGGTGTTGGAGAAGAACCTTGAGAGTCCCTTGGACTGCAAGGAGATCCAACCAGTCCATTCTAAAGGAGATCAGTCCTGGGTGTTCATTGGAAGGACTGATGTTGAAGCTGAAACTTCAATACTTGGCCACCTGATGCGAAGAGCTGACTCATTGGAAAAGACCCTGATGCTGGGAAAGATTGAGGGCAGGAGGAAAAGGGGATGACAGAGAATGAGATGGTTGGATGGCATCACTGACTCAATGGACATGGGTTTAAGTAGACTCTGGGATTTGGTGATGGACAGGGAGGCCTGGCATGCTGCAGTTCATGGGGTCGCAAAGAGTTGGACACGACTGAGTGACTAAACTGAACTGATACATATATCCCCTCCCTTTTGAACCCCCTCCCATCTCACTCCCCATCCCACCCCTCTAGGTTGATACATAGCCCATGTTTCAGTTTCCTGAGACATACAGCAAATTCCTGTTGGATATCTATTTTACATATGGTAATGTAAGTTTCCATGTTACTCCTTCCATATGCTCACTCTCTCCTCCCCTCTCCCCATGTCCATAAGTCTATTCTCTATGTCTGTTTCTCCATTGCTGCCCTGTAAATAAATTCTTCAGTGCCATTTTTCTAGATTTCATATACATGTGTTAGAATACAATATTTATCTTTCTCTTTCTAACGTACTTCACTCTGTATAAGAGGTTCTAGGTTCATCCACCTGACTCCTTTTTATGGATGAGTAATATTCCATTGTGTATATGTACCACAACTTCTTTGTCCATTTATCTGTTGATGGGCATCTAGGTTGCTTCCATGTTCTAACTATTGTAAATAGTGCTGCAATGAATAATGGGATACCTGTGTCTTTTTCAATTTTGGTTTCCTCAGGGTATATGCCTAGGAGTGGGGTTGTGGGTCATATGATGCTTTTATTCCTAGTTTGTTAAGGAATCCCCATACCATCTTCCATAGTGGCTGTATCAATTTACATCCCCACCAACAGCGCAAGAGCATTCTCTTTTCTCCACACTCTCTCTAGCATTTATTGTTTGTGGACTTTTTGACGATGGTCATTCTGACTGGTGTGAGGTGATATCTCATTGTAGTTTTGATTTGCATTTCTCTAATAATGAGCAATGTTGAGCATCTTTTCATGTGTTTGTTAGCCATTTGTATGTCTTCTTTGGAGAAATGTCTGTTTAGTTCTTTTTCCCAATTTTTAATTGGGTTGTTTTTCTGGTATTGACTTGTATGGGCTGCTTGTATATTTTGGAAATTAATCCTTTGTCAGTTGTTTCATTTGCTATTATTCTCTCCTATTCTGAGGGTTGTCTTTTCACCTTGCTTATAATTTCCTTTGCTGTGCAAAAGCTTTTAAATTTAGTTAGGTCCCACTTGTTTACTTTTGTTTTTATTTCCATTACTCTCGGAGGTGGGTCATAGAGGATCTTGCTTTGATTTATGTCATCGAGTGTTCTGCCTGTGTTTTCCTCTAAGAGTTTTATAGTTTCTGGTCTTACATTCAGGTCTTTAATCCATTTTGAGTTTATCTCTGTGTATGGTGTTAGGAAGTGTTCTAACTTCATTCATTTACATGTAGTTGTCCAGTTTTCCCAGTACCATTTATTGAAGAGGCTGTCTGCCCCATTGTATATTCTTGCTTCTTTTGTCAAAAATAAGGTGCCCATAGGTGCATGGGTTTATTCCTGGGCTTTCTATCTTGTTCCATTGGTCTATATTTCTGTTTTTGTGTCAGTACCATACTGTCTTGATGACTGTAGCTTTGTAGTATAATCTGAAGTCAGGAAGGCTGATTCCTCCAACTCCATTCTTTTTTCTCAAGACTTCTTTGGCTATTTGGGGTCTTTTGTGTTTCCATATAAACTGTGAAATTTTTTGTTCTAGTTCTGTGAAAAATGCCATTGGTAATTTGATAGGGCTCATGTTGAATCTGTAGATTGAGTTTGGTATTATAGTCATTTTCACAATATTGATTATTCCTACCCAGGAACATGGAATATCTCTTCATCTGTCTATGTTGCCTTTGATTTCTTTCATTAGTGTCTTATAATTTTCTGGGTACAGTTATTTTGTCTCCTTAGGTAAGTTTATTCCTATATATTATATTCTTTTTGCTGCAATGATGAATGGGATTGATTCCTTAATTTCTCTTTCTGATTTTTCATTGTTAGTAAATAGAAACAGACGTGATTTCTGTGTATTTATTTTGTATCCTGCAACTTTGCTAAATTCACTGATTAGCTCTAGTAATTTTCTGATAGTATCTTTAGGGTTTTATATGTACAGTGTCATGTCATCTGCAAACAGTGAGAGCTTTACATCTTCTTTTCTGATCTGGATTCCTTTTATTTCTTTTTCTTCTCTGATTGCTGTAGCGAGGACTTCCAGGACTATGTTGAATAGTAGTGGTGAAAGTGGACACCCTTGTCTGGTTCCTGATCTTAGGGGGAATGCTTTCAGTTTTTCACCACTGAGAATAATGTTTGCTGTAGGCTTATCATATATGGCCTTTACTGTGTTGAGGTAGGTTCCTTCTATGCCCATTTTTTGAAGAGTTTTAATCATAAATGAGTGCTGAATTTTGTCAAAGGCTTTTTCTGCATCTATTGAGATTTTCATATGGTTTTTATCTTTCAATTTGTTAATACAGTGTATCACATTGTTTGATTTGTCCTTACTTTATTTTTAATTTTCATAGGTCTCCAGTGATATCCTTTCATTCATTCCTGATTTTGGTAATTTATATCTTCTCACTTTTATTCTTGGAAAATCTAGCTAAAGCTTTATCAATTTTGTTAAACATTTCAAAGAACCAACTTTTTGGTTTCTTTGTTTCTCTTTATTGTTTTCTATTTTGCATATCATTGATTTCTGCTCTGATCTTGATTATTTCTTTTGTTCTATCTGCCTTATGTTTAATTTACCCTCATTTTACTAGCTTCTGGAGATGCTTAAGTTATTGATTTTAGATCTTTCTTCCTTTTTAGTAAATGAACTTATTGCAACAAATTTCCCTTTAGCACTCCTTTAGCTGCTTCCCACAAAAAATTTGAGAAGTATTATTAAGAAATACAGTTAATGAAATTAAATACCTACATTTGTGACTACTTACCAAAAGAAAGAAAAAAGGGGAATAAGAATATTAGATTTATTTGAATAATCTGTTCCTTTGTGTTGGTAACTTTACTGTTCAATAAGAGAGGAGGGATTAGTGAGATGTACTCTCACACATCAGCAGACCTAGAGGCACATTTCCTTCCAGGGGGTTGGCTGGAGCTGTCATTGTCCCAAAGCAGCAGTTCTGTTAGAGCCAAGTCCTTCAAAAACCAATTAAAGAGTGTAAATATAGTTGCTTTTTAGGAAGCCTTCCATCATTCACTCCTGTCAACAATACAGATTGTGGTTTTTGTGTCTGCTAATAATGACAGTATTGGTTGGCCAGACTGGAAGAAGAATGAATTTAATACAACATCAAGAAAGAACAGGAATTAAATAGTGAACCTTCCTTTCATCATGTGATTACTTCACTTTGAATCCATGCAGCTGGATTTTGCTGGGAAAACAAAAAAGCTCTTTGTAGTCACCAGAATGACCTTTTAAAATATATGTCAAATCATGTCACTCCTCCATGCACAAGCCTCCAATCATTCCCATCTCACTCGGAATGAAAGCCAGAAACTACACTGGCTTACAAGGCCCTGCATGATTTGACCTTCGCTGCCTCTTGGGTTTCATCTTTGGTTTCTCTTGCCTTATTCATTCTGCTTCAGGCACAGTGGCCTTTTCCCATTTCCTCCAACACAGCAAGCATCTCCCCAAATACAGGATTTCTACGTGCTAGTCCTTTCCCTCCACATATCCATGCTGCTTACCTCCTTCAGGGCTTTGTTCAGATTTCTCCTTTTAAGTGACTCCTTTCCTGATTAGCCCTCTAAAATTGAAGCCTATACTCAACAATTCAAGTTTCCCTTTAGAGCTTTATTTTTCTCCTTAGGACTTATGACTCTGTGAGACACCACAGGGCTTCACAGGTGGCACTAGTGATAAAGAACCTGCCTGCCAGTGCAAGAGACATAAGAAACACACATTCAGTCCCTGGTATGGGAAGATCCCCTGAGAAGGGCACAGCAACCCACTCCAGTATTCTTGCTTGGAGAATCCCAGGGACAGAGGAGCCTGGCAGGCTACAGTCCATGGGGTCACAAAGAATCAGACATGCCTGAAGCAACTTGGCATGCAAGATACTACAGGTTGTGCCTACCTTGTTTACTGTCTAAATGGCTAAAAGTTCCATGGGGCACAGCAGCTATTGTCTCTTTTGCTGTATCCATGGCACCTAAAACAGTTCCTAAACATAGAAGATATTTGATTTATTTTGGTGAATGAGCAAATAATTGAATGAATATCATGAAGATCTGTCTAGGAGTTGAATGTGTTGAGATCACTTGTCACATAGCCAATAGCATTAAAAAGGTTTTCTAAATCTCTTGAATGTGAAATTTGTCTGCTAGCTGTTATTATATAGATATTATGGTAGATATTAATTTGCAGATTCTATAGCTCTTCATTTCTCTAAGTCACATTTCTGCTCTGAGCCCCTATCTGGCCCAAATTGTAGGATATATTATTCATCACTGACCTCCTCTCTCCTTTGCCAGGATGTGTAAAGGTCCTGGGAATCTAATGAGGTCTGGAAAATTTGGCAAGCAGCCTCTGGTTTCTTCTCCTGATAGACTTACATGCTGCCTTGGAGGCAATCTGCTGGGCTGCCTCTCTGCCAAGCTCTGACAGCACAGAGTTTGCCAAGTTTAGAGCCTTGATGTCTTGGATCTTGTCTCCCTGGGTTCATTGTTAAGTCATGCATCCTGCAGTTTCGCTACCTTCCATGGTAGCTGTGAGGAAGTGAGGCATGTGCTAATTCTCACAAAACCCTTAAATACCTTCCTCTTTGAGATCCACGGCTGCTGGCACCTTTCCCTCTCCTCTCTGAAGGAGTCTTGTGTGATCTCTTTCTTTAAAACCCTTTAAGAAGGTAATGTTTTTCTCATCAAGATGAGAAAAGGAGATACTGATGTGTGTTCTGGGAAGTTGCTTAGTCATGTCCAGCTCTTTGTGACCCCATGAATGTACCCTGACAGGCTCCTCCATGGAATTCTCCAAGCAAGAATACCAGAGTGGGTTGCCATTTTCTCCTCCAGGGGATCTTCCAGACCCAGGGACTGAACCTACATCTCCCATTTCTTCCTACATTGGCAGGCTGATTCTTTACCACTAAGCCACTGGGGACCTAACCTCACCTCAGAACTTTTCTTTAGTAGAACAAAGGATATCATTTATTACAAAAGGGTTTTTTAAATAGAGCATCTGGAGATACTGAAACAGTCAGATTTTCTATTTAAAAAACCCCTTTACAATAAATGCTAGCCTTAGCTTTACTAAAGAAAAGTTCTGAGGTGAGGTTAGGGGCATTGCTAAGGGTTAACTGAAAATCACACCAGGACACACTTCTGGAAATAGAAGAGGATGCTAGGGTTTCAATGGCTAAATAAGTTTGATTCATATAGAGATTTATAATAAAACATATAATGAAAGGTAACAATACAAACAACAGATTTAAAATAAGTCTTTCAATCTCTCTTTCCTTATAGACAGATAGGTAGGTAGATAGATAGATAACTATGTTAAGTGACAAAGTGGGTTGTGCATTCAGTAGCAGTGTGCAAGCTGTTGATTATTGGCTTGTAACAACATAATACAGAGAAAATAGAGAAAATGGGAGGAAGAATATAGAAACCATTATAGCAGCTGGTGTACAATGGTAACCAAGTTCATGGTAGCAAACACACCTTGTTTAATAGCATGTAGATCAGTACAGATGCTGCTGAAGCTGGGTGGTAATTTGCTTTTGGTTCAGCTGCATACAGTCATGGGTAATATCTTAAAGATAGTTTGTCACTCATAATCCAAAAGTGTATAGAAATCTGAGAACAAGTAAGTATTAGATACTTCAGACATTGTTTTTAGTTATTTTACATTTTGATTCAGAATTGTAAGTTTATAGTTTTAACATTGTTAGCAAAAGTTGATGTCAGATTTATATTGTTTATACTTAACCCTAATTTACAGATGGCCTTTTTCTGAGCCTAGTTCACTGAATTTTCTCTCTTTTTTTTGTCAAGAGAAAAGACAGTTTTTTCTGAATGTTGCAGTAAAATAAGTGATTACTGCGTCTGCCAGCAGTGTGGGAGACCGGGGTTCAATCCCTGGGTTGGGAAGACCCCCTGAAGAAGGAAATGGCAACCCACTCTAGTACTCTTGCCTGGAAAATTCCATGGACTGAGAGGCTCCTCAGAACCTGGTAGGCTACAGTTCATGGGGTCGCAAAGAGTCGGACATGACTGAGCAACTTCACTTCACTCACCAAGAAAGGAAGACCAAAAAAACTAACACTTGCATTAACTGGAAAAATGATAACTTATATATGGTGTTTAATTTTGTGGCCATTATTGATGGAGAAGTACTAAAACTTCAGTGAAAAGGTACTGGCTAAAGAAATAATGAAATCATAAACATTTAAGCAAGATTTGCATTCATAGTGTAAAGAAATATATTTAAATCTAAAAGAATTCTTTGTAAGAAAAAATAATGAAATGAAAAGCTGAGAGAAGTATTGATATATATTCTATATGTTCAGTCTTTCACACATAAACGTTATATTTCACATATGATATTAGTGCTGTATGGGTTCTGCAATGTAGATTACATCTATTTGCTGATGCTTAGGCAGAAGACTGTAGTAAAGACTTTGCTTGGAAGTTTTCTATGACTCTGCCACAAAGATGGTAGCTGGAGCACTTTCCAGTGACACCACAGCCTATTCAGGAATGAATAAAAGATAAAGGAAACAAGTTATAACAAACAAAGCTAGCAAAGTTCTTTTCACTCAGTTCAGTTCAGTTCAGTCGCTCAGTCGTGTCCAACTCTTTGCGACCCCATGAATCGCAGCACACCAGGCCTCCCTGTCCATCACCAATTCCCGGAGTTCACTCAAACTCACATCCATCGAGTCGGTGATGCCATCCAGCCATCTCATCCTCTGTCGTCGCCTTCTCCTTCTGCCCCCAATCCCTCCCAGCATCAGAGTCTTTTCCAATGAGTCAGCTCTTTGCATCAGGTGGCCAAAGTACTGGAGTTTCAGCTTCAGCATCAGCCCTTCCAATGAACACCTAGGATTGATCTCCTTTAGAATGGACTGGTTGGATCTCCTTGAGTCCAAGGGACTCTCAAGGGTCTTCAACACCACAGTTCAAAAACATCAATTCTTCAGAGCTCAGCTTTCTTCACAGTACAACACAACTCTCACATCCATACATACCACTGGGAAAAACCATAGCCTTGACTAGACAGACCTTTGTTGGCAAAGTAATGTCTCTGCTTTTGAATATGCTGTCTAGGTTAGTCATAACTTTTCTTCCAAGGAGTAAGCGTCTTTTAATTTCATGGCTGCAATCACCATCTGCAGTGATTTTGGAGCCCCCCAAAATAAAGTCTGTCTCTGTTTCCACTGTTTCCCCATCTATTTCCCATGAAATGATAGGACCAGATGCCATGATCTTTGTTTTCTGAATGTTGAGCTTTAAGCCAACTTTTTCCCTCTCCGCTTTCACTTTCATCAAGAGGCTTTTTAGTTCCTCTTCACTTTCTGCCATAAGGGTGGTGTCATCTGCATACCTGAGGTTATTGATATTTCTCCCGGCAATCTTGATTCCAGCTTGTGCTTCTTTCAGCCCAGTGTTTCTCATGATGTACTCTGCATATAAGTTAAATAAGCAATATACTTAGGTGACAATATACAGCCTTGACGTACTCCTTTTCCTATACAAGTTGGCAAATGAACAGATATTGCCAATATGGCAATTCGTTTATATATATACATATATATATAATTCAGATGTAAATGTATATTATATAATAAATACATGAATATATTTATTACATAGAAATATATTATTATATATGTATGTATAATATATATATACATATGATGTGAACATCATGGTGATTATTCTGTCAGCAAATAGGGGTCAGAATTTAATTTTAGTTTGAGAATAAGTTCTGATAATGTAGTTGCAATGACATGAGAATAGTCTGGAGTAGTTCCCCAGATTAAGGAGTACGTTGTGGTAGAATGTAAATAAATTCTGTTTCACACATCATTAAAGTCTTACCTCAAGGAGAAAAAAGTCAGCTAAACTAAACAGCAAGCTAATTAGTAAAAACTGTGAATAACGTAAGGGCAAATATCTTCAGTTCTAGAAGACTCCTTGTATTTTCTGATAGAAAGGAAGCTCACTGTAACCAACTATATATGCTTCATGGTTACCCACAGGCAAAGTTCTGCCAAGAAAGCTTGAGTTATGGAATAAACTCAATGCTTTACAATGTAGGAAACCAGATTTGGTCTCAGCTTTTTATAGATCATCAACAAGATACCAACAAGATATTTTTTTCTTTGTCTAATATCTGAGATATTTTACATTATATTAGATTTTCCATGCAAAGAACAAATGCAACATGCTTTCCAGTGGAAGATGAGACCCAAGCCCCAAATGGAAACTAGAAGCTGAGAACAACAAAGTTTCCATAGATTGTTATGGCATGTCTTGTAACTGAACAATTTTCTATAAAGTATGTGATGAAGCACATCATCTAAGTGAAATTTCCATAGGTTATAGAGATGAAAAATGAGGAATGGAGTGGGTTTGTTTTAGGATATGGATATGTATCTACCACATAAGAAATTGTTGTTGTTTAGTCACTAAGTTATGTCCAACTCTTTTGCAACCCCATGGACTGTAGCCCGCCATGCTTCTCTGTCCATGATCTTTCCCAGGCAACAGTATTGGAGTGGGTTGCCATTTCCTTCTCCAGGGACCAAACCTGCATCTCCTGAACTGGCAGGCAGATTCTTTACCACCAAGCCACCAAAAAAGTCTCATAAGAAATTACTCTGGTTCTATTCACCTTGGCCTTTGTTCTTTCTTGGTTGGTTCCCCTCTGTTTAATTTCTAGAAATATTAAAATAGCATAAAGAATGTGTCATTTAATATTTATTACATTTCTTTGCTAAAAAATAAAAGAAACCTAAACTTTTTTGGGGTCTATTAAATTATTTTTCCTCCCTGTCATATGTCCCACAATGGTCTCTAATGATGATGATGGTGGTGGTGATTGGGGTATTGATGGTACTGCTGTAGATGACTATAATTTAAAAATCTAAAATATGTGTCTCTTTTGTTCTCTTCCTGGAATAGCAAATTTTACTTTTGAGTGCACGACTTGACTCTGTCACCAGAAGGGATGCATTTAGTCTTTTGAGATATCTTGGTATAATGCAACAGCAGCTTTAAAAATGGCATTTTAGTGGAGAATAGTGCAAGTATAAGATGCCAGATCCCACCTTAATGATCCATATTACAGCACGAATACTGGTGTTTGAAGATTTTGAAGCAAATCTTAGTTCTATTTTTTGTTCAGTCCAAGAGATTAGAGAATAAGAAGATCTATTCCCCCACATTTAATCTTGAGTCCCTGGGTCGGGAAGATCCCCTGGAGAAGGAAGTAGCAACTCATGCCAGTGTTGTTGCCTGGGAAATCTCATGGACAGAGGAGCCTGGTGGGCTACGGTCCATGGGGTCACAAAGAGTCAGACACAACTGAGCAATTGAACACACACACATATACAACACCAACCACACACATGCACCTCTCTCTCTGCTTCCCTGACAGTCACTAATGTGCAATATATCTCTCCAGATATTGCACTTTTATAAGTTTGAAAGGCTTCTGCTATTGAGATTATATGTCAGTAGGGAATGGCAATGTCCAGGCTTTACATGTATTGGGATGCTGCTGCTAAGTCACTTCAGTCATGTCTGACTCTGTGCAACCCCATAGATGGCAGCCCACCAGGCTCCCCCATCCCTGGGATTCTCCAGGCAAGAACGCTGGAGTGGGTTGCCAATTCCTTCTCCAATGCATGAAAGCAAAAAGTGAAAGTGAAATCGCTCAGTCGCATTTGACTCAGCAATACCATGGACTGGAGCCTACCAGGCTCCTCGGTCCATGGGATTTTCCAGGCAAGCGTACTGGAGTGGGGTGCCATTGCCTTCTCCAGTATTGGGATGAGGAGGATGATTTTTAGGTCTAGGCCCCAGATGAAAGTAATCTTGCCTTCCAGGCAGCATGTTATCAATTTTTTACTAGGTCTGTTGTGAAGTTCATTGTGAGTGATGAAAATGCACGTTGGGCTCCTGAAGAATGTCTACAAAATTGGGTCCTGGTAGATTTATACTGAAAGCTGTGAAGACTGGAGGTGATGCAGCAAAACCATTGGCTTGGGAGTTGTAAGACTTGGGATTGAGCCAGCAGTCGCACTTACTAGCTGGGTTATATCAAGGAAGTCACTCTAACCTCTCAGACTCAGTTTCCTGAGCCATGTAATGGAAATAATATTACCTCGTGGATAAATTGTGAAGATTACATATGATCATATATGAAGAAATGTTTTACACAGTGTACACAGATATACTGCTTCATAGTAATAGGTCCTCTCAATTTCTCTCATGAGTTCATTTTGCACTTTCTGCCTAAGGCTGCTGCACCAATCAGTCACTATGGATGAAACATGGACTTCCTTGAACTTTGTATAATTTTCTAGAATTTTCTTGGCATTTCTAGTCCTTTTGAATCTCTCTTTTGGGCTCCCCCAAAAGACTTTTCAAGCTCAGTTTGAATGCCTTCGGGTGGATCTGCCTTTCCCCTGCTCAAGCATCTGCTCTTGCTGTGAGCTAGTTGCTTATGTACACAGCTCCAGGCTGCCTAGCTCAGGCTTCCCTCAGGCTTCTCATCTTGGTCCTGATCTGCACTTGACCTCTGGCATCTCTGGATAATCTAGTCTCTCATCCATTTTCCCACCCAGTATCAGAGTCTAATTTACCTTTCTTTCCAGTTGATTAGATTATACTCTTCACTTTCTTCTCTTGGAGAAGACAATGAAGTTGCCCAGTGGGGAAGTTTTTAGGTCTCTAGTGAGAGCATGCCTACGGACTTTCCACATAGACCCACCTCGTGGCTACTTCACCCTCACTTCCAGTCTGTCGCAGTTTTCCCTGGGACAGACAACACAGCTGAATCTTGTCTATCAGGACAGGGTCTTTCCTTATTTACAGGGATTATTCTTTCAGGAATTCCACTGGGGCTCTCCCTAGTCTAGACTCTCCTGTTCCTCAATAGAAACTAAGCTCAGGTTGCCTTCTTTAGGTCTTCTGGGCTACATACAAATCAGATGATATGGTTACCTACTGGTGGGTATACCAATAAGCTCCTTAGGCCAAAGTACCAGAACCTCACCTAAAACCCCCATTCACTAAAAATAATTTGAGTGAGAAGAATGGACTTGTTTGGCAAGTAAAAAGAATGTCTTCATTCATGCTCACTCAGTCGTGTCCAACTCTTTGCAACCCTATGGATGGTAGCCTACCAGGCTCCTCTGTCCATGGGATTTCCCAGGCAAGAATACTGGAGTAGGTTGGCGTTCCCTTCTCCAGGGGGTCTTCTTGACCTGGAGATTGAACCTGCATGCTCTGTATTGCAGGCAGATTCTTTACCGCTGAGCCACCAGGGAAGTCTGAACATTACATACAACTAGCTAGACAGTATCAGAATATATAACTCCTCAAACAAAAAATTCCTGTAATATTAATACAGTCTTATCTCGTTGAATTTGGCTGAGGAACAGAGGGTGTGGCACTGCATAGAGCAGTGTTTCTAAATTGATGTTGTAGGAGCTGGACACAACTGAGCGACTTCACTTTGACTTCTCACTTCCATGCATTGGAGAAGGAAATGGCAACCCACTCAAGTATTCTTGCCTGGAGAATCCCAGGGACGGGGGAGCCTAGTGGACTGCCATCTATGGGGTTGCAGAGAGTCGGACACGACTGAAGAGACTTAGCAGCAGCAGCAATAATCCCACAGTCTACGAAAGGGAAAGACCATTGTACTGTAAAGAGCATTGAGTTCTTTTAGCTGTTATATGTTCTGTGTATGTTAGTCGCTTGCTCAGTCATGTCCAACTCTTTGGGACCCCATGGGCTGTAGCCTGCCAGGCTCCTCTGTCCATGGAGTTCTCCAGGCAAGAATACTGGAGTGGGTTGCCATTCCCTTCTCCAGGGGATCTTCCTGACCCAGGGATCAAACCTGAGTCTCCCTCATTGCAGGCAGATTCTTTATCATCTGAGCCACCAGGGAAGCCCTGTTGTATGTTACTTCAGAGCAAAGTAGAAACCTTGTTTGTGTGACTACACTAACTCTTTTTGTGATACTCCAACTAGTCACTGAAGGAGGTCACCCTTTTAGGTATCACAGTGATGGATTTATAGAATGTTAGTGTTGGACAGTTCACTGAAGACCTTGAAACTCAGTTTGACATTTTGCGTATGAGTAAACTGGGGCTTCCCTGGTGGTGCAGAGGTTAAAGCGTCTGCCTGCAATGTTGGAGACCTGGGTTCGATCCCTGGGTAGGGAAAATCCCCTGGAGAAGGAAATGGCAACCCATTCCAGTATTCTTGCCTGGAGAATCCCATGGACAGAGGAGCTTGGTGGGCTACAGTCCACGAGTGCAAAGAGTCGGACAAGACTGAGCAACTTCACTTTCACTCTCAAACTGGGTCCAGATAGATGAAGTGCATGCCTCCAGGTCTCAGAGCTGGTTCTTGACAAAACAAGCATTGGAATCCAGTCCTTGAGCCTTTGCTTAACATCAGTTCCCACCTCTGGTTGTACATTAGAATCACCTAAGAGATTTAGTAAAAATCCTAACAGCTGAACTTCATAGACCTGATCAAAATCTCTGGGGAATGAAGCTAGGGAATTAATAGTTTTGAAGGTCCAGATGATTCCAGTGTAAACCCAAGGCTGAGAATCACATTTATGCAACTCTTGCAGAGTGAGAATATTTACAAATATTAGCTCACGGATCAAAATTTTTTTTATAAATTATTTTGCTTTGCCTCTGTTAGCATAACTGATGAAGCAGCCATTGCTTTAGGGTGGGAAGGTGAAAACCAAGGATAAAAAAACTTGTTCCACCCTGATTTTCAAGATGAACTTCAGAAAGTATATAGCAAAAAGAATAGTTTTGAAAACTTGCCTTTCAATGATAAGAACTAGACACTTGAGCAAGAAAAGAGTTTCTTGAATTTCAAAATAACCTTAAGTATCAAAAGTTAGATGCTGATGGACTCAGGCATGGCATATAAGGAAACCACAGGAGAGAAAGAGTTAGGGATATGTTGAAGTCATTTCCAACCACACAGAAATTAGAATAAAAACAGAAATGATGATCACTTATCCGGGTTGGCGGGTAGAAGGCTCAGAGAGAATAGGAAGCACACAAGAGATACACATCATAGGCTGGTTATCTACTCTATTAGGACTCTTCAGAGAAACAGAACCAATAGGGTGTGTGTGTGTGTGTTTATTTGTTTATAACATATTTATGTACTTATTATTAAGGAATTGGATCACACAATTATAGAGGCTGGCAAGTCCCAAATCTGCAGGGTAAACTGGCAGGCTGGAGACCCAGGGAATAGCCAATGTTGCAGCTCCAGTCAGACGCCCACCCACTGGCAGAATTTTGGGAGGTGAGGGGGTGGGTGGGTACAGTAGGGGTGAGAGAAGGGAGTATAGAAAGTGGTCTTTTGTTATATTCAAGCCTTCAGCTGATTGGATGAGGCCACCCACAGTATAGCCAGCAATCTGCTTAACTCAAAATACATTAATTTAAATATTAATTTCATCCAAAAACAAAAACAAAAACAAAAACGCTTCACAGAAACATCTAAAATATGTTTGGCCAAATAAAATATCTAGGCACCATGATCCAGTTAAGTTGACACTGGGTACATGATCTCATCAAGTTGACACATAAAATTAACCATCACACCTGATATATGCCCAATTAGACCACATCTACCTCCTTCTCTCTCCTTTCCACTCTGCCCAGTCAAGACTCAGGGGGAAAGAATATCTGCTCCCAGGTGGATTTGAGGCCCAAATGCAAAAAAAAAAAAAAAAAAAAAAAAATCCTGAGAGTTTGTAGACTGAACAGCCAATATGAGGATCCTCAAATCCCTAAACCTATCTACTGCTAGAATTACATTTAAAAAATAGGATAGGGTAGAGCTTTCCTGGTGGCTCAGTGGTGAAGAATCTACCTGCCAATGCAGGGGCCATAGGTTCGATCCCTGGTCTGGGAGGATCCCACATGCTGTGGGGCAACTGCACCCGTATGCCACAACAGCTGAGCCTGCATTGCAACTAGTGAAGCCCAAGTGCCTAGAGCCTGTACTCTGTGACAAGAGAAGCCACCACGATGCGAAGCCCACACACCGCAACTGGAGAGTGGCCCCTGCAGCAGTGAAGACCCGGTGCAGCCAAAACTAAATAAATGAATAAAACAGGATGGTGTAGAAGCTACACAAGTGACTTGAAAAATCTGAGCATAGAGTCTTGCATGTTGTGGCTGCTAAGTAAATGTTAGTTGCCCTAAAAATATTATAAAATATCAGATTTTTATCTAGTGAAACACACACTGTTACAACTTTTAAATCAAAGCTAGATTACAAGTGTGGTCTTTTGTGTAGGTTACAGAACTGTGGAGAGTTAAGAGTGGGAGGAGCCAGGCCAAAGATGTGCATAAACCCTCACCTAAAATTTAGAGTATTAGAACAACAATGCACGATAAAATTCATTTGCTTTTCATAAATTTATTTCCTCTCACCAGTGAGCCATTTTCTATGTTTATCCATGATAATTTACTGAGAGAAAAGACACACAGCTTTTAAAAAATGTGTTTTAGACAGATAATGGTCTTAAAAGCAGGGGAAATATATTCAGTCATTGAACAGGTGTGTGCTTGCAAAAGGGAAATAAATGAACCTTTTAAAACACAATTTTTCACCAAAATGAGTTTTACTTCTAAAAAATGATGGCAATATACCCTGCAGAAACTTAATATAAATTCATTTGAAAGGCATCCTAGATCTTTTTACCTAGTGATCAATTGCTTTGTCTTTATTTTTAGTTTAGAAATCCAAAGAGAGAAGCCATAATTCTTTTGAATAATACAGACCAATATTCAGCTATTTGCTTGAATTTTATAGCTCTGTGTGAGATAAATGTACATTCATTTTGGTTCCTTATTTTAATCCTTAATTTACACAACAAAGCTTTGCTGTTATTAGCTTTCTGTGTTATACAATAGGCAGAGAGAATAGCATTAACTCTCTCTGACCAGATTGGCAATAGGTTGAGAATCTGTAAGAGCTGGATCTATACAACTTAATCAAGGTATTGTTTTCTTTGTTTATAAGTTTTACTTAGGTAAAATTCTATTCAATGTTTAATACAAAATCTATCAGCATATTTGTATGTATATATGTAAACACATGGGGCCTCCCAGGTGGCTCAGTGGCAAAGCACCCGCCTGCAATGCAGGAGACACAGGAGATGTGGGTTCGATCCCTGAATTGGGGAGTTCCCCTGGAGGAGGAAATGGCAACCCACTCTAATAGTCTCACCTGGAGAATTCCAGGGACAGAGGAGTCTCGCAGGCTACAGTCCATGGGATCTCAAAAAGTCTAACACACCTGAGTGACAGCACACACATGCACACACACACAAATGCAAACACATACTCTAATATTTAGAGTAGAGTAAGATTTATTAAAATGGCATTTTGGCCATGGGACTCAGGAATGCTAGAATCCTACCTCCCACAATTTTCAGGAAGGTGATAAGTGAAAAAAGCAATAACTAGTTAAACAAAAGGACATCTTATTATAAATTAAGTCTCTGCCCCAAAGACCATTGGCAGTCTACTAAATTACACACACTGTGATTTAGTAGAATTTACTAAATCCAGCTAGATATGCGAGGGGGTGCCATCCTGCTGAGCCCAGATTTAACATTAGGAAATGACCATTCTTATAGAACAAAAGCAAACAAAAGAACATTGGCTCTATTTGCCCAGCAATGACCACACCTGGACCACCAGACTGGCATACTAGCTGCCTCAAAACCTCCACCCATAAAAATTGCAATGGAGTCAGTAATCAGTGTCAAGGCAGTTCAGCCCTCTTTCCTTGGGCTGGAGGAAAAGGGAGGACAGAAGTGCTGCCTTGAGGTCTGATTTGGTTAGGGGAAGGAGTGAGAAAATGGGCAGAAAAGAAGCTGGAGCAATGCCAAGGCTCTCCTTTGTCCCACAAGAGCCCTTGTCTCAGTGAGATTTTTGGTGTTCATAAAATATTTTGTCAGCCTTATAATGTATTTCTTTAGATATAACTTTTTTTCAACCCTAGAGATTTAACCTCAAGGAGAATATACTCAGATTTTACCTTCATCCACTTAATACTCATTAAGAACAAAATTTTGTTTTGGAGGGGTATAAAGCAGAATTTATACCTTCTTTGGTCTTCCCTGGTAGCTCAGACAGTAAAGCGTCTGCCTGCAGAGCAGGAGACCTGGGTTCGATCCCTGGGTTGGGAAGATCCCCTGGAGAAGGAAATGGCAACCCATTCTAGTACTCTTGCCTGGAAAATTCCACGAACTGAGGAGCCTGGTAGGCTACAGTTCCTGGGATAGTAAAGAGTCGGACACGACTGAGAGACTTCATTTCAGTTTCAAAGGAGAATTAAGATGAATCCAGCTCTTGAAGCAACTTGCATTTTAGACATTATCAAAATAGCTAGAGTATACAATATGAAACTGAAAAGTACTTTAAAATATTTATAGCTCAAGGACACAGAATTTAGAGAAATATTTTTTAAAAAAATTAGCAATAGTATATTTCACTATGATAATTATAATGTAATATGTTTGGGAGGTGGCTCAGATGATAAAGAAGCCTCCTGCAATGTGGGAGACCTGGGTTTGATTCCACAGGTTGGGAAGATCCCACTCCAGTATTCCTGCCTGGAGAATCCCCATGGACAGAGGAGCCTGCCTGGCTACAGTCCATACGGTCGCAAAGGATTGGACCCAACAGAGCGAAGAAGCACAGCACAGCACAGCACAGCACAACCTTTTAGAAATTCTGAACAGAACTGATAGAATACATCTTTTAAAGAGAAAAAAGCAGCTAAGCAAATATATACCTGCACAATTCAAATATTGATGCATCTGCTCCAAAGCTCTAAAACCAATTAGAAATTTTGTTTCATGACTGCAACTCGCCTTTAAAAAGATGAGCATCTGTAAACATAGTTTGCTAGTATAATGACAAGCAATTAGTTATAATTGTGCTATTCTGGAAAGAAATAATAATTGGAAGCAGATGACTTCTAAAGGAATTGAAGAGTGAACTTGCTAACTTAATTTTTTTAAAGTTGACACAGGGTATTCATTTGAGGAATTTTCCTCTTTAGATGTATAGCACTTGAAGAAGGTAAAATTCTTTTCTAACTTTGGAGATTTCTAGTTAGCTTTTCTGCCCTTCCTTCATCATCCTCACTCCATTAATTGGTTTAATCATTTACATTTTCCTTGTAATATAAGAGAAAATATCAGGGTACTTTTAAGAACCTGGAAGCTGAAGAAAATTCCCTACAAGATTACATTAATTACATTTATTTGAAAGATTTGAACAGTTAGTTGGAAATTACAAAAGGCAGATATCAGTTCAATACAGGATGAACATCCCAGAGATTCAGATGGATCCAAAATAGTTTTCTTCAATGTTTCTAATCCTTCAGTTTGTTCAAATGTAAGCTGGAAAGCCTTTTACTGGATAATATAGAGTTGCTCCAAGCGTTCACTGGATGCTGTTGAGAAGCTGGACTAGTTGATATGTAAAACTTCTTTGTACATGAATGAGCTTCTCTCCCTGAAATTATTTTCTAATGAAGGAGTTATTTGCATTGTGCTGTCTCCCAGAAAGTTGTAGTTGTGAATAGTATCTACACAATTAATTCCTGCCACTATTTTGAACTAAAGCCATTAAGATAATCATGAACCTACACACGTGTTTCATTCAGGGGAAGAATGAAACTGGGACACAAACACAGACGTGAAATAGTAAACGATTTTAGGAGATCCTTTTATGCCAATCACCCTGTGTATTGAAGAAGAACTGAATATTAGAACTGTTAGAAGGATGAATGTACCTAAAATTTTTATAATAGGAACTTTATATGGTTTTGTTGAGTTAAATAGAATATGGCCAGAAAATCTTTGGTGCCTATGTACAAAATTCCTATAAAAATAGCTCTGTTGTTGATTTTTTTTTTTAATCCCTGCATATTTCCTAACAAAGTATGCCTGCTAGTATGTTTAGGCTATGAGAGTAAGTGGTTCAGATCTCTGGGGATTATAGAATATACAAGGAAGTATTTTACACAGGTCAAGTGAATAGATTTATTTGAAATAATAGCAATACCACCATTGGACATATAATATCATTGCTGATAGCTATTAGAACTGCTGGCGCCACAATGAATAGAGAGCCTCAATTCGGGATTTAGCTTTTATTTAGTCCATTGCCTTTGGTCCAATTGGTTCCCTTTGGTGTAGGTAAGCATCACCAACTTGAGTCAATGTGCTCTGGCCACACTGACCATAGGACCTATACCCCTTAAGATCAGAAAATCAGATTGCTATTCAATACAAGCTTCCTCTTAGAAAAAGTGTAACACATATTTTGAGACCCTAATTACATTGCATTTAGCCATTATTCTTCATAGCTATCTACCACCCAGCACCTCTTATGAAACCCATGATTTTCCTTGCAATTAGACTGTTTTTGCTTGCAGATAATAACTTAATTCAAAGTAATTTAAATAACATTACAATTTACTGGCTGTCATAACTCCCCAGCTTTTCATGTCTTCATAATTAGAGAGTCATTTCCTAGGCAGGTTGATAAGAAGTCTAAGGGGTCCCCAAGGAGAAAGGGGTCTATAATTCTCAAGGAGGAAGAAAGGACAAACCTTTTTTTTCCCTCTACATTCCCTAAGATTATATAACAATACTGTATCCTGCCTGAGGACAGTCTCTGGATTAAACCTTCTGGCTATTTCTGTTATCTTAAAATATAAATTATGGGAGTGGGTCTGGTGAGGTCTTTACAACCTCCAGACATCTTTGGATTCATTGGAGAGTACATAACTCCACTGCTAACACTAGCAAGCGGGTACTCTTTCTACCCCTTTATGATGTCTATGTCAGAAGCTTTATCTCCTTTATACTTAAATAAAACTTTATTACACAAAAGCTCTGAGCGATCAAGCCTTGTCTCTGGGCCCAGATTGAATTCTTCTCCTCTGGAGGCCAAGGATCCCGGCGTCTTTGCGTGATTCAGCAACAACCTTTCAATAACTTACATCTATTTCCAGCACGATTGCCCTAATTAAATCTTTTTTAATACATTTCACCAAAAGTATTTTAATTGTATCCTACCTGGTAGTTATACCACCCCATTTATGGTTTCTGATGGTAGGCATTTATCTCTTATTCAACATTTTACATGCCAATTCTTCTATTTTGGTTGGCAATACCAAATATCAAATACTTTATTGCATTGAATAAGTAAAGTTTCTGTCCATAAATTTGAGAAGGTGATGGAATTCCAGTTGAGCTATTTCAAATCCTAAAAGAGGATACTGTTAAAGGGCTGCACTCAATATACCAGCAAAGTTGGAAAACTCAGCAATGGTCACAGGACTAGAAAAGGTCATTTTTAATTCCAATCCCAAAGAAAGGCAATGACAAAGAATGTTCAAATTATCGCATAGTTGGACTCACCTCACATGCTAGCAAAGTAATTCTCAAAATTCTCCAAACCAGGCTTCAACAGTATGTGAACTGTGAACTTCCAGATGTTCAAGCTGGTTTTAGAAAAGGCAGAGGGGCCAGAGATCAAATTGCCAACATCCGCTGGATCACCAAAAAAGCAAAAAAGTTCCAGAAAAACGTCTACTTCTTTATTGATTATGTGAAATCCTTTGACTGTGTCAATCACAACAAATTGTGAAAAATTCTGAAGGAGATGGGAATACCTGACCACCTGACCTGCCTCCTGAGGAATCTGTATGCAGGTCAAGAAGCAACAGTTAGTACTGGACATGGAACAACAGACTGGTTCCAAATTGGGAAAGGAGTACATCAAGGCTGTATATTGTCACCCTCCTTATTTAAATTATATGTAGAGTACATCATGCAAAATGATGGGCTTAATGAAGCCCAAGCTGGAATCAAGATTGCCAGGAAAAATATCAATAACCTCAGATATGCAGATGACACCACCCTTATGGCAGAAAGTGAAGGTGACCTAAAGAACCGTTTGATGAAAGTGAAAGAGGAGAGTGAAAAGTCGGCTTAAAACTCAACATTCAGAAAATTAAGATCATGGTATCTGGTCCCATCAATTCATAACAAATAGATGGGGAAACAATGGAAACAGTGACAGACTTTATTTTTTTGGTTTCTAAAAATATTGCAGATGGTGACTGCAACCATGAAATTAAAAGATGCTTGCTCCTTGGAAGAAAAGTTATGACCAACCTAGACAGCATATTAAAAAGCAGAGACATTACTTTACCAACAGAAGTCCTTCTAGTGAAAGCTTTGGTTTTTCCAGTAGTCATGTATGGATGTGAGAGTTGGACTGTAAAGAAAGCTGAGCACTGAAGAATTGGTGCTTTTGAACTGTGGTGTTGGAGAACACTCTTGAGAGTCCCTTGGACTGCAAGCAGATACAACCAGTCCATCCTAAAGTAGACCAGTCCTGGGTGTTCATTGGAAGGACTGAGGCTGAAGCTGAAACTCCAATATTTGGGCCACCTGATGGGAAGAACAGACTCATTGGAAAAGACCCTGATGCTTGGAAAGATTGAAGACAGGAGGAGAAGGGAACGACAGAGGATGAGATGATTGGATGACATCATTGAGTTAATGGACATGAGTTTGAGCAAGCTCTGGGAGTTGGTGATGGACAAGGAAGCCTGGAGTGCTGAAGTCCATGGGGTCGCAAATAGTCAGACACAACTGAGGGGCTGAACTGAACTGAAATTTGAGGAGGTCTGTTAGTTGGGAAAGGCTAGGTTATGGTGTATCATCAAATGGAATCTTATAGGTTGATGACATGTGTCCACCCTCTCTTGCTGCACATCCTTTGTAGGTTGACCGTAGCTCTGCCTCATCATATTCACCTAAGGACCTAGACTGATGGAGTAGCCATTATCTGGCAATTTGCCTGCTAATGTAAGTGCAAGAAAAGAAAGTGTGACAAAGCACAAACTCATCTTCAAAGTTTCTGCCTATAAGTGACTTGCATCAGACTCATTTACATTTCACTGGCCAAATCAATTTGCTTGACACATTTGACTTCAAAGGGGGAAGTATACACCTCTTCTGGGGAGGCAGTGAATACTGATAAAGAGTAAAACAATCAACCATGTGAGGGACTTCCCTGGTGGTCCACTGGTTAAGACTTCACCTTTCAATGCAGGGAGTGCAAGTTTAATCGCTGTTCAGGGAGTTAAGATCCCACAAGCCTAACAGCCAAAATCAAAACATAAAACAGAAACACGTTATCAAAAAAAAAAAAAAAATCTTAAAAAACCCCAACCATATGACCTTAAAATTTAGAGCAGAGGTCAGTAAATGATAACCTATCATATACTTTCTTAAACAAAAGTTTTATTGGGACACGGTCACACCCATTAATTTACATGTGGTCTATGGCTGCTTTTGCACTAAAAATGGCAGAGTTAAGTGGTTAATACAGAGACCATATGGCCAATAAAACCTACAGTATTTACTCTCTGGGCCTTTACTGAAAATATTTTCCCACACTGAGTTGGAGAGGCAGAAGGTTACATGTGTAAACACCTAAAATGAAATGTGTCCCCCTTTCTTATTTACTTCATGAGTAAAGTCCCTGTTTTTTTGAAAGCAGGCAAAATCTAATTCTTTTTAAATCACATTGAAGCAGTAATGAGAAAATATACCATAAGACCAATATTTTTTTAAGTACTTTTAACAGAGAAAACAGATCTGATTGAAATGATGAGGGAAGATTTTTGGAGGAAATACTATTCAAAATGAGTGTTGAAAGGAGAAAGGTGTTCTCAGGGGTGCTTTCAAGGGAAAAGTATTGCAGAAACTGAAAAACTTGAACAAGAAATTTTAGGATACGTTCAAGGAATAGTGAATTCTTGATGATGATTAAATACTAGGATTTGTGATGCTAGAATTTGGGAAGATGAAGCTGTTCCTAGAAATACAAAAGTGCCATCTTGAATTTTAAAATTAGAACCAAATTATTAGAAGAGTCAGCAAAAGTGCTGAAAGGTGTTCAGGGTTTGAATCTTGGGTTTGCCATGTGGTAGTGACCTACTTTTATCTTAAGCAAATTACTTACCCCTCTGAGCGTCAGATACTCCTGCCTATAAATAGTAGCCACAACCTCACAGTTTTTTGAGGACTTAAAGATGAATGTACAGTATCTGTCCTATGTCTGATGCATAATAGACATTCAAAAGTTACAGCTATTTTTATTAATATTTTACTCTTTTTTAAACCACTGTCAATATACTTCTCTGACTTTTCTAGCCAGGCGCATTCCTAACTTAGATACCATTTCTAGGTTTGTATCCCTTTTCATGCTGTATCTGACTGGAAGAACCTGCTACTACCTGGGAAGGTCTACTATTCAACATCCATCTCAGACAGCTTCCTGTAATTTAAAATGAAATCTCTTCCTTTCACTTACTCGTATAATAGCTGTTCATAACACAGTTCTTTGAATTTAAGGTCCTCTTTGTGTGCAGTCTTCAATCATTCATAAGATCCTTGAGGGGAGGGCCTGTGTCTTGGTCTTGTTAGAATCTTTGTTATATAATTTTACAAGCAGAATTTACTTGGCAAAATGGTTTAGAAAGCATGTTATTTATTTCATGCTAGGATCTCTAGATAATCAATAAACCATCTTAGGAAAACCTTAATTCTGCAACTCCATTGATCTTTATAAATGAAAACAATATAGTCATAAGTTGTTCTGGGTGTTGAACTTTCTGTAAATTTTGAAACCAATTAAAGTGAATTGTGTTCTTTCTTATTAGCATGTAGGGAAGGCAGTCTTAAAATTATATTTGTGAAATTCTCTGATCAAAAAGAAGCTTTGCCATTATTGTTTATTTTCTAAGTACTTCATGAATAGCATATGGCTTAAGACCTCCCTAAATTTCTGCTGTGTGAAAATCACTAATAAATGACAGAATATTTAAAATGAAGAATCCAATGCATGTGGTTTAAAACTGTACAAGCTACTTCTAATTGTCCCTTTTCCTTTTGATAGGTTCAGATATTTAAAGCAGTACATTCTAAGTAAGGAGCTTATAGTCTTAGGGGTGGACCAGATGAGTCCCTGGAGCATGGGAAAACCTTAGAGCCCTTATTTATGTTAAATTTTTATCACCATCATTTAAAAATCTTTAATTGTATGTTTTAAAATAGATGTTATACATTCATTTTAGTATTTTATGTATACAATTTCTAAAAATATTAAATAATAAATTATAAAATAAAATTATTAAAAATTATTTAAAATTCATGTGCTCAAAATTTATTTACTGATAAGGCATAGAATTTTAAAAACTGGAGAAAACTGAATAATAGGAAAGCAGTAGATATATATGTGTATATATATACATAAGAAGTCATAATATTTAGTCATACATTTCATGTTTATTCATTTTTAAAAACAATGGTGATGGCTTTCTTTCTATACAGATTTCATTAGGATACAATACATAGTTTTGAAAAAATATTGGTTTCTGGTGGTGAAGTATCTTCTGGTAGCTTCAGGATCCCATCCAGCATTTTTAAGTTTGGCAAACAGGAGAACACTCTAAAGCAAAGGTTAAAGAAAAAAAAGTAACTGTACAAGAATTGTATTTCACTAACTCTATAATGAGTGGACTTCGCCTATTGTTGAAAGAAAGATGAGTGGCTATAACTTTATTCTGTTTTCCTTATCTTTGCAATGACATTAAGGTAAAATACAATTTGTGTTGATTGAGCTGATGACCCTGTCATTGCTTGCCTCTCTGGAAGTTACTAGATCGTTCAGCAGATTCTAAGTATTGAGCAGGGAGTGAAACTGCATACACTGTTTTCATAAGAAAACATCATTCCGGTTTTTACAATGTCCTATAAAGAAAAAAAAAGTCAAGCAGTGGATTTAGCTAACTAACCATGAGAGAAAGAATGAGATCATGAGATATGTACACATTACAAAATTGGAAGCTGTTTTTTAAAATAAAGCAAGTCCAAGTTGTCTAGTGATAGTTAAGGAAGAATTCTGCATGAGCGTTGTAAGGGGGGGTGGGAAATAATTTTTGCTGGGTTATTTTCTCTTAACAGAGAAGCTCACATTTCAAATTTAGACAGTCACTTCCAGCTTCAGGAGGTGGTCTTTCATGTCAACTCAGTTAAACAGTAGCCATATGCCTAGCAGCTTTATAAAGCAGCATTTTCTTTCAAGTGGACAGCTTTCCTGATTGGGGAGTTCTGGTGGCTCGGGCCAGAGGAAATGGATGGCAGTGGCATTGGCCCAGGATGAAAGATGCTGAACCTCTCAGGAGACATGCCATGTCAACTAATGATGGTGCCAACCTCCTGGAATGCTCCCATTGGCTGCATGATTTTCTTAGCTCTAAATGCTTTCTGTACAGTATCTCATTCTCACAACAATCCTGTCAAGTTAGTTTTTACCCCCTATTTTAAGTAACTTATCCAAGATCATAAAGACTGTAGGTGATGGAGTAAAGATTAAAATCTGTCTTCTGGCTCCAGTTTTCAGACTTGGCAGGAACTCCTAGTCCCCCCCTTTCTTTTTTTAAAGTCAAACTATTGGTGAACTAAGATAACCCTGACTTCTGAAGAATGGTAAAAGAATTTGCGTGTGGGTGTCCCAAGAAGTGGGCTGCCCTCTACCTCCTGGGACTTCCACCATTAGCTCTACCATTGAGTCCTTTCTCTTTTGAACTGTGCTGTCTTCTTATTGGAGGATCTGAAACAAAGGAGGAAGGGAAGACAGTCACAATTCTAGGTGTCAGTGATCAAGAAAAGCTTATGCTTAAATATTCTGATCGTGATGTAAAGGGTCACTGAAAGTCTGGCCTAAATCCTCAACACAAAGGTACCCAGTGACAAAATAAATGCTGCTATAATCCTCATGTGGATTTTTGGCTAGATAATTAAACCTAAATTTGGATGAACTTGAGACTTCAGCTTAGCTCTTCAGTAGGAGTGAATACTTAAATCCTTTCATACTTTAAAATGACCACATCTTTCTGTTTAAAGCAACCCTGTACTACCTTGGTCAATACAACCTGGCTTTTCGTAGCCTGATTGTCAGTATTTATACACCTTGGATTCAATCCAATAGAATTAATACTAAAAAAATAGAAGAACCTCATTATATCCTTCTTTTCCACATAATTCTATACCACCTCATGAATTTTGAAGATAGATTTATAGTGAGACCTCAGGGCATATCAGATTTCAGATAGTTAATCTAACACTATTGTTATAAGGCATTCTTTGAAGAGAGGCAAGTGACTGAGTTGGGACGAAAGTGTCTTCTAAAATCCCACATATTAATTAACCAAACTGAAATATAATACTAATAAATTATCTTTAAGACAGATATGTGCTATTTTATGAATGACATTGAAATGTCTAACTAAAACTCCTCTGACTGTAGGAAACAATTTTAAGCTTCAAAACATTATTTTGGTTAAATATTAGTTCAATCTAAAGCAACTGTGCTGCTAGATTTTGCTTATATAATATCAATTAGAGAATTTATTGTCAGAGAATATGAAATTTTGCTTTCAGACTATAGTCAAAGGGAAAACAATTGCAGTAATGAGATTTACGTAGTAACAACAGAGATTAGAATTTTTATTTTGACTTTTCATTGCACGTCATGGACTGAAGAGTCTGATGTTATACAGGCCTCTAGAATATAGTTGCTATTATGGGAAAATGTCAGTATGAGAAAGGAAAGTGGTGAGAGAACTATCTTTTGTAGAAATCGGATGTGGAGGAAGGACTATAATCACAGACCAGAATGGAGCCTAGAAATAATCTAACCCTTTGTGAGACAGATTCAGAGTGAGAGATGAGATGACTTGTGGTCATCTGGGGGCAAATATAGGTGTGGAACTCAGTTGCTTGTTTCTACCTTTTTAATTTCTATAAGTATACTAATAGTGTGGGCTTCCAAGGTGGTTCAGTGGTAAAGAATCTGCCTGCATTGCAGAAAATGCAGAAGACATGATTTCAGTCCCTGGGTCAGAAGATCCCCTGGAGGAGGGCATGGCAACCCACTTCAGTTTTCTTGCCTCAAGAATCCCATGGACAAAAGAGTCTAACAGGCTACAGTCCATAGGGTCTCAAAGACTCAGGCACAACTGAAGCAGCTGAGCACACACACATACTAAAAGTGGTGCTAGGAATTAGCTGCAGATAAATAGGTGGGCATATTACTTGGTGCACACTCAAGGTTGTTAGATTCCATTATTATCATCATTAAGAATGTTCCTAATACTGACAAAGAAATAAAAATGGTTTATTCTTGGCAGGTTTCCAGCTCTTTCAACCACTAGAGTAGATCGAATCAATTACTTTTTGGCATTCACTTAATTAATGGTGCACTTGTGGCCCAAAGATATGAAAGCAAAACCAGAGAATAAACAGTTTATAAGATGGTCACTTGGGCCTTGATGGGAACCTACATTTAGAAATTTTATAAAAAAACATCTGTTGAATATCATGAGAGAAAATGCATAGGATTTACAAGTCTAAAATTAAATATCTAAGTTTATGTAGAGTCCCATTACAGGGACTAAAGTTTGCACAGAATCATAAATTAACTGACAGAAGAGTATATTAAAAATTAAACACACACACAAAATCAGTTCAAAGTTCTTCAGGTGAGATTAGAAGCATGAATTGTTCAACACACAGTAGATGAGCTAAATACCTGCTGAGCAAATTTAAGCAAGATGGGAACAATGGTTAAAAGTATATAATATTCAATGAAGTAGAAAAGATGACTTAAAGCATTTGGGACCTCACCGTTTTCGGTAGTTTCGGTGAAATTCACAAGGGTTCCTCTTGAGCATAAGGGATTCCAGTGGCGTGCACCGTAAACTGGACAGCCCAGTCAGAGTCTCAATATGGTTGTCAGCCAAGGATAAATGCTGTATCTGAGGTATCTTTGGCAATTGCTTGAAAGATGTGAGATGATTTTTGTTCATGTTTAAAACTCTGCAACTGTATATAAAATATAAACATCTTGTCATTTGTCTCCTAAAGAGAATGGTAAACTACCAAATATTTCAAAGCACTAGCATGCCTCACCTAGACTATGACCCCTCAAAGGTGTGACAGTGACATTTTCTACAAATATGGTTGGGAACAAAAAAGAAATATGTGTATTAAAGTATCAAGAGAAAATAAACAGGGGAGATAAGACTGAAAGCTTGTCGAAGGCAAGAATACGTTTTCTTTTCCAATGTATATACTAGGTACCTGGCACTGTATTTGGTCCCTGGTGACTTCTCAATAAGTCCTGGATGAAAGAGTAAAGGGCTGCTTGAAATCTCAGCAATATGAAAGTTCACTCAAAGACACATGAAAGCTTCTGAAGAGTATTGCCCCTAAGTAGTGAGATTATAATTGTTTTCCTTTCTTTCTACTTTTCTGTACTTAAATTCGATATTGAGAAAAGAGCATTTAAAAAAATTTTTAAGACTTTTTTTTATGCAAAAGAGAGCTAAAAGCTACCCTTGGAAACAGAAATATGTGTTAGGCATTGAGGTTGAATACATTTTCCTGACAGAATATAATGCTTCTTAATATTTTTGCCTTAAAACCATAATTGTATAAAACCATGCCATTAAAGAAAATAATTCCAAATCTATCACTGACACCTCGCCTTACAGAAAAATTCCTTTATGCATAAGCTGGGATTTAATACTCTGAGGGAAACACAGGGTATTTATTTATAAACCTCATAGCCCACAAAGACACTTGGTAAATAATTATTGCTAATAGTAAACACGGTGCTAAACAGAGAGATGACAGTCACACAGCAGCATGACAAATACAAATTCACTTTGAACGGCCCCGCACATTTCACTATAATTTTTCACATCCATTATTTTCATTTCCCTTGTTTCCTTCCATTCTCCATAGGGATATTTTGCAGTCTTAACCATATCTTTGATAATTTCAGGTTTCCGCTCTTTCCTAGGTGTGTGCCATGTAAACAGTTGTATCTGACTCTTTGCCATTCCATGGACTGTAGCCTGTCAGGCTCCTTTGTCCATGGAATTTTCTAGGCAAGAATACTTGAGTAGATTGCCATTTCCTTTTCCATGGGATCTTCCCAACACAGTAATCAAACCAGTGCCTGTTGTGTCTCCTTTATTGCAGATGGATTCTTTACCTGCTGAGCCATCGGAGAGCCCCACACATAATCATTAGATGCAATTTAGTCCTATTGCACTTTCTAATGGAAAACCTATCTCAAGCAGATTCTGTCTCTCTGCCTCTCTCTCTGTCTTCATCTGAAATCTGTTCTTTCCTTATGTGCTAGTCATTTTTTCTCATTTTCAGCTGCCACTCTCTCAGCTTCTCAGTTCAGTTGCTCAGTCGTGTCCAACTTCTTGCAACCCCATGGACTGCAGCACGCCAGGCCTCCCTGTGCATCACCAACTCCCGGAGTGTACTCAAACTCATGTCCACTGAGTCGATCATGCCATCCAACCATCTCATCCTCTGTTGTCCCCTTCTCCTTCTGCCTTCAATCTTTCCAAGCATCAGGGTCTTTTCTTCCCATGAGTCAGCAGTTCTTCGTGTCAGGTGGCCAAAGTATTGGAGTTTCAGCTTCAGCATCAGTCCTTCCAATGAATACTCAGGACTGATTTCCTTTAGGATGGACTGGTTGGATATCCTTGCTGTCCAAGGGACTCTCAAGAGTCTTCTCCAACACCGCAGTTCAAAAGCATCATTCTTCGGTGCTCAGCTTTCTTTATAGTCCAACTCTCACATCCACACATGACTACTGGAAAAACCATAGCTTTGACTAGAGAGACTTCTGTTGGCAAAGTAATGTCTTTGCTTTTTAATATGCTGTCTAGGTTGGTCATAACTTTTCTTCCAAGGAATAAGCATCTTTTAATTTCATGGATGCAGTCACCATCTGCAGTGATTTTGGAGACAAAAAAATAAAGTCTCACTGTTTCCATTGTTTCCCTATCTATTTGTTATGAATTGATGGGACCAGATGCCCTGATCTTAATTTTCTGAATGTTGAGTTTTAAGCCAACTTTTTCATTCTCTTCTTTCACTTTCATCAAGTGATTCTTTAGTTCTTCTTTGCATTCTGCCATAAGTGTGGTGTCATCTGTGTATCTGACGCTATTGATGTTTCTCCCAGGAAACCTGATTCCAGCTTGTGCTTCACCCAGCCCAGCATTTCTCATGATGTACTTTGCATATAAGTTAAATAAGCAGGGTGACAATATACAGCCTTGACATACTCCTTTCCCAGTTTGGAACCAGTCTGTTGTTCCATGTCCAGTTCTAACCATTGCTTCCTGATCTGTATACAGACTTTTCAGGAGACAGGTCAGGTGGTCTGGTATTCCCATTTCTTGAAGAATTTTCAGTTTGTTGTGATCGACACAGTCAAAGGCTTTGGCATAATCAATGAAGGAGAAGTAGATGTTTTTCTGGAACTCTCTTGGTTTTTCGATAATCCAACAGATGTTAGCAATTTTATCTCTGGTTCCACTGCCTTTTCTAAATCCAGTTTGAATATCTGGAATTTCATGGTTCATATACTGTTGAAGCCTAAGTTGGAGAATTTTGAGCATTACTTTACTAGCATGTGAGATGAGTGCAACTGTCAGGTAGTTTGAACATTCTTTGGCATTGCCTTTCTTTGGGGTTGGTATGAAAACTGACCTTTTCCAATCCTGTGGTCACTGCTGAGTTTTCCAAATTTGCTGGCATATTGAGTGCAGCACTTTCACAGCATCATCTTTTAGGATTTGGAATAGCTTAACTGGAATTCCATCACCTCCACTCACTTTGTACATAGTAATGCCTTCTAAGGCCCATTTGACTTCACATTCCAGGATGTCTGTCTGGCTCTGGGTGAGTGATCACACCATCGTGAATATCTGGGTCATGAAGATCTTTTTGTATTAGTTTTTCTGAGTATTCTTGCCACCTCTTCTTAATATCTTCTTCTGTTAGGTCCATACCATTTCTGTCCTTTATCAAGCCCATCTTTGCATGAAATATTCCTTTGGTTACTCTAATTTTCTTGAAGAGATCTCTAGTTTTTCCCATTCTATTGTTTTTCTCCTTTCTCCTTTTCTCCTTTGCCTTTTGCTTCTCTTCTTTTCACAGCTATTTGTAAGGCCTTCTCAGACAACTATTTTGCCTTTTTACATTTCTTTTTCTTGGGGATGGTCTTGATCCCTGCCTCCTGTACAATGTCATGAACCTCCATCCATAGTTCTTTGGGCACTCTATCAGATCTAATCCCTTGAATGTGTCATTTCCACTATCACTGTAAGGGATTTGATTTTGGTCATACCTAAACAGTCTAGTGGTTTTCCCTACTTTGTTCAATTTAAGTCTGAATTTGACAATAAGGAATTTGTGGTCTGAGCCATAGTCAGCACCCAGTCTTGTTTTTGCTGACAGTATAGAGTTTCTCCATCTTTGGCTTCAAAGATTATAATCAATCTGATTTCAGTATTGACGATCTGGTGATGTCCATGTGTAGAGTGTTCTCTTGTGTTGTTGGAAGAGGGTGTTTGATATGACCAGTGCATTCTCTTGGCAAAACTTTACTAGCCTTTGCCCTGCTTCATTCTATACTCCAAGGCCAAATCAGCCTCTCATATTCACCATATCACAGATCCTCAATCAGATAATGTTAGGGGACATGACTGACAAACCAAGTTTGATTTTTCTCCTGGGGCAGAAGAGAAGGAGGCTATGAATATACATGCATCAATTTTCTCCTCTCTTGATACATTGATTTGACAGATGTAGAGTCTGAATTGCAATTATATAATTTTGTATTAACATTGTATTTCTGAAGAAAGAAAGGCCAAAAGAATACATCTTAAGAATACTAAAACTGGGTCAAGTCTTTTCTTTAATGATAAGAGTTTCCCTTTTTCTCTCTTCTTTTTTATATAAGATAGGAAAAATTTGGAGGTTTACTGATTTGGATCAAGTCAAATTCACATACCCCAAATTAATGGTCTTCTAGTGTAGTATTTTAAATTATGTTATGTGACTATTACTATTTGTTCTTGTACATTTATTTAAATAAATATTACAAAAAATAACCAATACATCTTTATTTTATCCCTAGAAGAGAGGCTAGGGGGAAAAATTGAACAAATTAACATCAAGTAACTGATGCTGGGAAAGATTGAGGGCAAGAAGAGAGTGGCGTGACAGAGGATGAGATGGTTGGATGGCATCACTGTCTCAATGGACAGGGAGATAGTGAAAGACAGAAAAACCTGGCATGTTGTAATTTGTGTGGTCACAGAGTTGGACATGACTTAGTGACTGAATAACAACAACCAACTGAATAAATTAAAATGGCAGTGATATTAAGATTCCTCTGAAAAATTTTATTTTGGTACTTTAAAATTTGTCATTTGAAAAGAATATAAGTAAAATCAAATGTTATACAAGTCTGTCTAAAGTTGGGAAGGGACTTTGAAAATGACTGTAGCTCTTCAGGGACCATTGCATATTCTGCCACTTCCTCTGTCTGCTGGGCCGTATCGCTCCTGGTAACTGTGATGAGCTCTTTTCATTGCCCTGCCTCAGCCCCGGCTCAGAGATGTAGCTTAATCTGCTCAAGGATTTACCTTTCCTTCTTGTGGCTGCTTGATATTTCCTAATTCTTTTCTGGGAACTTCTGTCTGCCCCTCTGATGGCTACCACAGCTTGCTCTAGCTACACACCTGCTTGGTGAAGCAAAGGGCAGCTCTCCACAGAGTTCTCAAGCAATCCTGAGCAAGGATGCAGATTATCTTTACTATTATCTTTAGTGTCCTTGGGACATCAAAGAGTCCATATGAATTAAAAATTCTTTTATTTCTGTCACTGTTCTGATTGACAACTCCTACCCCTCTATTAGAATGCAAAGAATTTTATCTTAAATCAAATAAGAGAGTAAACTGAAAATAAATAAAATGTTCTTGGTTAAAAAAAAAATTTTTTTTAAGCAAGTGAACCTGAAGTCAAGACTCTTGTCAACTACCTATAGAGTCTTTCCCTGTAAATGGTCAATAAACATGACTAAAAATCACTGTCTTACAATGATAATGTGTATATAATGTGATTGTATTTCCAGTTCACTACACAAGGAAGATAGCAAGCTTTTCTGCCAATATGTCCTATGATTATTAATTATTCCCCTAAGAACTGGTAATAACAATATTAATTTGAAAAGGAAAAGATTTTTCTTGCTAAAGTGTGACAGTTTGATTTATAAATTTCCCTTTTTGCCTTGCTCAGACATCGCTTAGCACTCTCACTTTCAAGGCCTGACCGCATGAGCAGAGCCACATTAGGTAAAGACATTGATCACATGTACCCATATAATAAAGACTTGACTTTAACTTAGAAACTGGACATGCTAGGGAGAAGGTACCTTGGCAATCTTAAGGCACTTAAATCCACCAGTGAATTGTCCACTAACCAGAGGGTTTCAACTCGAATTAGTCTTCTAAGAATCCTGTTAAAATTTTCAACTTGATAAGGGTCCCCCAAATCCTGAAATGAAAGGTTCAAATTCTGAAGGGAAAAACAAATAAAAAGAAAAAGCAAGTGCTTTGTCAACTTTTAGAAATTGTTATTAATTTTAACTGTTATATACTTAAGTTAGCAGTTTTTACTGTTTTGTTTTTTGGTCTTCTAAAATATTCACACATCCAAACACAGAATTATTGCAGAGATTTTCAAGATGGGAAAGGAGGGTAAAGATATTGACTGGATTGTTTAGAATTAAACACCAGGTGGGAGGTGGCAGGTAGAGATGGAAAGATCCTTCGATTTTGAAATTTTTCTGATGTGAAAAGTAGAAGGGGGTAAAGCACTGTTTGGGTTATATGATTAGTTATCTTTGAAATGCAAGTCACTCAGTTGTGTCCGACTCTGTGACCCCATGGACTATACAGTCCATGGATCTCCAGGCCAGAATACTGGAGTGGGTAGCCATTCCTTTCTCCAGGGGATCTTCCCAACCCAGGGATCGAACCCAGGTCTTTAGCCTCCTTGGAAATTCTCAGAAATTTCATTTATAAAAATTTCAGAGTTAGATGTCATCATTCAAAAGATGGAAAATGTGATTTTATTTTAAAATAACCAGGGGTATATACATATACATAGTGTGACATATTTCTGAGATAGTAGATATTTTATTGTTACTTTTAACATCAGTCAACTTTGATGTCAAAGAGATTAAAACCACTCTCAGTGGTAGCATTGGTCTTATAAACTCTATTTCTAAAAGTCAAGTTTACTTTTTTTGTTTCCAAAATTTTGCCATCAATTTCTGTGACTAGAAATTATTGCATAAGATGACATTCCTTTTTTAAATTGGAAGCAAGACAATTTACCATTTTTAAAGAAATACAGATATCTCTATCTAAAAAAGGTCTTGATATATTCAGATATTAAACATTATGAAATTTGATACTTTAATTTCTATTTTCCCAAAGTATAAAAGGTCTTCATTCTAAACAAAACTAAAGAAATATTGAGATTATATCTATCATTTCCACATTAAACATCACCTTCTCAAATAGGCTGCTTTCCCAACAAGTTTTTATGTAATAGATTAGAGTTCATTTAGCCATTCTCTTGCAGTATAATTATCTAAAGGCCAATTAAACTTTCTATGAGAAATTTTTAGCAAGGTACCATTGGCCTTTGCAATATATCCATGGTTTAAATGACAGCTATAAAGAACAAATGCTTGTATACACTGGAATGATTACTTTTAAAAGAATCCTGGGAGTGGAGGTTAAAGTTTTAGGTGTGTTGTTTACATTTTTCAAATAAATAAGTAGGTGCACTATACAAATTTTAAAGAGTGGAATGTATCCATTATATGTGGCTAATTAAAATTAATTTTAGAAAGAAAAGAAAACATTATACTGGGAAACAGTATTCTACTTTCCTAGCTTCCCTTAATAAGTTGTGTGACCTCGGGCAAATTGTTTCTCTTTCTAAACTTTCCTTTCCTTTTTGAAAGGAAAGTGTTTGGACCAGACCCAATCTGAAGCTAATTCCCAACCCCTAATTCTAGAATTCTATGACATACAAGATTCATCTGTGAAACAGAAGAGGCACTGGGAGATCCCAATAAGTCTCATTTCTGGAAGATTTCCTAAAATCCTCACATGCAATTTGATCACTTTGAGAAACCTCACAAATATTGGCATCTTACTCGGTTATAAAGAAGTTCATTTATTCTTTTATTGCTACCAATGCTTATTTTTCACAGTAAGTCTTCAGTCCTCTGCTTAACCATGACTTGAACACTTGAGTGATGGCAACCCCACAGGTAGGTAATGGTTGAGAGCTAACTATGGGAACTGTTTCAATGCTAGTGGCTCAGCCAGCTGAGTCATTTTCAGCCCCAAGAAACCACACCTCAAATCCTTCAATGCTGAAAGTTTGATTTGTTCCAGGATAGCTCTGTTCAGACCCCAGTGGCTGCCCAGATCATCAAAACTTTTAGCTTTTACCACATCATTCAAAGGAGTCCAGATTACATCATAAACTCATTGATAAGAATTATCATTCAACACTTAACTTTTTATTATAAAAAATCCAATTTCATTCTCTGTTCTTTTAAGCTTTTTCCAAAGTTCAGCAATATCAATATGAAATGACTCTTAGAAAACAAGTAGCATGTCTTGATGAAGATAAAGGGTGGGGAAAAGAGATGGAGCACCAGTCACAACTATTTTCAGAGAAATCTCTAGAGATGTGCTTAAATGTGTTTTGTTGTTTATTCTGGCAATTGACTTTTTTTTTAATGCCATAATTTAGTCAATGAAGGAAATATGCTTTTTCTTTTTTTTTTTAAGCTCTCACCGTGCAGTCCTCCCAGTTTTCCTGCAGCCACGTTTCCCATTTGTTTTTTTCAAGGACTATTTTCTGTGAAGGCAAAGTACATTCCTCCTCTCTGAAGAGCAGCTCTTCGGCAGAGGGTCCTGAGCAGAAATCACAGGTGAGATCTTGGAAGTAGGTTCCTGAAGACAGGATCAACACCCTCACTGGATGCATGACTGGTTGTTTTAAACTTCCACTTGATATTAGGACTGAGGGAGACAGGATTGAGCTCTTATGCCCCAATAGTGTGAGCATTAACAAAATGTGATGTATGTGACTAAATACACTTCTGCCTGCCTAATCAGGCTGGGGGAGAGATGGGGACCAAAGAGGAGCCAGGACTTGGCCACTATGAACACTTTCTAATTGTTTAAAATTATTTTCCCTGAAATTTGCTGAATAACTCTCATGTCTTCCAAACAAAATACAGTGAAACCTCCAATGTGAAAACACTAAATCAGATGTCCAGGTATGACAATAATAGATTAATCAAGAAATATTATTAAATATTTAAATCCCCTAGTTTCTGTGTTTCTCTTCCTGCTGCCAGAAGCCTTGAGGCCATCTCTGATGAGCTTACTTCCTAGGCCTTCCCATCACCAGATGAGTTATCCAAGAGAGAGGAAATAGGAAACAAATCAGCAATTTTATTTCTTTTTCATCTGTCTTACTTTTTTTTCAGTTTACAGTAAAGTGAATACAGTTATCAGAAAAAATAGGGCTGTAGATTATTTTAATTTAAATTGTTCACAAGTCTGCTACCTATGGTCTAGGTTTCTGTAGAGGATCAAAAGTCAGCTTTAACTTAAATTCTCACATATAGATTTCTTTTTAAATGCAATTTAGCACATTACTGTGACAAATATTGTGAGGTTCAGAGATAATTTGATGACTTTCTAGAGTAATTAAAAGGGAGGAATGACCTCTATTAACTGTAGGGAAAAGTCAACATGTAGAGTTAACTTTTAATCTTACATCAATTACTTCTAGCTCAAGCAAGTGAGAAAAATCACCAGTATAGTAGCTTTAATCTTCATATAATTTTCTCTTTAGGGATCATGAAGTCACTCTTGACTTTCTTTCTCTTTTGCCTCTTAATTCAGTAAACCACCTAATCTTACCAGTTTTCCTCTTGAGAATCTGACCCTTCCTTTTCAATGTCCAGACACTCACATCTTCCTACCTGAACTGTAGCTACTTTCTCTTAGATCTCCTGCTTTGTAATCTTTTCTTCAGCATAAATGACACAAATTGCTATCCAGCTCTCCTAAAAACAATGTTTACCATGGGACTGATATTTTCAAAACCTTTCAGAAGTTTCTTATTGCTTACCAAATAAAGATGGAAAAGCCTAGTTCATCAGGCAATGTTTTCTACAATCTTATCCCAGGTCCCATTTCCAAACTCATTTCCTGCTATTTTCCAGCCTTCTTGTCCTCTAAATCAGGTTTGCACATAACTTCCAGGGTTGGGGAAAGGGTATTTTGTTTCCAGTCTGGAGTTAAGTAGCAGGTAATTGTCTGACTCCAGATGATTAATTTTACTTTTCTGAGCTGTACAGTTTTCCACATCTGCAAAAATATGGGGAAGTCTAGCATCAAGGGCCCATCAAGGGCTGAATTTGGTGAGAAATTGTGTTTGAAGTTCACAATACTTTATAAAGATTTTATAAATTTCTAATTTATAAAATTATTTCTAATACTTTTAGACCAACATAGGTTTTCTTATTGTCATAGACCCTGGCACTCTTATCATGCTGCCACAGGCAAACTTCACTCTTTCCTGATGCCAATCAAGCCCCTGAAAGCCACCCTAAACATTGTTGTTTAGTCACTGAGTCATGTCTGACTCTTTTGAGACCTCATGGACTGTAGCCCACTAGGCTCCTCTGTCCGTGGGATTTCCCAGGCAAGAATACTGAACTGGGCTGTCATTTCCTTCTCCAGGGGATCTTTTCCACCCAGGGATCAATCTCACATCTCCTGCATTGGCAGGCAGATTCTTTACTGCCGAGCCACCGGGTTTGCTTTTAATTTGCTTCCAACTCTAACATTTTGTATTTCTAAGAGTCAGACCTGGCTTCATTTGTACCCACTTCTCCTCACTCCATTTTTTCTGGAATGCATGATTTCAAAGGTGAAAAGAACACAGAAACGATATTGAAGGTATCAAGAACAAACTTTGCTTTTTGTGGCAAGTCTGTCTGGACTCTGATGGGTGATAATGAGCCCATTTATGAAGGATTTATGGAAGGCAATAAGAGCAAGAGACCAATACTTCATTATTTTGACAAAAGCATCAGTTCTTTCATCAGACACAGGTGGAAACCAAGAATCTCACCTGCGCTTTCAGGCATTTCTCTCATAACAAGCTGTAATGTTGCCACTTAGGAAATTACATAGCCTGAAGGTGGTAGTATCCCAACTACTTTACAAATTAAATATCCTTGTACTAGGAAATCACCTTCTTCATTGATTAGGATGATTGGAATTAAAAGTTACAGCACTGGAAAAACTGGACCAGTCAACTCACTGACTGGGGAGATCTCAGGCTTTATTGTCTTTATTTACACCCTCTCCCCCACACCAAATTTGGTAGTTTCTTTGTGCAATAGCTATACCAGAGTTATTAAACTCTGCCCTGTATTTTTTGTTTGATATCTATTGATCTTCTGCTCTTTCAATTATTTCTTTTTAAAGCAGCTTGCAAATATTTCTTTGAAGTTAGAAGCCAAAGGTCACTTCCACTGTGAGGAGATGTATTAAATTGGATTCTTTTTATAAAAAAAAAAAAAAAAACAAAAAACCTCAGACCTGCTTGGTAATTGAAGATATATCTCAGCAGCTGAGAACTGAAGTCTGGAATATCTGACAGCCCAGGGACGTTGGCTTTCACCTGCCACCTCTGAGCTTGTTCTTTGTCCCTTCATTGGATTTCTAACTCCTAACAGCAGTGACTGAATTAACTTGCTGGGGGATTTTTGCCCAGGAAGAATCTATTCTTTAAAATAATTCTGGCAACAATATGTTCTTTGGCTTCATTTAATTGGGAGGAGTTAAGTCAGTCTGTATCTGGCAATCAAAGCCCTGGGAAATTGCTGTTTATCGCACACCAGCTAACCTTTCTTTTCTTGGGAACTCTTCCTGAATGTACAACTGGGGCAACTGAGATCAACTGCAGTAATTTTGATGGGTGTTTCAGGATCTAATCTAGAAAGAGGGGTGTTCTTAGAATGCTTTTGAAATGCACTTGTTCTCCATCTCACACAAAAAACACTTAAAATTTAGGGCAATGAACAAGGGACATCTGTTTTCCTCATGGCTTGAGTTGATGGGATTTTTCACTGTTTCCTATCCCCTAGATCATGCTCTATTCCTTTTACGACCAGTCACTTGAGAGAGATTGGGTGTTGTTAATGGCCTAATGGAAGCAAAATGTGCCTTATCTCTGGAGAGTGATGATATCCTCTGCATGAATGACCACTAGGATCTTCATGAGGGCCGATTTTGCTGACTGATGACCTCAGCACATGACTTGGCTGCCTAGATCAGAGAAGGAGGGAGACAGCTGGACTCTTTACACATGCTCCTTTTCAGTTTACTCCTAGATTTTTATTCTTCTGTCATCTTCTCCACTTTCTTCAGTTCTGCAGTTCTCTCTAAATCTCAACTCTCCACCTGTCACTCCAAATACAATTTATTTTGCCTCATGGTGGCCTACCACAATTATCAATGACCTCCACCCACATACACCTGCATAAATGCCAATACTCTTATGCTCCGTTCCCAGTGTTTCACTTCCTATTCAAATGTCTTCATTTCCTGCCTCTCTCCAAGCCCCCTCAGTCAATTTTTCCCATAGTAGGGATCTCAGATCACCTACAACAGAATCACCTATAATAATTTTAATAAATGCAGATTCCAGGGCCCCACTGCATACTAACTACATCAGACACTTCAGGCATAGGGCCTGGGAATCTGTGTTTTCTGCACACTTCCAGGTAACTTGTGCACACACTGAAGTTTACGAGCCTACTAAACCTTGCCTTCTTTAGCCCCTGATGTAACCCTTTCTCTTTCTTTTGTTGATGAACTCTATACCTGTGACATACATGGCCTCATGGCCTCTGATCTCCTTCCTTCCTAATTCTCCATACTTTATTTTTATTGTTTATTTATTTTTTCATTAAAATTTCTTTATAGTAGGTCTTTACTGGTTATTTACTTTAAACATAGATGTGCATACATGTCACTAATTTCCCATAATTTGTTGCTCTTAGAAAAATATTCTAAGGTCTCCAAAGGAAAGTATAATTTACCTCTAATAGTACTATCTAACAACATTTTATTATTATAAAATATATTAATATAATATATAATCTAAATTATTACATAAAATAATGTTTTATTATATAAGCCAGTGAATGCTTAGCTGAAAATAGATATGGTAGAGTTAAACCGTAAGAACATATTTAACTCACAATTTTATAAAAAGATGTTATTTTAATCACCTTTGTCATTTGAGTTTGAGTGAAAGAAGAAAAGCATTAGTGGATAAAGTAATGCAATTGAGAGGTGGAAATGGGCAGATGAATATACCTATAGCAACTTTTCTTATATCAATATTACAATTGTATGATAGACAATGTATCTGCAAGTCTACAAATACAGATGTAAATTAGCCAAGATACTTGATATTTTATAAAGACCAAATACTCACTGCAGCAGGAATTATGTCTAATATTATTTCATCCGCTTATGAAGGATGCAAAAAGATAACAGTCTCTGTTCCTACAGAACTTATAATCTATTGCAGCTACTTCTAGAAATCAAACATCATGTATATCAAGGACTTCAGATTAAAAATCCTTCATACTGTCACACCAGCACACTTATAAAATCTGACAGTATGAAAGAGGAATAATAAAGCGTTGGTTATTTTACCAAGTTTAAAATGTTTACTGAAAATGCGTAATGAAACTACTGGTTTATTTAGATTCTCTTTTAATGCTTTTTAAATCAATGTAGGATTAACCAGCTTAAAGTCATCCACTGAAGTAACAGTGTTATTCACGATCATAAAATTCCAACAAAGATCATTGGTTAAATAAATTTAATAATATCCTTATGATGGAAAGATATGCAACTTCTAAACAATTTGTTTAGAGTAATGTTTATAACATGGAGCAAAGAAAGGCTCACAGCATCAGATGAAAAAACTCAAGAAATACAGATGTCCATATTATTTTGTAAGGAAATACATATATGCTTTTCAAAAAAAGACTAAATGGAAATAAAAGTCACAGTGACTATTTCTGGATAATTGAATTACAGGTTCTTCTGTTTTTGTTTTCTAATAGTTAATATAGAACATTATTATTTATATGATCAGCTATAAGATTATGCTCTTAGGGCTTCTCTGGTGGTCATTGGTTGAGTCTGCCTCGCAATGCAGGGGACACTGATTTGATCCCTGGTCTAGGAAGATCCCACATGCCACTGAGCAGTTGAGCCCATGCGCCACAACCGAGCCCGCATTCTAAAGCCTGAGAGCAGCAGCTACTGAGCCCACACGCCGAAGCTACTGAAGCCCTTGCACCCTAGAGCCCATGCAGAAGCCCAGTGAGAAGCACGTGCCCTGCAATGACGAGTAGCGCCCCCTCACGGCAAGTAGAGAAAGCCCACACGCAGGAGCAAAGAGCCACCACAGCCCGAAAGTAAAATAAATAAAGGAATAAATCTTAAAAGAAAGAGAGTGTGCTTTTAAAGGTGGTTTCACTATATTAACAACTATATGGTCTTGAAAAAGGAAATTTTTCTACCTCTAGGTCATACAGGTTTCTATCCCCAAGTAATGTCTTGTTATCTTCAAAACACATCTACCAAGAGCATGTACAAAAAGATCACACACTTCTGTTCCTTTACCTTCTCTTACTCGTGGGCAACGCAGTTGGCTTCCTTGGATGTCATTTTGTTCTACTTTGTGCCAAGTGAGGTACTTAAAAGAATCTGATGGAAGCTTTAAAGTAAGAGACAAGAGAAATATCATCTGGCGATAAATAGTTCACTTACTTCATGTGTACAAGTAATGTGAACCCATCCAAACATTGAGCTAAATTGAACTCTAGGTAACTAATGACATGCTTATTGATGTTATGTTAGTCCAATCTAAATTATTTATTTTTATTCAATTTTGCATCTTCCAATACCTGCAACTGATTTATGTTTGATGACAAATGATAGCACAAATAAATATATGCACTCATTCATGAATCCACTTTACACCACCTCTAATAATATGTCCTCTGCTATTTATTGAATAGCTCATGAGGAATCGCATTCTATTTTAGAATAGTTGTAATTGCTAAAGGTTCTTCATTATATGGACCTGAAGTAATCCCTCTAAGTTAGTCCACTTACAAAAGCTCTGCCTTTTGAGGCTACCCAGAAGAATCCCTTCACATGTGACTACTATTTTAAGTGTCTGGTAATAGTTGTCATCCTCTTTGTCATTTAGTTATTACTTATAGACCATGGTTTACAAATTATTGACTATTCAGGAAAAGCGTGGTTCTCCTTGGGAAGAGTTCCATTTTACTGACATTGTTCCTAAAATGTGTGGCCAATATTGAATGAGATATTTCAGCTCTCTGGTCAACTTTCTTGTTCTGGACAATGTATTGCTGACCAGAATATGTGTCAAGATCACATCTGGGGCAATTTTATGCTGTTTATTGCTACTGAAGCTGTAGCCAATCAAAATTCCTAGTATCTTACATGACTTATGATAGTTTCAAGGTTAGCACAAACAAAAAGGCATATTACTCAGCACAGAAAATGTTAAATACATACACCATAGATTCATTCTTCTGTTAGCCATGTTATACCTATACAGACAAACCAAGGACATTTGATTTGAAGAAATGCCATTACAGTATTTGGAACAACTACATTCATCTCACAGAACAGTATTTTGTATAGTTTTTCTTTGCTTGAGGCTGTGTGACTAACATAAAAGACATTTTCATCATTAAATAAGCTTATGAGGCACTGGATTAAACAAAGCTAACCATTTATCTTTACTACAGGACTGCTCTGAACCTTTAGTATCTTAAGATATATTTTGAGTCTATACTACAAAGTATTTTCTTGGAGTTGTAAACCATAGAACCTTTCATTCTTAGCATAGCACATGGAACTAGCCCATCCTATAAAGCAAGATTTGGGGCAAGCTGCCTCAAAATAAATTGGGAACAGGTGGGTTTTTAATAATCATTTAGCTTTGATCTTTTACCTTCATTACTTACTTACTGGATGACCTTAGTTGGTCCATAAACATTTAAACATATTCATTTAAAAACAACAAAATTCTCTAACTTGATTAACAGCAACACTTAAAAGTTAATTAATGCTTGAGCAATTCTTTGGGACAATCCGAGGATTTGCTAACATACTTTCAAGTAATTCACTTATTCTTCAGAACTATATTTTTAAAAACTAAGAAGCACAAACACATTTTAGATTATTGAAAAATGTAGTCTATCTTTGGCTGTTCAGTTTACATGTTTGTGGAAGCATCTTTCCCAATCTGTTATGTCCTTTTGCATTTTTTTTGCTTGTTACTGTCATAGAATAAAAAATTTTAAGTTAAATTTCCTGTAGTTACCACATCCAATAGCCTTTTTGTGCTATTTCATGAGACTCTAGCTGGGGAAAAATGAATCTAAGCTAAAGCTATATTGAAAATAAAGCTTCTGTTTTTCAACTGATATATAATTTTGTGTAAAAAAACTGCTAGTTTTTTAAAGGAGTTATGTGGTTGATTTGAGGGTTTCTAACATCACAGGAAAATGAGCCATTGCATTTCTTTGTTTATATCTATGAAAGGCTGTCAACATATTGCAGTTGTGTGACCATGCTTTCTTCTTAAAGGACTGATGAATATTCCTGTGTCTTACCCTGTTCTTTTTCTTTTTTGATTTTGATGAACCAAGTGATTAATCCATTGGTTCAATAAATATTTTTGAAACTAGAATGATTCATTTCAACTCACTAATTTATTGAAAAATAAATATGGTGCGCCTGCTATGTGGCAGGGACTATCTCAGACACTAAAGATACAAAGTTAAATAAAATATGGTATTTGTGCTTGAAAAACTCATTTTCTGTTATTTGAGAGGCAAACATAAAAATAACTCATTTTCATCCAAGGAACAAGTGGAAAATTTTTGAATGAAGGAAAGGAGGGACAAAGCTTTGTGATTCCACTTAGATGGGTTAAAGAACAATCTTGGAAATGGTGAGTTTAGGAGGAAAATTTTTTATCTTGTGGACAAAGGATATTCCATAAAGAAAGGAGATAATTCTTAGACTACAGACAGAATTTGAACTCAGTGGGGAAAGGAAGGGACACCATTGTTATCTCTGGTCATTGTCTTTTCTATTCATTTCTATCTCTTTTGTTTTCCTCCCTCCACCCCAGATTCTTTCCTTTCTGAGTTGGGACTGAGAGTAGCAACTTTCATTTTCTCCCCAGTTACAAGGATCGGTTTAAGACATGTATGCGTGTGTGCTAAGTTGCTTTGGTCATGTCCAGCTCTTTGTGGCCTTATGGACTGTAGCCTGCCAGACTCCTCTGTCCGTGGGATTTCCCAAGCAAGAATACTGAAGTGGGTTGCCAAGCCCTCCTCCAGGGGGTCTTCCCTACCCAGGGATCGAACCTGCATCTCTTATGCTCCTGCCTTGGCGAGCAGGTTCTTTACTACTAGCGCCCCCTTGGAAGACATGTATACACTTATTAAAAAGTGTAAAATGTTAAGTTAAATGCATGTTAAACTTACGACTAAGTAAAGAACTAATTAAAAAATTCTTACCAGGGATGATATTCCAGAATCCGAATGAGAATATAGTGTTCTGTTCCTGGAGAGAGCCCACAGGGTGTGTGTCTCACTCAGATAGGAGCTGTGGGATGAATTAGATGGACAAGTCTCCTGATCGCTTGTGTTTTGACCTGAGGAGCTGAGTGAAAGAAAATGCTTAAGAGGTTCAAGAGGGAGGGGATATATGAATACTTATGCCTGATTCACATTTTTGCATGGAAGAAACCAATACAACATTGTAAAGCAATTATCCTCCAGTTAAACATTTTAAAAAATGCTTGAAGTTTTTAAATGTAAATATCTTTGTATAAAACAACAATAGCCACAAATTATAAAGCACCAGCTTTTCCATTTATAGGAGAGATAAATGATACCCTAGGAATTCTATCATAGTCCTAAACACATTTTTTATGGCTGACAGTCACTTAAAGAAAATTCTCCTCCAGGTAAGAGTGTCTACAGAGACTGCACATCTTAGAAAAGTAAATCTAAGGGTACACACAAATACATGCTCATAGGATATAAACAAGGAAATCAGCCCTAATTTTGGAATACCATTCCTAGTAGAACTACTCTTACAGATTTGGCTTGTGCCAGATAAGCTTTAAACTTCCTGCTGGTTTTCCCATTGATCTGGGTCTTCTGTTTTCCCTGAAATTTCCCCCGAACCTATTATATTTCCTCAAATTGGTGGCAAACATATTAAAAATTCAGGTTCTTGAATCAATTTTACTCACTTTGAAATACTGCTCAAATATTTCACTTAAAAACAGTCCTATTCTCTCTGTATTCCCATTGTTATGCCACTGAGATATAAAATGTCTTTTTGCTTTCCTGCATTTATTATTTACTGTTATTCTTACACTTTTCCCTTTCTCCTCAGGAGTGGTTATATTTCTCTTTCTGTAACTGGTACTGTATATTACTTTAGGTCAATTTAAAAATGATATCTGAGTATGCTTTTCCATGTTAAATAAAACTAGAAATTGTATCTATCTCTGGCCTCTTTTTATGCTTGATGGATTGTTTTTCAGGCTCCGAGAATCTTAAGAGACAGCATTCTATATTTTATGGCACAGTTATTATGAAGCTCTGTAGCAATTTTGCTTACAAGAAACTGACACATCTCTTGTATATTGAAGTTGCCTTCATGAAGTATAATGTAGAAATGTCTTTCATTTTTCATGTATTAACTGATGTGTTAGAAATAGAAGAGCATAGCCATTACATCATATTCTAAAAATAGTGCTACTATGCCATTAAGAAAATAAAACAACTGTGCCTTGTTATCAAGGAAAAAATTATCCCTCCATCTACCACTAAATAGCAAAAGATTTGGTCTTAATCATGTGAAAAAGTCAGAAAATATATATCTCTCCAATATTCCCCAATTGAGCAATTCTTTAATAACCCGGATATGGTTTTCTTGACATTACCAAAGAATACCTTGCTATGGCAACGAATTAACAAACATTAGAACATTACCGTGTGCAAAATTACTTCTGAAGCAGGTAAATCCTGCTATCTCTAACCAGAGGTTTTTTTTTTTTTTTGCCAACAATCGGGGGAATAAAATAAGGCAAAATGGAATAGTATTTCAGGGGATAAACAGAGGGTAAACATTTAACTGACTTTTGGTTCTCTTGTCTTTATGAAAATATGCTAGCTGTTTTCTGCCAAAATGAAATCAGGACAATAAGGATAATGACATGACTGACTCTTCTGTGATTCTGAACTTTAGTCATGGTTACACAGTGATGAGGGCCTGACAAAACATGGTCCACTGGAGAAGGGAATGGCAAATCACTTCAGTATTACTGCCTTAAGAACTTTATAAACAGTATAAAAATCTGGCTTAAAACTCAACATTCAAAAAACTAAGATCATGGCATCCAGTTGTATCACTTCATGGCAAATAGATGAGGAAAACGTGGAAACTGTGTCAGATTTCATTTTCTTGGGCTTCAAAATCAATGCTTACACTGACTGCAGTCACACAATTAAAAGATGCTTGGCCCTTGGAAGAATAGCTATGGCAAACCTAGACAGTGTGTTAAAAAGCAGAGACATTACTTTGCTGACAAAGGTCTGTCTAGTCAAAGCTTTGGTTTTTCCAGTAGTCATGTAAGGATGTGAGACCATGTTGGACCATAAAAAGGCTGAGCACCAAAGAACTGATGCTTCCAAACTGTGGTGTTGGAGAAGACTCTTGAGAGTCCCTTGGACTGCAAGGAGATCCAACCAGTTGGTCCTAAAGGAAATCAACCCTGAATATTCATTGGAAGGACTGACGCTGAAGCTGATGATCCAATACTTTGCTCACCTGATGCAAAGAGCTGACTCATTGGAAAAGACCCTGATGCTGGGAAAGATTGAAGGCAGGAGGAGAAGGGGACAACAGAGGATGAGATGGCTGGATGGCATCACTGACTCAATGAACATGAGTTTGAGCAAACTCAGGGAGATAGTGAAGGACAGGGAAGCCCATGGGGTCGTGCTGCAGTCCATGGGGTCACCAAAAGCCAGACACGACTTTACAACTGAACAACAACACAGTGATGAGAAGCAGACCCAATAGGAAAATCTGGAAGTGTCTCTCTCTCTCTTGATTTTAAACCTAAAGTGTGAGAAACGGTCTTATTTTGTTTAAAGGAGAGCACAGGGAACCATAAGTTCACAGAGCCAAAATGTCTGATAAGAAAGATCCAGCTGATTGGGTTTTCACTGTACTTTGGTTGTATAGTGCTGCAAGAACAAGTACAACAGCTTCAAGGGAAAATCACATTTACAAGTAACTGAAAATTATCTCATCATCTTAGTTTACATTAGATTATTGGAGAGTTTAAACTAGAAGAACCATTTGTGCCATTATCTTGACTTCTACTAGACATTATGAATAACAAAGTAATTAAAACTTTGGTAACAGAAATAAATAGGCAAATAACATCCACACTCTTTCTTTCTCTTTCGCCGGCTTTTTTCCTGCCAGAATGGAATGAAATAAATTTGGTCTAGAGTTTCAGCTAAGGACAGATTATCTGAGAAGATTCTAACCAGTAGACAACTAGTCTGACTCTCTTTCAGTGTGATTACTTTCTGTGAGTCCCAAAGGCTGAATTCTTTCTCTCATATGCATATATTCCTCCTGGACACCACATCAGAGGTCAGTGGTGAAGAGCAGTGTGCTGACATCGTGAAGTAAAACCGTTGGGGAATTCCGAAGCTCTTCTTTGTTCCATTACTTCTGTCATAAGTTCCATATAGAAGTTTACTTTGGTCTGGTTTCGGGGGAAAAATATTAGCAAAGAAAGATAATTTGTGTGGATTCATGTCAATGTATGGCAAAACCAATACAGTATTGTAAAGTAAAATAAAGTAAAAATTAAAATTTAAAAAAAAGGAAAAAAAAAAAAAAGAAAAGGTAGAGCATCTTCCAGGTTATCTAACTAATCCAAACTTCTACCCCATCTGCCTTCATGCACATGCCACTGATGTTCAGAGTGCAAAACCATGAGTTCTGGGAATCTAAAACTCTTACTGCTGTGACCTTGGGTCACTTAGCACACCTGGTGGATCCTTACCTTTCATATTCAGAAGATAATGTGGACTCCGCCTGAGTAAAAAGCTTTTCTGGTTTGGTTTTGTGTTTCTTTGGCAATAATATTAACAGGATGACAACTATTACTAATATAATAATTTTATAATTGACGTTTATTAATCATATGCTATGTGCTAGGCATTACACTAAGAACTTTACAGAGATTAACTCATTTAATCATTGTTGTTATTCAGCCACCAAGTTGTGTCCAACTCTTTGCAACTTCATGGACTGCAGCACATCAGGCCTCCCTATCCTTTGCTGTCTCCTGGAGTTTGCTCAAATTCATGTCCATTGAGTCAGTGATGCCTTCCAACCATCTCATCCTGTGCCACCCCCTTCTCCTTTTGCTTTTAATCTTTCTCAGCATTAAGGTCTTTCCCAATGAGTCGGCTCTTCATATCAGGTGGCCAAAGTATTTAATCATTAAAACCACCAAAATGTGTAACATTGTTATTTTGATTTTAGGGTTGAGGACGCTGAGACTCAAAGAGGTGGCATAACCTGTCCAAGTCAAACAAGTAAATGATCAAGTGTTTTTAATTACTACAATTCAAATAAGATTCAGACAAGTTACTGTGATTCTTTAAATAACTGTAAATCTGTATCATTTATTCAGATGCAGTTGTTATTAAGGAAAATCATTAATATTGATTTTTCTTATTCTGATTGCTTCACTTAACTACAGATAAATAATTCACTAGTTAATAGAACATGTAAATCTGAGCAGTGACTCTTTACTGAAAATAAAAGGTAAGCCTTTAGTAGTAGAACCTATGAGAACATCATTTCAGGTGATATCAAGCTGTTTTAAAAACCTTCTCATGTCTCCTCTCCCCAAGAAAAATAAAACCAGGCTTGTAGTTTAGTTAGTATTTTGGTCTCATTTTTAATCTTTCTGCTTGCATTGAACAAACAATTATCATAAATTGCAACTCTAAACCTTATGAAAGAGAAATTAATTTTATTAATGCTGTCATATAAAGTTGCCATGACTGAAACAGTACAGCATTTATCAGGAGTGATTTATGATGTCTTTAAAGTAGGTGGTATTATCTGAATTGGCCATCTGTTCTTGGTTTCAAAAAGTGTAGAATGGCCAACAAGAGGGAATCTGGTGAGCTGAGACTGCAGGATGAAAAACAACAATAATATAAGTTATCAATTCATGAGCCCCTTTCATTGGAAGATTGCATTGTTGTTTACAATCAGGAATTTATAAGCCTCATAAATTGTCGGCTGCAAAGGGATGCTATCTGTTTAATTAAAATGTCAAGTTGGTGATTATGTAGCTTTGCAGGAAAAGGAAATGAGGAAGTGGCAGATGGCCTAGTTTCTAAGGTGAAGCGAAGGAGGCCGTATTGAACACACACCATCCAGAAGGCCAGGGGGCTCCTTCAGACAGTCAGCGTGGTCAAGAAGCGTTGCTTACAACTCCATTTCTAAACGTTCCATTTATATTTAGTGCTGCATCATGAGAGCTTTGTATTTAGAAGAAAAAGCTCAATTGCATTTTTCAGTTAGCAAAGGACACTCCCCAAGTCCTCAGATGCTTTCTTTCCCCGCCCCAGATTACTGAGCGAGGTTCTCAGATCTAGTGGGATCTTGCTAAACCCATGCACTTAGGTTATCAGCTAGAGGAAACTTACCATGAACTCTAGAGCATTAAATTTGCTGGAAGAAGATATCAATCCAATCTCTCATTACTCTGACCATTCTTCTTATCTTTTAAAATCCCAAAACCCTGTCCTCTCTATGCCTATGTATAAGTTTATTCATTTGTAAGACAGGTGATGATTGTGCTATATACATGTTAGGGATGGTGATGAGATATTGTAAAACACTGAGAAAGGAGGTTTCATGAAATCAAGAAGTCTTTTGCAATTATAACATGTTAGTGTCTGAAATAGCAAACTTGGTATACCATGTTATTGCATTCGAATTTCTGATGGCTCTAAATTAAGTTCCTAGATCTAAATTCATAAATTGAATAATCATATAGCAATGAATGTTCTAAAATACTCCTGTGTTTTACAAATATCCCTAAAATTTTAGTACCTAAGGCCCAGAATTTTAACAGATATATCTGAAATTATTTAGATTGTTGATTCTAAAAACATAGAGGAACAAATTATAATTTTGAAAAATATACAACTAAAATTGTCATTTCTTTATTTCTTTCTTAATGGTCAGATTTTAATTTTATGTAACCTTGTATTCTAATGAATTTTTCCTGTTTCTGTTGCTCTAGCTCCATATGCATTCCTATAAACACAAATAGGCCCCCATATCAAGGTACAACAAAAGTAAAAGGACAAACGTATCACAATTCTTTAGAGGAAAAGCTTGTAAACTTCTGTACCTCTTAATGAGTTCATTGATATTTTTAGAAACACAAAGTTATATTAAAATCCTAGGAACAATGAAGATAAACTGAGATACCTCTATGTTTTCTTTATAAAATTATAGTTAGAAATTTTTAGAATGTTATTGTAACCACATATATAGCTGCTATTTAGAAGGTTCCTAGTACTTGAGGAATGTTTTACTAATACCTATATTGTTACAGTTTTGAAAATTCAACCACATACAACACTGAAAGGGAGAAGAAGAATATAGACACAAAAGGACAATGTGTGATTAGGTAGTTTTGTTAACAGAGACAAAACTAGAAAACTTCAAATGAAATTAACAGTGTGTTAGGAAGGTACTATGGACTAAGACTTATTTCATGATGTGCAGAAATGTGATTGAACAAATACTGGCACTAAGAAAACTTTTTTTTTCCTTTTTTCTCCTTCTTTCCCTCCCTCCCACTCTTTCCCCACTCCTTCAGAATTTGAAGATTAAAGTTTAAATTGCAGCCTGGGCATCACTTTTTACCCTGTCTCTGAAATAATTTTATAAAATGTACTGGCTTAAAAATAATCATATTGATCATAAGTATCATTTTTTTACAGAATTCATGAGTAAACTTCCTCTTAATACAGTGTATTAAGTATATTAGCAAGTAGGACAAATAAATTTGTAACTGGTCACAAAATTTCTACACATTTAGAAACTATTGATTCACCTGCCCATTTCTAATTATTTCACAGTTTTTTACATTAAAATAAATATAACATCTACATACTGCTGAGATGAGATGTTCAGAGTTTGCTAACTAAAAGAAAACTTCTGTAATATAACTGCTTCAGCCTTTAAATCCCTACTTAAGCGTGATTCCTATCTTAACTATAGGCAGTAAATTTAGGGAGCTATAAATAAATTTCACACAGTCATGAAAGCACAATGTATTTCATCCTGAAAACTGAAGGTGCAAATCTCACTTTTTTAAGGATTCGAGCCAATTTAAACACATATAAGGACAAAACATTCAAGTCCTTAAGAGACCTAATCATATATTGTCTAATTATCAGCATGCTTTGAGAAACATTTATGAAACAGCTATAAAATTTAGGAATGAGAAAATAAGTATTAGGTTTTGGCCCCTAATTTAATCTGATTTATGACTTTTTATTGATCTAGTAAAAGTCCTGTTTTCTGGTAGTTATTTCATTTAAATGTAACTCATAGATAAAACTCATATTAACTATAATTAGTGGGTATTAACTAATAGATATTTCCTTTTGGCTGTCCTATCTGATCTTCCTCCTGAAGTTCACACACGCTCTCTTAAAGTGCCGTGTGTAGCTATAAATGTACCAGTACTAGCTCTCTGTTACAGCAATGATTACCTGAATTGCATTTGTAGCCAGTTGCCTGCATATAGGAGAGGCGGTGGCTCATTTCTTTAAGCAACAGTCATCAGTAACCCAGATTTCATTATTTTACATTTTTAAATGAAATTTAATCCAGGAACACACAAACCTCTGGTTGTCTGTTTTCTCTTAAGGAATGAATAAGACTACTTATAACATTTCATTTGTTTACCTTTCAGACATGTCTTGTTGGTCCATAAAGTTCCTCTGGCCTTCCTAAGCCTATTTTTCTGAAGACATTTTTCATCCCATTCCCAGAAGAGCTGTCCAGCAAGAATCAGCAGCCTCCTTTTGGGGTCTTCCATGGATTCACCGTGACCAAGGAAACAAGCTGTTACCTAGCAACCTGGCCCTTGAGGAGGTATTGTTACCAATCTCTTAGAGCCCATCAAAGGAATTCCTGTGCTCCTGGAGCAGCTAATGGTGAATGTTGTTTCCAGGGAGTTTTCTAAACTGTGGTATAACTGAACCTTGACTACAGAAACATAAATTATAGCAGAGGGAGCAAATGGCCCTGGCATCCCTGAAAAGTGTGCTGTCTTCAGCTCTATTATTTCTTGAATTGTCGGCATCTGGCTTGGGTTTAGTTGAAGTGGCACTCATGCAATGTATCTCTCAGTATTTGGTTTCGTACTCCTCTTCTGTAGTTTCAGAACAAGCAGAAGGAGCAAAAGGGAAGATATCTAATTCCAGTCTGAAACTTGCTCAGATAAAACACCTTGGAATTGAAGGTAGGGAATTCTGCCTTGTTCAGCACAAGAAAAGAGAAAGTATTTCAAAGCAAATATTTGCAACCTGTCACAGAAAAAGAAGATAATATCATATTGTATTCTCATTTACTGATTCAAGAAGTCTGCTTAGAGTGCCTGCTATGTATATAGATAGCACTGTGAATTTTTAACTTCAGGAGCTGATAAAACAAAAGTTCTCTCAGCCTGCTACTTGCATGCCTTCTTTCCTCCAAATAGAAAATGTTAGCTGTGCTTTTGAGGACTGAGAATTTGTTGTTTGCCAGAAGCACAGTAAACACTTTCATAGTCTCTACTGATTCAGAGAACAAGACATTTGGGAAACCATTTTATTCAAAACCTCATTTCGAAACAAGATATTTGGCGTGTCCTGGAAAAGAGCATTATGTTTCCATTTCATTTCTTTTTCCATGCAGTGGCAATCCATCCATAGGGTAAAAATTTTCAGTAACCTTAGAGATGTGCTTCATATCAAAAGAGTGTAAACACATCTCTACATTACGTTTCTGTTAGAACTTATATTACACACAGAAATGTTCCAGGCTGAAACTTAGCATAAAAACTTTCTACGCTAAAAAATATCATTTGATATATTTGGTAAAGATCCACAATTGATTTGTTTCTGTCCAAGTTAGTATAATTAATAAAAGCTATCAAATATCTATAATAATTACATCTCAAATTTTCTATTTTTCCCATGATGAGTAGTGAGGCCAAATGGCAGATATTTCTTTACCCTTTTGTCATTTCTAAGCATCCTCAGAATTTCCCCAAGTCCAAAAATTGTAAACCAGTATTATCCCAAGATGAATTAATTAAATTATAAACTGGTCTTAATTCATCTTTTTAGCTTTATAGCCCCCTAGAACACACCATAGCTCCACTACCCCAGGCGAAAGCTATTCATACTCAAGTGTTTTCATTCTGACTTTGCCAGATCCAATGTCTCCCCTACACTCCCAGTTGATCCTCACACCTTCTCTGTCTTCTAACTTCCAAGATCTCTGCTCCGATCCTTACTTCCACAAAGCAAACAGAAAGAAATTTCCTCAGGGTCCCATCACCCATGCATCCACTTACTCTCATCTTCCTGCCTGTTTTCCATGCTTTCTCTTCATTTACAGGGATGACATCAGCACTTCTATCTTCATTTGTGAACTAGAGCCTATCCCTTCATCTCTACTCAAGACCATTGGTCCAGAAATTCTTCTGCATCAGCAATTTCTCCTCCTCACAGCATCATTCTCACAAACATATAAACATGCTGTGATTTTAAAGCAGAAACCAAACAAAAATGCCTTGGACCCATTTCTCGAGCCAGCTTGATCCCATTGCTTTGCATCCATTACAGTGTGGGGAAAGCTTTGGAAGAGTTGCCTATGCTTGCTGCATTCAGTTCTCCTCCCATCCCTCTTGAACTCATTCAGGTGTTGTTTTCACTCTACTACTTCACTGGAACTACATTTGGCAAGGCCACTAATGACCTTCAAGTCACTAAATTCAATGGTTGGTTCCTAGTTCTCATGTCCTTGATTTAACCACTGTATTGGAAACATTGAGTTACTCCCTCCCTGAAGCACTTTCTTCATTTGGCTTCTAGGACCCCACACTCCACTGGTTTTCTTTCTACTTTATAATCTCTTTTGCTGTTCCCTACTCATCCGACTAATGTCTTAATACCGATGTGTCCAAATCTGTCTTTAGACTTCTTTCTCTCTTAACTCACTCCATTAATGATCCTATCCAGTCTCATAGCTTTGAAAACAATTTATATGCTAATGACTCCAATATTTATAACTCCACCCTAGACCCCTCTTTCTCTCTCTTGAATTCCAGGCCTATATATTTACCTGCCTGCTTGACATTCCTCTGGATGTTTCATAGTCACCTCCATGTTAATATTCCCAAAATAAACTTCTAAATCTCCTATCTAGATCAATCTCTTTTATATCCTTCATTTATACAAACCAAAAATCATGGAATCATCCTTAACTACTATTTTCTTTCAAATATTGCATCCAATCCCTGATGAAATCCTTTCAGCTCTAACTCAAAATATATTTAGAATCTGGCCACTTCCCATCTACTCTATGGCTACCATAGACCCCATATTTCTTTTTTTTAACTTTGTATGTTGTATTGCAATATAGCCAATTCACAGTGTTGTGATAGTTTCTGGTGCATAGCAAAAGGACTCAGCCATACAGATGAGATACACGTATCCATTTTTCCTCAAACTCCCCTCCCATCCAGGCTGCTGCATAACATTGAGCAAATTTCCCTGTGCTACTTATGGTACCATAAGACTCCATGTTTCTCATTTATTTATTGAACTATAGAAACTATAGTAATGAACACTAACAATATTGTGTTAGTTTTGGCTGTGTAGCAAAGATATTCAGAACATATATTCAGATTCTTTTCCATTATAGGTTATTATAAGATACTGAATATAGTCCCCTGTGCTATACAATGGGTCCTTGTTGTTTATCAACTTTATATATAGTGGTGTGTATTTTTGTTAATCACAAACTATTTATTCCTACCCCACTTTCTCTTTTGGTAACCATTAACTTGTTTCCTAAGTTTGAGTCTAGTTCTCATTTGTAAATAAACTCATTTGTATCATATTTTTAGTTTCCATATATAAGTGATATCATGTCATATCTGTCTTTCTCTGCTTGACTTACTTCACTTAGTATGATAATCTCTAGGTCCATCCATATTGCCTCAAATAGCAATGTTTCATTATTTTTATGGCTGAGTAATATTCCAATGTACATACATAGCACATCTTCTTAAACTAGTCATCTGTGCACGGGCACTAAATTGCTTCCATGTGTTGGCTATTGTAAGTAGTGCTTCTGTGAACACTGATGTGAGACCCCCATATTTCTTAACAGTATTATTGCAACAGACACTTCACTAGACTCCTGCTTCAAACAATGCCCCCCACATTCTCTCCCCAAACACAGCATGCAGAGTGATTCTGTTAGTCATTCTTCATATAAAACACCCAAACGGTTATCTATCTCACAAAGAAAGGACCAGCATCCTTACAAGGAACTACAAGGCACTGATATATCTGGCATTAAAAAAAGTAATATCTCAAAAGTAAAACTACTTTTGAAATGTCCTCAAAACAGGGATCTAATTAAAATTAAAAGCTTCTGCACAACAAAGAAAAATATAAGCAAGGTGAAAAGACAGCCTTCTGAATGGGAGAAAACAATAGCAAATGAAGCAACTGACAAACAACTAATCTCAAAAATATACAAGCAACTTATGCAGCTCAATTCCAGAAAAATAAACGACCCAATCAAAAAATGGGCCAAAGAACTAAATAGACATTTCTCCAAAGAAGACATACGGATGGCTAACAAACACATGAAAAGATGCTCAACATCACTCATTATTAGAGAAATGCAAATCAAAACCACAATGAGGTACCACTTCACACCAGTCAGAATGGCTGCAATCCAAAAATCTGCAAGCAATAAATGCTGGAGAGGGTGTGGAGAAAAGAGAACCCTCCTACACTGTTGGGTGGGAATGCAAACTAGTACAGCCACTTTGGAGAACAGTGTGGAGAGTCCTTAAAAAATTGCATGCAGCACACGCACACAAGGTCCTCCGAGAAGTATACAAAAGAAAGGGAAGAGTGTGTCTACACAAAAACTCAGCAGACCTTGAGAACAGACAGTACTAAAACTTCAAAATAACTATGAATTTTAAAAGAACAGATGAATCTTTTTTCATCTCACGTGTCTCTCGTTTGTCAGTCTTAGCCTTACTCCACAGCAGTACTTCAAGGAAAGCAAAAGCTGAGCAAGAAAAATTGTGAAAAGGACAGAAAAAGATGGAGTCCAAAGTAGATCTAGAACTATCACAAGAAAAGATTAAGTCCAGCCTAACCAGGATGTGTTATGAAAATATCCACACAAATCAGAGGAAGGATTATTAGGGAAGAGATTTCAGAGTATGCCAGATGAAAAAGCCCAGGCATGATGTAAAGGGGACATCTCCGAAATATGTAACTTCTGGGAGAGGAAAAAAATGTGAAAAAATAAGTGAGAACTTCCCTTTGGCAATTAGGTGGAGACAAAGATAAAAGGGAAAATGTAAGGTCTAATAAAATGAAATAGTGTCTCTAGATGGAAGGACTCCCAATTCATCCTGTGTCAGGTAATATCTCCCCCAAGTGAAGTCACCCAGTCGTGTCCGACTCTTTGCAACCCCATAGACTGTAGCCTACCAGTCTCCTCTGTCCATGGGATTTTCCAGGCAATAGTACTGGAGTGGATTGCCATTTCCTTCTCCAGGGGATCTTCCCAACGCAGGGCTCGAACCCGGGTCTCCCACATTGTAGACAGACACTTCACTGTCTGAGCCACCAGGGAACTCCATCTCCCCCAAAGATATCCACCTCTGAATACTCAGAGCCTGGGAATGTGTTACCTTACATGGAAAAAGGGAAGTAAGATAACAGATGGAATTAACCTTGCTAATTAGCCTACCTCAAGACAGGGAAGAGTCTCTGGATTTTCCAGGTGGACCCAATGTAATCACAATTGCCCTTAAACATAAGAGGAAGTAAAGAGAATCGGTGTCAGAGAAAAACAGCTAGGCATTCCTGGCTTTGCAGATGGAAAGAGGCCATGTGCCAAATAAAGAGGCCATGTAACGCAAAAGCATTATCCATAAAAGAGAAAAAAATTGATAAACTAGCCTTCATCAAAATTAAGACCTTATGCTCTTGAAAAGACACTTGTAAGAAAAAGAAATGGCTAGCAACTTAGAAAAATATATTTGCAAATACATGTATCCAGAATTTATAAAGAACTCTCAAATTCAATAGCAAGGAGAGAGGGAAAGGAACTAAAAAAGTGGGCAAAATATTTGAAAGGAAATTTGACTAGAGTACTTATGAATTAGCATGTGAGAAGATGCTCAGCTTCATCAGTCATTGAGGAAATGCAAACTGAAACCACCAGATACCATTACACATCTATTAGAATGCTTAAAATTAAAAATAAAAAACTGCAAACAAACCAAATTTATAGCCATAAGAAGCGAATGGACTAAAAATTACGATATATTCATACCAGGCAATTACACAGCAATAAAAACAAATTAACTAATGAAATGTAATCTATAGTGACAGAAAGCAGATCTGTTTGTTTGGAAATTGGGCAGGGAATATGCCCACCATTCACCAGGGCAAGAACAGGATTGCAGCCTTACAGACGGTCCTCCCCCAAGCCCCCTGCACTGCCCAGCCATGGTCAACCTCATCATTTTCTTCGATATGACCGTCAACAACAAGCCCTTGGGCCACATCTCCTTTTAGCTATTTGCAGACAAAGTTCCAATGACAACAGAAAACTTTCATGCTCTGAGAACTGGGGAGAAAGGATCTGGTTATACAGATCCCTGCTTTCACAGAATAATTCCAGGATTTATGTGCCAAGGTAGTGACTTCACACACCGTAATAGCACTGGTGGCAATGCCATCTCTGGGGAGAAATTCATGATAAGAATTTCATCCTGAAGCATACAGGTCCTGTCATCTTCTCCATGGCAAATGTTGGCCCTAACAAAAATGATTGCCAGTGTTTCATCTGCCCTGCTGAGACTGAGTGGTTGGATGGCAAGCCTGTAATCTTTGGCAGGGTGAAAGAGGGCAAGAATACTGTGGAAGCCATGGAGAGCCTTGAAATGGAAAAACCAGCAATATCACCATTGCTGACTTTTCTGGACAAACCCAGCAAATCTGACTTGTGTTCTATCTTTAAGAAAAAAAAAAGAATGGGATTATGAAGGTGTACTTAAAAGCATTTTTGGATAATGGACATGTATGTTATATTGATTGTGATGGTTTCGCAGGTATATACATATGTCAAAGCTTATCAAATTGTTTGTTTCAAATCTGTGCAGTTTATGTCAACACACACATACACAGAGAGAGACAGAGAAAGAGTATGTGTGTTTGTGTGCATGTGTGTGCATGTGTGTGTATGTGTATGAGAGAAAGACAGAGCCACAGAGAGGAAGAAGAATGAAAGGAGGAGAAGTGAGAGAAGGAAAAAGGAAATAGAATGAGAAGTAAAATGATATGGAGATATAATAAAACTATAACAGCCACTCATAAGCTCAAATTTCTGTGCTCATGGAAATAGCCCTGTTTTCCTCACTGATTATCTTTATCAGTAATGTATATTTGAACTTCAAAATGAGCTTAAATGAACAGCCTACTGCTCTAATCTCTTTTATACATGTGAGTTCCACTAAGTGGTTATTTCTTTACAGGGATACATTGCTTACAGATATTGAAAAAATACTGTTTTGCTTTGTTTTTGACACTCAGAAAGCCCTTCTAAAACAAACCTGAATATTTACTAGGAGTACTGTTGATGTATTTTGACTTATTGTATTTTATCATTAAATGGTGATTTGCTAGGCAGGTAAGGTGATCCGTCTAAGCCCCCACATCCCCTTCAACACTTCAGGCAGAGTTGTGCTTGTATCTATTTTATAAATGGATTTCTGCATAAGATTTAGATTGATAAAAATCTGGTTAATAATTGGCAATTCCCATGGAAATGGAAACCAGAGAATAGCAGAAAAATGAACTCAGAACATGATACCAGGAAGGGCAGGCCAGTTTGCAAAACAGCAGCAGGGGAAAGCAGAGGGGCACTCGGGAAGTGAAGGGTGAGATGAAGAGGGTAGGTTTGGAGATGGTGCCCTATAATGAGTACTATCAAACAAGATTACTTGGGGGTAGCCTTCTACATCTCTACCAAAATCTTCCAGACATATACAAATGAGTAACTAACTAGCCGTCCTCTGCTCTTTCTCCATAATGATCTTTTTGCCTTATACTAAGTAGCCAATATCCGTAGTAGTTTCCCTGTGTATATCATTCACTACTTGATATCTCTCATGCCAAACATAGTGACTACAATATCATCAGCATAAAATAAGTATTGGTTAAATGAATGAGCGACAGTACAGGGTCTAGAGCCATCCTTCTGAATCAGAAGATGGAGGGAGTCCACAGCTGAGAAGTGGTCACTAAGCTGCAGAATGCTTCACTGTGTTACTATTGAGAAAAGTTTGTGTGTTTACAAAGGCATTGCTTAAGGAAAACATTTCAAGAGCCTTCTTTCAGTAGAAACTCACTTTAGTCCCCAACAGATTGATCTAGAATCTTCAGAAAAAGAAGTGCATATTTTCCTATGAGAATGTGAAGAATAACTGATAGGCAAGTAAGGGAAAAACTGAGAAAAATTCCATGGCATTTCTAACGCAGATGTACGGATTCTGCCTCACATTCCATCCTTTGGGGAGAAAATAACCATGAGAAAAAACATTCATTTCCTCCCTGTAAGGTTAAATTGGAGACAAATCAAGGTTTTGCCCTTTCTTTTTCCTGTGATGTGAACAGTTCTGTGCTCCGTGTAGCAGAATTTTGAGGACCTGGCTAAGGTCTTGTACCTAACAGGTACTCAATCATGAGGTGACACCAGAGAATCGGGAGTTCTTTGAGAAATGACTTTATTAATTAGAAGAGAAAAAGATCTTACCTTCAGAGAAGCAGAACAAGGACTTCAGCTGCTGCTGCTGGGGCCAAGTCGCGTCAGTCGTGTCCGACTCTGTGCGACCCCATAGACGGCAGCCCACCAAGCTCCCCCATCCCTGGGATTCTCCAGGCAAGAACACTGGAGTGGGTTGCCATTGCCTTCTCCAATGCAGGAAAGTGAAAAGTGAAAGTGAAGTCGCGTCAGTCGTGTCCGACTCTTAGCGACCCCATGGACTGCAGCCCACCAGGCTCCTGCATCCATGGGATTTTCCAGGCAAGAGTACTGGAGTGGGGTGCCATTGCCTTCTCCAAAGGACTTCAGCAGCACCCATTAAAAGGCAGACTAAGAGAGTTCTAAACTTAAGCTGGAAGAAATTATTATTAGGCAAAAATGATTGATAGAATGTATGAGACGGGTCAGGTTTCTGTCATTTTAAATCTTTTTAAATATCCTTGCTACATGAGAAATCTATGTGTATATTTGCATGTGCTGTGCTATGTTCACTTGCTGAGTCATGTCCAACTCTGTGTTACCCTGTAGACTATAGCCTGCCAGGCTCCTCTGTCCATGGGATTTCCCAGGCAAGAATACTGGAGTGGGTTGCCATTTCCTCCTCCAGGGGATCTTCCTGACCCAAGGATCGAAAACGGCCAGTGGATTCTTTACCTCTGAGCCACTGGGAAACTCCTTTGCATGTGTATGTTTATATATAATATAAATTTTTAATCTAAAGTTTAATTCACTTAAAAATAGCTCATGCTGCAAAGTCGTAAAGTGGTACTTTCCATTTTGATTCTTTTATAAATACACACAAAAAAATAGTTAATTGGCAATGAATAAACAGTTTTTTAATATAAAATAACCAAAAACTGCAAAAATACTATACACATTCATCATTTCTAAAATTAAAAGATTGCATAATCCATGTAAGAAAAACACTATCTTAAAATAAAAAATATTTCATTAAATTAACAAACTGTCTCTGTTTAAAAAAAAAAAAAGAAAGAAACCTCTACTATGTTTTCTTAATTTTCCCTGCTTACGCTTGGCTTTGCTGATACTAACTTGTGGCCCTTCTTTGGGCCTCTGGCAGTCACTGCTCTGGAGTCAATTCTAAGAAGGAAGCAGGCTGCTGGACTGTGCATAATGAGGTAGGAACATTTTATTGATATTTATTTAGCAGATTTATCATCCTGAAACTCACAGAGGGCCATAGGGCATGTCATGCTAATATAACTCATGTGTTATGGTATGATAACATCATGTGTACACAAGGGGTTTATGTGAAATATGAAGAAAGTCTTGCTTGCTTTCAGATAAATAATGGGATGAGTTAACAGCTCAACTCTGAAGACCTAAATTTTGAGTACAGGATGGTTCTGATAAAAGAAGTAAGAAAATAAACTAAATAGTATGGCCACAGGACTGGTAAAGGTCAGTTTTTATTCCAATCTCAATGAAGGGCAATGCCAAAAATGCTCAAACTACTGTACAATTGCACTCATTTACTGTGCTAGAAAGGTTAATTTTGAATTTTTGCTGGATCTGCTTCTGTGACTTTAACCTTCATCTTGCCACTTCTGTAAGATAAGGCTCGCCATACTAGGGGACATTTGCAAGGATTGAATAGTATTTTTTTTACTTTGTTTCTTCACCTCCACTGCCCATCTCTGATCCATAAAAGAATCTGGCAATCAGGCCCTGATAAGATGGTTATTTTGAGGTGCTAGCCTGCCATCTTCTCAGTCAACTTGCTCCGAATAAAGTCCCTTCCTGATCCCAACACCTTGTCTTGGATTCATTGACTTATCCTGTGGCAAGCAGAGCAAGCTTAGTCTCAGTAAAACTAACATGTGAAATGAATGCAATTGTATGATTTTTTGAACATTCTTTGGCATTGCATTTCTTTGAAATTGGAATGAAAACTGATCTTTCCCAGTCCCATGACCAAGTGTTGAGTTTTCCAAATTTGCTGACATATTGAGTGCAGCACTTTAGCAGCAGCATTTTCTAAACTTTGCAATAGTTCACCTGGAATTCCATCACCTCCACTAGCTTTGTTTGTAGTAATGCTTCCTAAGGTCCACTTGACTTCACAGTCCAAGATACCTGGCTCTAAGTGAGTGACCACACCATCATGGTTATCCAAGTCATTAAGACCTTTTTGTATAGTTCTTCTGTATATTCTTGCCACTTCTTAATCTCTTCTACTTTTGTTAGGTTCTTGCCATTTTTGTCCTTTATTGTGCCCATCTTTGCATATGATCCCTTGGTATCTCCAAATTTCCTGAAGAGATCTCTGGTATTTCACATTCTATTGTTTTCCTATATTTCTTTGCATTGTTCATTTAAGAAGGCTTTCTTATTTCTTCTTGCTATTCTCTGGAACTCTGCATTCAGTTGGGTATATCTCCCTTTTTCCTTTGCCTTTTGCTTCTCTTCTTTTTTCAGCCCTTTGTAAGACCTCCTCACACAACCTCTTTGCCTTCTTGCATTTCTTTTTCTTCAGGATGCTTTTGGTCACCGCCTTCTGTACAACATTACAAACCTCCGTCCATATTTCTTCAAGCACTTTGTCTACCAGATCTAATCCCTTGAATCTATGTATCTTCTCCACTGCATAATCTTAAGGGGTTTGATTTAAGTCATACCTGAATGGCATAGAAACGCTGGACTGGAAGAAACACAAGCTGGAATCAAGATTGCCGGGAGAAATATCAATAACCTCAGATATGCAGATGACACCACCCTTATGGCAGAAAGTGAAGAGGAACTAAAAAGCCTCTTGATGAAACTGAAAAAGGAGAGTGAAAAAGTTGGCTTAAAGCTCAACATTCAGAAAACGCAGATCATGGCATCTGGTCCCATCACTTCATGGGAAATAGATGGGGAAACAGTGTCAGATTTTATTGTGGGGGGCTCCAAAATCACTGCAGATGGTGACTGCAGCCATGAAATTAAAAGACGCTTACTCCTTGGAAGAAAAGTTATGACCAACTTAATATAGCATATTCAAAAGCAGAGACATTACTTTGCCAACTAAGGTCCATCTAGTCAAGGCTATGGTTTTTCCTGTGGTCATGTATGGATGTGAGAGTTGGACTGTGAAGAAAGCTGAGCGCTGAAGAATTGATGCTTTTGAACTGTGGTGTTGGAGAAGACTCTTGAGAGTCCCTTGGACTGCAAGGAGATCCAACCAGTCCATTCTGAAGGAGATCAGCCCTGGGATTTCTTTGGAAGGAATGATGCTGAAGCTGAAACTCCAGTACTTTGGCCACCTCATGCAAACAGTTGACTCATTGGAAAAGATTCTGGTGCAGGGAGGGATTGGGGGCAGGAGGAGAAGGGGATGACAGAGGATGAGATGGCTGGATGGCATCACTGACTCGATGGACTCACGTGAACTCCGGGAGTTGGTGATGGACAGCGAGGCCTGGCGTGCTGCGATTCATGGGGTCACAAAGAGTCAGACACGACTGAGCAACTGAACTGAACTGAACTGAATGGCATAAATCTGGAATATTAAAATTATATGCAAAGAGAAGTGAAACTAGCTTCTTCCATAGTAAGTGAGGGGAGACCGTTGGACCTCTGTGGAACAGAATTTGAGTATCATTGTCTATAGACAAAAATTATTCCACATTGTATCAGTTATTTATAAGCACGGAGTTAATAGCTCCCATCAAATTGAAATTAGATAAGATAGGAAGGTGTGTTCTAGATAAAGGCCAGCAACCTCCTGACCTCTGGTCAAATTTGCCCTACAGTTACTTTTGATAAGGCCTGTAGGTAAGAACCCTTTTTACATTTTTAAAGGGTTGTAAAAACAAACCAAAAACCAAGCAATAGCAACAAAGAAGAATATGCTACAGTGGTATATGCAGTCCTTATAGAAATAGCTTGTTGATCCAACTTGCTGACCTTTGCTCTATTGCAGAGGCCAGCAAAACATGCCAGCCATCCAGATGGTTGCATGAGTTTTATAAGTCAGGTTTTATTGAAACATAGACATACACACACATGCATTTTTAAAAATTTACTCTCTATGGCTATTTTAGTACTACAGTGGCAGAATTTAAGTTATAACAGAGCAAAGCCAAAACATTGACTGTATGATCCTTGTTAAGAAAAGTTTGGCTATACCTCCTTAGACAATACATGGTTCTCCAATAAAACATGCAGTATTCCTCCTGGGAAGATCTTTTGCTTTTCCTGTTTCTATTTTTTCTTCTCTTTCTTTTACTTGGTTTACCCCATTTTTTCTTCCTGTCATCCACAATTCTTTTTCATATGTTTCCTCCTCTTTAACTCTTTCTTTCTCCATTAAATAGCTATAATGTGGAATTGAAATGTAAAATTTTAAAAGTAATTTATGAAATGAATTTTTAGATTTCTTATTAAATCTGAAGTAAGAAGAGACCTTTTTCTCACCACATCTAATGCCCTAAGAGTCTAAAGTTAAGTGGAAGTTACTTTTCATTGTAATGTATACCTATGTCTATGGGTCAGTGATCCTTAAAGAAAAGGACGTCTTACTTGAGAAACAAGAATCGGGGGGTCCAGTTAGTTGCCTTCCCTTTTCCAGGCAAAACAAGGAACATTTATTGATGTTTCAGTGAGAAAGTGACTTAATAACATCTTTTTTGAATGGCTCTTTACTCCCGCTACACAAAGCAGTGTGAAGTTGAGATTGACTAATGATGGTATAATGTCTGCATTTTAAAATATAAATATATAAATATAATATAGAATATATCATAAATATACAGTGTAATGTCAGCATTTTTAAAACCACTATTCCCAAGCAGTGAAGAGATTTACAAGGAAAAGTTTTCTGTCCCTGTTGCCTCTGCTGATTCTTTTTTGTTTCCCTAATCTCTTCTAGATGTCCTTTATTTTATCACTTAACTTCTGTTAATGTCTTAAGTATCTTTTTTTCAAACTATCACCCTTGATCTTCTTTTATTTGTGCATTTTATGTCTGAAAACTCACATTTACTCTTATTTTAACTACCAACTAATGATTCCCAGTCAGTATCTTTAACTGAGAAGAATAACTAAGGGAAACAGTGAGAGATATTATTCTCTTGGACTCCAAAAATCACTGCAGACAGTGACTGCAGCCATGAAATTAAAAGACACTTGCTTCTTGGAAGAAAAGCTGTGACAAATCTAGACAGCATATTAAAGAGCAAAGACATCACTTTGCAGACAAAGGTCCATGTACAGATGTAAGAGTTGGACCATAAAGAATACTGAGTGCCAAAGAGTTGATGCTTTCAAACTGTGGTGTTGGAGAAGACTCTTGAGAGTCCCTTGGACTGCAGGGAGATCAAACCAGTCAATCCTAGAGGAAATAAGTTCTGAACATTCGTTGAAAGTACTCATGCTGCAGCTGAAGCTACAATAACTTGGCCAGTTGATGTGAAGAGCCGATTCATTAGAAAATACCCTGATGCTGGGAAAGATTGAAGGCAAGAGGAGAAGGGGATGACAGAGGATGAGGCAATTGGATGGCATCACCAACTCAATGGACATGAATTTGAGCAAACTCTGAGAGATGGTGAAGGGCAGGGATGCCTGGCGTGCTTCAGTCCATGGGATCGCAAAGAGCTGGAGACAACTGAGGGACTGAACAACAACAACAGATGTTACGTGTATATATGCATAATACTCATATTAAATGGTCGTCTCTAGTTCAGTGTTATTGGGTTGAGCTCAATACACCCCATAAACTTTTATTTATGCATTCTTCATCATCAACATTAACTTAAGAAACAACCCAAACTCAATTTACCCACACTTTCTATTAATCTTAAATTTTCATTTTTATTGCAAGGGGATGTTTGCAACTTACATTGGAATACATTGAAAAAGGAACAACAGGTGAAGGTATTGAGAGATGGATAGATGAATAGGTATATGATAAAGAAGGTATAATGAAATGTTAATTGTAGAATTAGGTGATGGGTACAGGAGAAGTGAAAGGCCAGGCAGGACGGGAAGGATATACCCAACAAAATGCGGAGTTTCGGAGAATAACAAGGAGAGATAAGAAGGCTTTCTTAAATGAACAAAGCAAAGAAATAGAGGAAAACAACAGAATGGAAAGACTAGAAATCTCTTCAAGAAAATTGGAGAGATCAAGGGGATATTTCATGCAAGGGTGGGCACAATAAAGGACAGAAATGGTAAGGACATAACAGAAGCAGAAAAGATTAAGAAGAGGCAGCAATAATACACAGAAGAACTATGCAAGAAAAGTCATAATATGTCAACAAATTTGGAAAACTCAGCAGTGACCACAGGACTGGAAAAGGTCAGTTTTAATTCCAATCTCAAAGAAAGGCAATGCCAAAGAATGTTCAAATTACTGTACAATTGCACTCATTTCACATGCTTGCAAGCTAATCCTCAAAATCCTTCAAGCTAGGCTTTACCAGTATGTAAACTGAGAACTTTCAGATGTACAATCTGGTTTTAGAAAAGGCAGAGGAACCAGAAACCAAATTGCCAACATTCATTGCATCATGGAGAAAACAAGAGAGTTCCAGAAAAACATCTACTTCTGCTTCATTGACTATGCTAAAGCCTTTGACTGTATGGATCACAACAAACTGTAGAAAATTCATGAAGCAATGGAAGTACCTGACCACCTTACCTGTCTCCTGAAAAACCTGTATGCGATTCAAGAAACAACAATTAGAACTGAACATGTAACAATAGACTGGCTTCAGATTCAGAAAGGAGTATGACAAGGCTCTATATTGTCACTCTGCTTATTTAACATTTGCAGAGTACATCATGCGAAATATCAGGCTGGATGAATCACAAGCTGGAATCAAGATTGCCAGGAGAAATATCAACAGCCTCAGACATGCAGATGATACCACTCTGATGGCAGAAAGTGAAGAGGAACCAAAGAGACTCTTAATGAAGGTGAAACAAGACTGGGTGAAAAAACTGACTTGAAACTCAACATTAAAAATAACTAAGGTCTTGGCATCCAGTCTCATCACTTCATGGCATGGCAACTAGGAGGGGAAAAAGTGGAAGCAGTGACAGATTTTTCCCCCCCTTGGGCTCCAAAATCACTGTGGATGGTGACTGCAGCCATGAAATTTAAAAACGCTTGTTCCTTGGAAGAAAAGCTGTGACAAAACCTAGACAGCATATTCAAAAGCAGAGACATCACTTTGCAGACAAGGGTCTGTATAGTCAAAGCTATGGTTTTCCAGTAGGCATGTAGAGGTGTGAGAGTTAGACTATAATGAAGGCCGAGCTGAGCATCCAAGGAAGAATTGATGCTTTCAGACTGTGGTGCTGGAGAAGACTCTTGAGAGTCCCTTGGACTGCAAGGAGATCAAATCAGTCAATCCAAAAAGAAATCAACCCTGAATATTCATTTTAAGGACTGATGCTGAAGCTGAAGCTCTAATACTTTGGCCACCTGTTGGGAAGAGCTGTCTTATTGGAAAATACCCTGATGCTGGGAGAGATTGAAGGCAGAAGAAGAGGGCGTCAGAGGATAAGATGGCTGAGTAGCATCACTAACTGAATGGACATGAATCTGAGCAAACTCCAGGAGATAACGGAGGACAGAAGAGCCTGGCATGCTAAGTCCATGGGGTCACAAAGAGTCAAATAAGACTTAGCTACTGAACAACAACAAATATGGGTACTCACTGTAAGATACTAAACATTTTGTCAGTTAATTTTTATTATTGAATCTGTTAGAAAAGTCTTTCAATTTGCCCTAAGAAGTCTTTAGTTACCACCACTGCTTTACCTTAGACCCTCATCTCTTACCTAAACTATCATGTTTGCCCCTAGTGGGTACTCCTAAGGAAAGTCCCCTAAAATGCTGCTACTCAAAGAGAAGTTCACAGAGTAGTAATCACCCAGCACATCACCTGGGAGCTTGTAGTAAATGCAGGTCTCACCAGGCATATTAAATCAGAATTCACAGTTAGGAAGATACCCAAGTAATTTGTATAAACTTTGAAGTGTTGAGAAGCTCAGCTCTATATGATAACTTTAGCCTCCATCACTCCATTGCCTGAAACACTTCAGTGGGTTTCCTTGTATACAGTGTGATATCTGAGAACTTCAGAGTGGTTGCCTATTTAGAACATTTCAAATATTAATATTTCCAAGGCACATGTGTTGTGTCTCATTCTAATTGCCCTTTCTCTAACACTCTCCACACACCTTAACACAACCTAATACTGTCCTCTTTGTCCTTCAAGATAATTTAGTTCACATTGCTTTCTTATTACTTTGGCAATATCTTTATAGTACCCCTATATTTTAACTTTTTTGGGATAAGAAGATATCTGTTACTTTTCCCAATAAGCTGTGAACCTCAAAAAAACAGAAAACGTATCTTATTCATTACATTACCAAGTATTAGCACACTTCGTGTTGTGGATGTGAGTTATTTAAAAATGCTTATTGAACTTAACCCAGAAGGAGGTGACTATTCCTGAAACTGTGGAGAGTTGGTTCAGAAAGAGAGTGCTGAAAGGCGTGCAAACAAGGAAAACCAAATTTTACTACAGCTACATTCATTTAACTATATCTACCTATCTATATCTACTTTCCAGATCCTGAATTTATTCATAATAAAATAGCTATTTCATTAACTGTGTATATACTGAATTCAAATGATAAAGCCATATAAATGTTATCACCATATATTTACTGAATCTATTAGAACAAGGTTAGTCTTATTAAGATGTAATATTGCTTTTGTTGTACTTAGAGATATCTCCTAAATGCTTGTTTTCCAAAAGTTATAGCAATCATATTTATCAGTTTTCATGCATAATAGATGAAAATACAATGTCATATTTATCAACAAAGGCAATGAAATGTTATTTAGATATTCATTAGGCAATCAGTCACCCATCAACAAAACATAATTCAAATCTCATTTTGACTTTTGCCTGTGAAAGTATTACAACTAAATAGAAAATTAAGTATTTTGTGTATATACCTTTGTAGTAGTGTAAATCAGAGCTTTAAGAATAAAAAGAGAGACTAATAATTCTTATCATGGACCATAAAAAAAATTCTTGCAATTTAAACCCTAATTCCATTCACCCTCCAATAAAAAGCAATTTGAATCTTATTAGTAGAATAATAAAATATATTTTTTTTAAAAGTAAAGTATGTTGGCAGAATTCATCTAATTTTGAAATAATATTTTAGATGCCAATCACAAGAACTAAGTAAGCTATTTATTATTTTACACAGAACTAATAAACTGAGAAATGGAAATTCTTTTCCAACCTCCTTCCTTCCACAATGTTTATTGAATGGTTGCATTGAGCAAAACATTGTGCTATGCTAGGTTCCATGGATACAAAGATAAAGCATTCCTTTATTCATTCCAGAAATATTCAGCACTTTCTACATGCCAGACACTGTCCTAAGCCTTGAAGATACAGCAGTGAATGGACAAAGACTTGTGCTTTTGGAGTTTATATTCTAGTGGGTGAGACAGACAAGTAAACAAATGGGTAAGGAGTACAATTACAGATAGGTGATCTGAAAAATATAAGACGGGGTAATGGCATAGAGTATATAAGGTCGGGGAGCAGGAGAGGATGCTATTTTAGGTACAATAGCCAGGAAAGACCATTCTGAGAAGACAATATCTGAACAGAGAACTGAAAGAACTGAAAAAGTGAGCAATTTGAAGAATGGGACAGGAGAGGTATTCCAGGCAGAAGGAACAGCAGATATAGAGACTCTAAGATGAGACTGAACTTAGGGTATTTTCAGCAAAGAGAAAGGTGAAGCTACTGGAACTCAGGGACCCAGGTAGATGCTGGTAGAACATAAGGTCAGGAGGGGAGACGTGACCTGAGTGAGGATCATTTGATGAGTCTGGATTTTATTTAAAATATGCTGGGAAGCCACTCAAGAGATTTAAGAGGGGAAAGTTTGTGAAATTATTCTCTTTTTAGAAAGATCACCCCAACTACCATGTGGAGAAATAATCACAGAGAAACAAATGGAAGCAAGATCGGGCTAAGAGGCCATTACAGCAGTTCAGGAAATAAATAGAAGTGTCTCAGGTGTCTTAAATGTCTTTCCAAAGGTAGATGCGCATGCATGTGTCCTCAGTCATTTCAGACTTGTCCAACTTTTTGCAACTCTATGAGCTGTAGCCCACCAGACTCCTCTGTCCACAGGATTCTCCAGGGTGAGAATATGGGAGTGGGTTGCTGCACCCTCTTCCAGGGGATCTTCCCAACCCAGGGATCAAACTAGCATCTCCTACCTTGCAGGAGGATTTTTTACCACTGAGCCACCAGGGAAGCCCCCATAGGTAGATGAGTGAAGTTGTTCAGTTGTGTCCGACTCTTTGCGACCCCATGGACTGTAGCCTGCCAGGCTCCTCTATCCATGGGATTCTCCAGGCAAGAATACTGGAGTGGGTTGCCATTTCCTTCTCCAGGAGATCTTCCCGACCCAGGGATTGAACCCAGGTCTCCCGCCTTGTAGGCAGATGTTTTACCATCTGAGCCACTAGGGAAGTGATTAAATTGGAGATATACTGTAAAGGTAAAGCTGATAGGAATTGTGTCTGATTTAGATTTAAGGGAATTGGAGGAGAATAATAATAATAGTAATAATAAAGACTTCTGTGTTTAAGTGATAAAGCGAATAGTGAATAGTGAGCTAAAATGGTAAGAGGAGGCAGAAGTCTGTGGAGAAATTGAGATGATATAAGAGGCTTCCTTCCCTGGTGGCTCAGTTGATAAGGAATCTGCCTGTAGAGCAGGAGACCTGGGTTTGATCCCTGGGTTGGGAAGATCCCCTGGAGGAAGGAAAGGCTATCCAGTCCAATATTCTGGCCTGGAGAATTTCATGGACTATATAGTCCATGGGGTCGCAAAGAGTCAGACAGGACCGAACGACTTTCACCCTCACCCTAGACATCAAAGTGGAAAGGCTAAGCAGGAAGTTTGATATGTACAATCGGAGCTCAGAGGACAGGTCAGCGTTGGGAGAACAAATTAAGGAGTAATTCTCACATAGATGACATTTGAAGCGTAGGGGCTGGATGACATCACCTAAGGAAGAAATAAATGAAAGAAGAGGCTTAGCTCTGACGCAAGTCGTGATATCTAGAGCCAATGAGAAAGACTGAGAAGGTGCAGCCAATGGTATACGCAGAAACCCAGGAAGCAGATCAAGCTTCTTGGGTGTGTAGCCCATGCGGCACACAGCGATCTGCACTCAGAAGGGCGCCATACTTGGTTGCTCACCTGCCACCAATTCTTACTTATCTTTGAACTTATGTTTTGTAGGTGAAGCTTGATGGGACAATGGAGTGTACAAGCGAGGAGAGAAGATACACACATTATGTATATAGGCCATTCCTTGACACCCCCATTAACATTCCTGATGCTGCATAAGCACAGAGTTCTAGGGGACCCATGTTGCTTGGGTGTTCAGTGAGACTCAAATCAAGGACAGGTAAACGAATTACACCTACATCAGAGCAAGTGCTGGTGCTGGTGCTGACAGCATCTAGAGCGGTACTTTCTGTTCAAACCAAAAGTTGCTTTTAGAGCAGAAGAAGGCAATGGTGACCTAAGAAGCATGAACAACCAAAGAACCCTATCCTGTCCTTTCTTACTTATGTTACTGTTAACATTTGATGGGGTCCTGCTGTTCATCGCTTACAAAAGCAATTATTTTCTCACAAATGGTAGAAAGGAAAGGCTGAGGTAGACTCAGTGTTCCCTGAAAACCATCTCTGTAGATTCTGCTGGGCCATGAAAGTTTTAAAGGAAAGGAAGGAAGTAATTTCAGTTAATCATTGAGATAGGGGATCATCACCATCTCCCACTGTTGCAGACTTGTGTGTGGGCTTCTCACTCCTCAAGACATTCCCCTAGAAGTTATCTTGTTCGCATGGTTTGGTCACACAATTTGTTAGGAAGATTACTGAAAGGGAAGCTAGGGAAGAGATCTAGTCATCTTTGTTCATTACTTATTCTTCATTTCTACTTTGATCTACAAAAAGAACCAACAGGTTAGGCAAGGCATTGTGTGAGTAAGAGATTTGAAAGGTGTGGTAGAGCCAGAGATGAGTAGAGGATGGTGGTGCTTGGTTTAAAAGTTAGTTACAGTATAGCTTTGTTAAAGGGACAAGAAAAGGCGCCTCCTGCTGAGGGCTGTCTGCTGCAAAGAGCTGCTTACATTACTTCTCTGTGTTAGCCAACCATTTACACTGGAGAGACAAGAGTGGGAAAGACAGAAGGACCCATAGAGCCTTTTCCTTTCAGTCCTCCTTTTCTCATCTATTAGCCAAAGTAGAGAGTATTGATAGAATGAATGCACAACAAGAAGTGAAATAAAAATAATTGTGTTAGTTCTGTGCAGCACTTCCACTGTTCTGGGAAAAATAAAAAATATATATGCATGCATGGGCTGCAAACTATGAACTGTGTAATTCATATGACTTAAACGCTCTTATATTTTCATTAACTCTGGCATTGCATATTGTAAAACTGGATGGTAAAATTCATGTTGATAATTTAAATTCTAAATATTTCTTTATTTATGAACAACATTGAAAGGCAAAAAAAAATGATAAGTTGACGGAGACACAGTGGAAGAAAGGAAAAAGCTTTTTTATGATTTATGACCTTTAGATATTTTTTTTCCCTTGTTTTTTGAACAAAGAAGCCCACATTTTCATCTTGCTCTGGGCCCACAAATTATGTAGCTGGCGCCACAGGAAGAATATGGTGTCCTGGAATCCAAGTGAAGAAAGTGTTTCCAGGAGGGAGGAGTCTGTCAACTACGTCAAGTGCTGCTGAGAACTGAATAAGGTAAGGACAGAAAATCGATCATTACTTTCATCATGCTGCTGCTGCTGCTAAGTCGCTTCAGTTGTGTCCAACTCTGTGTGACCCCATAGACAGCAGCCCACCAGGCTCCCCTGTCCCTGGGATTCTCCAATGCATGAAAGTGAAAAGTGAAAGTGAAGTTGCTCAGTCATGTCCAACTCTTAGCGACCCCATGGACTGCAGCCTACCAGGCTCCTCCGTCCATGGGATTTTCCAGGCAAGAGTACTGGAGTAGGGTGCCATTGCCTTCTCCGATGGAGACTATCCAATTAAAGTCAGTTCGGTCAGAGATGGTAAAGTATTGCATGTAATAGTTTGTGTGAGTAGCTAAGTCATGTCTGACTCTTTGTGACCACATGAATTGCAGCCTGCAAGGCTCCTCTGTCTATGGAATTCTCCAGGCAAGAATACTGAAGTGGGTAGCTATTCCCTTCTCTGAAGATCTTCCTGACCCAGGGATCGAACCCAGGTCTTCTGCATTGCAGGCAGATTCTTTACCATCTGTATAATAGGTTAACAATAGTAAAAATAAAGGGCAAGATTTATACACATTTTTATCTGTGATGTTTTTATTTAAATAGTCTATTTAGTTATGTTTCAAGAATAAATTAGCATTTGTTCAATGATAAAATGGAATCTTCCTAAAAGTGAAACAATTTAAGAAATATAGTTAAATTATTACTGTTTGTATATTCTGTTGTGGCAGGTTAAAAAATGTTTATTTTTCTTTCTCTTCTTTTTATTTACTTTCTGCCTTTTTTTCCCTTTGCTTTGAACATGTGTAAACAAAGGAAGTAAATTGTTATTAGATCAAATTTGGCACACAAAAAAATAGTTTGTTAAAAATCTGTATGATACCAACAACAGAAAATGTAGATGAAATGCAATGACCAAAACCTTTGCCTTCCTCTTTGTGCATGCTCAGTTGCTCAGCTGTGTCTGACTCTTTGTGAACCCATGGACTATAACCTCCAGGCTCCTCTGTCCATGGAATTTTCCAGCCAAGAATGCTTGAGCTGGGTTCCCATTTCCTACTCTAGAGGATTTTTCCTGACCCAGGGATCAAACCCACGTTTCCTGTGTCTCCTGCATTGGCAGAAAGATTCTTTGATTCTTACTGCTGGGCCACCTGGGAAGCTACCCCATCCCCATATTATTTACATAAGAATAAAATTTTCTAGTTCATTATGAAATTAAAAGACGGCTTGCTCCTTGGAAGAAATGTTATGACCAACCTAGACAGCATATTAAAAAGCAGAGACATTATTTTGCCAACAAAGGTCTGTCTAGTCAAAGCTTTGGTTTTTCCATTAGTCATGTATGGATGTGAGAGTTGGACTATAAAGAAAGCTGAGCGCTGAAGAATTGATGCTTTTGAACTGTGGTATTGGAGAAGATTCTTGAGAGTCCCTTGGACTGCAAGGAGATCCAACCAGCCCATCCTAAAGGAAATCAGTCCTGAATATTCAGTGGAAGGACTGATGTTAAAGCTGAAACTCCAATACTTGGGCCACCAAGAGATGCAAAGAACTGACTCATTTGAAAAGACCCTAATGCTAGGAATGATTGAAGGTGGGAAGAAAAGGTGACAACAGAGGATGAGATATTTGGATGGCATTGCCGACTCGATGGACATGAGTTGAGTAAGTTTCAGGAGTAGGTGATGGACAGGGAAGCCTGGCATGCTGCAGTCCATGGAGTCCCAAAGAGTCAGACCCAACTAAGACTGAACTGAACTGAACTGAGTTCATTATGTAGTACTTCAATTCAGCCAGTAGATGGCAGATGTTACCATATTCAACAAATCGTTCTCTAAAGGAAACTGGTTATAAGATTACTCAAAACTATGAGCTGCGGAAACATAAAACCCTATTGATTCATCTCTCCACCCTCCCCGCTCTTGATGAACTCTTTTTGGGGGCTTGATTTCTGTGACAGTTTTCCTTGCATAGAGATGGAAGGATTAAAGCTTTCTCCTACATGTGTATAAGACAGATGATTCAGAAAGCAATTCTGGAATCCTATCAACTCCATAAAATATAAAATTAAATCACAAAACTGAGTAACAGATTGCATTTAAATGACTATGAAGATGAATGGCAATGTTGTACTGGAATGTTTTCAACCAAGGCCAAATGGATAACCACATTGATCTTGCATTTTATATCTTACAAAGAAGGACATGACATAAACATCACAAAACAAGCCAATATATTTACTGCTACGCTAAACTAGTTATAGAACATTTTTTGAAAAAAGCTTTGATAAGTCGTTTGTTCTTTTGACCACTGCGCTGTTTATTATTCCTCATATGGCAGTTCCAGTTGAAGAGTAGGTGAGGAGGAAGAAACCAGAGCTGTTAAAATAATGTTATATTGCAGCATTTAATGTTGTCCCCCATATGCAAAAGTTGACTTTTAGAATCTGCTGAAACTGAAACTGAAGTCACTCAGTCATATCTGACTCTTTGCAAGTCAGATACTGTAGCCTGTCAGGTTCCTCTGTCCATGGGATTTCCCAGGCAAGAGTGCTGGAGTGGGTTGTCATTTCCTTCTCCAGGGGATCTTCCCCATCCAGGGATCACACCAGGGTCTCCCACATTGCAGGCAGATGCTTTACCGTGAGCCACCATTTAGAATCTGATAGAGATTATAATTATAATTAACCAAATTCCTTTTGTGGAATTTCATATTACTTATGTTTTGACTGATTACTTAAAATATCTTTAAGCAAAATGTGCACCTTTGTTAGTCTATAGTTTTCCTAAGGTAACATACTAATATTCCCTTATGATAAGGGATTTTTTTTTTTGAAGTTTTACAATTTTGTGAACATTTCATTAAGATGGCTGTAACTATCCTGCAATATTTCATACCAGCCAAGTATTCTTGCCTGGAAAATAATGAAAACAAACAAACAAACAAGAATTGATTAACATGGTGGAAAATTTTGGAACCTGAAAATAAAGAATCAGGGTCAGAAAATAAACCATATTCCCTACAAGAATTCTCCATCACTCCTGACTTTTTTCTCTCTAATTCCATGGTTTCTCTCTGCCTGCCCCTTCTCTCTGTCTCCCCTGGATTCCTCTTCTGCCTGCTTTTTCATGCTTCGGCTCTCAGCACTTTTCTTATCACTCTTCACTATTGCTCTATACAATCCTAAGGATATAATGCATTCCCAGTGTTTCAGCTGCAATGAATAAATAGTTTCTCTCCAAATCCTATGAGTCAGCATCACATACATAGGAGTTATATTTAAGCTCTGACATTAGGCTGCCTGTATTCTAATACTAGTTTGACCACTTAATGGTTAGGTGATATTGATAAATTACCTAACCTCATTGTCTCAGTTTCCTGTCCTAGAATTTGAGAATGATAATAACTCTAATATCTTGTGATTAGGTTAGAATGAAGCAATTCATGTAATGCATTTAGCACAGTATCGGGCAAAAAATAAGGACCTAAAGCAGCAGCAGCAGAAAGGAGATCAGCCCTGGGATTTCTTTGGAAGGAATGATGCTAAAGCTGAAACTCCAGTACTTCGGCCACCTCATGCGAAGAGTTGACTCACTGGAAAAAGACTTTGATGCTGGGAGGGATTGGGGGCAGGAGGAGAAGGGGACAACAGAGGATGAGATGGCTGGATGGCATCACTGACTCGCTGGATGTGAGTCTGAGTGAACTCCAGGAGTTGGTGATGGACAGGGAGGCCTGGCGTGCTGCAATTCATGGGGTCGCAAAGAGTCGGACACGACTGAGCGACTGAACTGAACTGAGCTGAACTGAAATATCCCATCTAGAGCATTTTCAAAAACAGCCATCCATATCCACTGGAGGTCCTCACTCTGATATCTTCTTACTGAAGACTTAAGATGATAGATTTAAATCTTACAGATCAATATAGAATCCCTGAATTACAATCCCTGAATCAGTTTTCCTGAAGCTGAGGAAACTGATGTTTAATATTTAATGTTATAGTGCTTTTCCTCTAAAGTCAAAAGTAAAGATACCTACCATATCCATAACATTTAGCATCATATTGCAGATACTAATCAAAGCAGTTAGATGTGAGAAAGCAACTACTGGATTATGACAAGGAAACAAGTAGGCAAAACTCTATTAAGAGAAGATGTGATTATGTATCTGGAAAATTCAAGAGGATCCATGGAAAAATACAATAATCAGTAAGAGAATTTGGATAAAATAATAAGTTGTGTGTGTGTGTGTATGTGTTAGTTGCTTAGTCGTGTCTGACTCTTTGCAGCCCCATGGACTGTAACCCACCAGGCTCCTCTGTCTATGGGGTTCTCCAGGCAAGAATATGGAAGTGTGCTGCCATTCCCTTCTCCAGGGGATTTTCCCAGCTCACTGATCGAACCTCGATCTCCTGCACTGAAGGTAGATTCTTTACTGTCTAAGCCACCAGGGAAGCCCCAGTTATAAAGTAAGGATACAAAAATTAATAGGATATATATGTATGTATGTATGTTTATAAACATATATATGCATAAACAAAAATAGAAAGTGTAATTAAAGACTCCATTTATGATAAAAAATAAAGAAAAGATAAAAAAATAATATAAATTTAACATAAAAATAACATAAATATCCAAAACTTAAGTAAGCAAAACTGGGGATTGTTTTTGAAAAAAATCTGGATCTTAATGAGTGGAAAAACATATCAATTCTGGGAGAGAAAAAGACAGGCAACATCATAAAGATGTCAATTCTCCCTGACTTAAGGGCTGGGAGAAAAAGCCGTGTCAGATTTTTTTCTTTTTTCTTGTCTGCACCACTTGGCATGTGGGATCTTAGTTCCTGATTAGGGATTGAACCAGCACCCCTGCATTGGTAGCATAGAGTCTTAGCCACTGCACTGCCAGGGAAGTCCCATATCAGACTTTTTACAGAACTATAAAGCTTCTGTAAGTTAAACAATTTATATTAGCACATGAATAGGCATATAAACTGAAGGGAAAAGTAGAAAATCCAGAAATAGATCCAATTGCATATGGAAATTAATATACATTATAGGTGCCATCACACATCATTGGGGAAAAGATGGACCTTTAAATAAATGTTATTTTGATTACAGGGTAGCCATATGGAGAAAAATTAAATTGGATCCATTTCTTACATCATAAGCCAGGATAAATTCCCAACAGATCAGATATTTAAATCAAAGATATAAAAAAGCACCATGCAGAAAAAGCTTCAATGAATTCCTTTATAGTCAGGAGATAAGAAAACATTTCTAAATATGACTCAAAATCTAGAAGCAATGAGAAAAAAGACTGACAGATTTTTACCTTGTAAAAGTTAAATTTTTTTCATTATAAAAATATAGCATACCATTCACAAAATAAAAAAAAAATACAAGTAGCAGCCTGGGAAAAATATTTGCAAAATATACAATGACAGGTATACTGATATATAAATTGAGATGAAACAGGCCAAGAAGTGGTCTACAGAAAATTCATAGAAAAAGATATATAAACTGCTCTTAACAGTATGAAAAGTTGTCCAACCTCACACATGAGTTGATATAATTGTTTACTGCGTGATGAGTTTGCACATGTTCATTACATCCATGTATGTTCAAATTTGATTGTGTCATTCATTTGACTGAGAACTTCAGATGGCTTCTCATAGCCTGTAGGATGAAGTCCACTTCGTAGCATGGCATTTAAGACTTTTTAGACAGAGTTCTGCCTAATTGTTTAGCCAAATCCCTTACCATTGTTGTCCTTGTTAAGTCACTTCAGTTGTATCTGACTCTTGGTGACCCTATGGATTGCAGCCTGCCAGGCTCCTTTGTCCATGGGATTCTCCAGGCAAGAATACTGGAGTGGGTTGCCATTTCCTTCTCTCTTACCATTATCCAACTCTAAAACATTATGCTGTAGTTGCATCAAAGGTTTTGTTATTCCCCAAACATGACATGTATCTTTTTCATATGTCCATGACCTAGCAACTTGTTATTTCTTCTGTCCATAGTGCCCTTTTCTCTGTTCTCTACTTGGTAAAATTTTACTGTTCTTCAAAATATACTCGAGAGTTCAAGTGTTTGAACTTGCTTGCTCCTTTGAGTTCCCATGACACTTTCCACAGATGTTTATTAAAGCCATTCTGGGATTTCCTGGGTGGTTCATTGGTTGGAACTCCACACTTCCAACATCGGGTACTCCAGTTCAATCCTTAGTCAGGGAACTAAGATCCCATGTGCTATTCAGCTCTGCCAAAAAGCTAAAAAGAAACAAAGCCTTTCTTACACAGTTCTGTAGTAACTGGCTTTCATGTATGCTTCTGCCATGGACACAGGGTACTTTCTTGCCTCAGTTTCTTTAGTATTTTAAGTGCTTAGTTGCACAATGCCTGGCCCAAAAGAGGCATGGAATAAGTTTGTTGAATAATATGATTTTTATGCTGTTGCCAAAAAGACTTCAACATTTCCTATATAAATCTTTCAAGACAGATGTCAAGGGGAATAGAAGCTAGAAAATAGATGTCTTGCAGATTTTTTTTACTTAGCACCCTGAGTTTTGGCTATTAGTCAGGACTTTTAGTTAAATGACAAAAACTTAGCTTGAACTTGCTCTGCAAGTGGGCAAATTGTTTGCTCTGAAAGGCAAAAAGGCAAAGCTTGGAAAGTAGATTTAGCCTCAGGGACACTGGATTTCTTTCTCTCTCTCACACACACACACACACACACAAACACACACACACATACGCACACTTCTTTCCATTTTTGATTGATGTCTTCATCATCTTAGGCCTGTGACCTGCACGAGGCAAGAACTGGTAGCAGAAAGCTCTGGGCTTGTATTCCGAAGGCTTGTAACTAACAAGAAACAAAGCTATTTCCTGCCAGTTTCTGTTAGAAAAATTCCATGCAGGTACTCAGATTGGCCTGAGTCCTATTGACACATCTGTCCCTTAGCTAATTTCCATGACTAGAAAGGTGACATATGTGATTGATCCCAGTCTGGCACCCGTGCCCCATCCTGGGGCCGAGAAGGGGGAAGAATAATGTGATTAGCAGCCCCCATGAGGACCATATTTTGGAAAGTGAGAGGAGCAGCTCCCCAAGACAACAAAGATCTTGTCTGGACATAGTAATACAAAGGAATGACTCCAACATGCATGTGAAGAAAATAGTAAGATCAAATGTTGAAAGAATATAATATAATTTTATAATTAAAATTTTCTTCTTCCTGATAAATAAATATTGTAGCTCAAATGCATGATAAAATATATCCATCAAAAGAAACAGCTGACCAGGAATCTTTCATCTTTGGGTTCTTGTTTCTAATTATTTTTTAAATAAGGACTCACCTAAAGAGTAAAATTCCCTAACCTAAACTTTCTAAGTTTGATACATACATTTTATTATCTTATTCTTTGTCAACCATATTCTCTTGTTCTTTCTTTCACCGAGCACATTTCCTGCAAAATCAAGTACAGTATTCAAAAATAAGAGATAATTGAAGATTAAAAAAATGTTCTTGTCTGTGAATGTTACCACTCAAAGACTTTTTGAGAGTAGAAAATTATGGAGCAAGCACTTCCATGATATTCACTCTTCACCAAGTTTTCACAAGATGGCACTTGTGAAGGTATTATAGCATCACAGTGCTCTGTATCCAGGAAATTGGGTTGTCTGGGCAAGTATCATCACCCAACTCTGGAAACTACAGTTTAAAAAATGTGACCTCATGCTGGTGTGACAGCCCCAAGAAGCAACTTTCTCTTGGACTTATTCGGTCCACATACATATGATTGCCCATAATGGGTAAAAGAACTATCCCAGGAATACTGGGTGGACAAAAGAAAACCCTCAAAAAGTTAACCCTCCTTAGGAAGAGAAGTGTGCAAAACTGCTGAGTAAGATTTTGAAATAACTTAACCAAATTAAACCCTTTAATGTAAAGATATATTTATTTTGCCTATCTGTATTTTGTTTATTACAATGAACACATGTTTCAAAGATAAAACAAAATGAAAAGTTCTTGTAAAATATAAAAGGCTGTGTTCACCATCAAGTATGGCATCAAATAATTACAAATCCCATTTCTACCAGTCACCAGCTGTGTGAATATGAATAAGTTAATTAATCTCTCTAAGCTTTGGTTTCTTGGGCTATATAATGGAGCTAATAATTCCACCTGCTCAATATTAAATAAGATAAAATGTAATAAACTGGTTAATACTGTGTCTGGAATATAGGAGCTGCACAAAACATTGTGTTCATTATTCTTGATATGAATATGAAAAAAATCTCATTTGCAGGTTGGAAAAACATAAAGTCTAGGAACAAGTAGTGTCTAACCTAGTTTATTCTTTCCCAATAATTGCTCAAATATGAATTCTCTAGACTCTTCCAACTTTACACCGAACCCTCTCAGGAGCCACTCTAAGGATCTGCATGTCTTGGACCACTGTTGCCACATACTTTATTTCTAGTAGCAGACACTGCCTTCAACTTCAGAGGCCACAGAACCAAGCAAATCTTCCCACCAAGAGAACACAACCTGAGATTGTTGGTATCTGCATCTTTTTTTTTCTAATTGAATCACAATGGGGGGATAAAATGGTGACTTTTTTCTTTCTCCTCATTTCTACTACTTTATTTTTCAAAATTATTCAGGTGGAAGAGGTGAATGATCACAGCCTCATCTTTCGTCTTCCCTCCATCCTCCCTCCTGCCTCTCAACTCTGGATGGGCTCTTAGTGTCTCTTCCCCACAATGAGAAAGCTAGTTACTGGCTCGCATTCTACTCAGCTGTCCCTAAAGTTTTCTCACTGTCAAACTGGGCTTTCTTTTGAGAGGGACCCTTCATTTCTTTCTCTTGTTCAAAATCTTTTAAAACAACAACATCCCAAAAAAGGCATGCAGTTTTATCTTCCTTAGAGGTTATTAGCCAATTGAGACAGACTCTTGACAAATAGATTTTCTCCTGACTTACTATTTGAGTAATCCTAAAGATGGAAGTTACCATTCTCGTATACAGCGATGCAACTGAAACAAAACAAACTGTAATTCTCACTAGCAGAATTCTTGGAAAACAGAATTGATGGCTGTCTAAGTATGGTAGCTACTACTCTTGGTTCTTCTACTAATGAACATTTAACGTATAACTTACTACTTGTCAGGTAAGGCACAGGCATCATTTAATCCTTTTAGCAACACTAAAACAATCATTGTTATGATTTTTTACCCTTTACAGTTAAGGAAACTGTAGCTGAGATTGGTTAAGTAATTGGACCAAAGCCACCCATTTGGTGAGTGATGGAGTTTGAGACAACCCAAGCAAATTGCTAACCTCAATAGATTCTATTCTATGAGGTACTCAGAGAGGACTATAACCATTGAATTAAATGTTTTAATGTATGCAAAAGTCCATTCACAAAACCACAGATTTAGCTCTAAAACTTGTTTGCATTAAATGAACAATAGTCATTTATCAATGAATTGTAGTATATTACTCTTTAAGCTTAATCTGTATGACCTACTGTTCCAAGTTTGAGGTCTTCTCAGACCACTGTAGCACTTAAGCACTGGAAAGGAATTTAGAATCTGTCTACTTCAGTGTTTTTCCAACAATACTCTGGAGATGCCCCATCCCCTGGGGACCATTTTGGAAGAAGGGGCAGGCTTATCAGGCAGACCTGGTGTTTTCTGGATGCATGGTTACTTGAGCCTCTTCATAATAACGATGCATATATTGTTTTAGACCATGGCTGTTCTGTAACTGGTTTATAAGTAACTGGTAGTTTAGAAAATTTGGCAAAGCATCCACCAAACTGATTATCTGAGTGTTTACATTTTCAGTCAGTTTTGGTAGAAGTGTGACTTTGGTTGCATGACTTGACAAGGAAAGAAAATATATCATTCTTCATGAGATTTATGTCAAAGATGTACAAACACCATGATTTTCTCGAGTACTTCCAATTTCAAATATTCAGTTCTGGATTTTCCCATATATTAGGAAGTGTTCCCCCCCCCCCAATTCTAGTTTATAGAAAATAATAACTGACTGAAGTCAGTCAGCATTATAAAATGAACTAGTCACAAAATCTGTTGCCCCACAAAAAATGTGGGAACACAAACTGGGGGCAATCTGTCTGCATTAAGATTTTTTTTTAACTACTCATGAAAATGCCTGAGTGTGTAACATTTATGAGGCATAACTTTATGAATGTGGTACTTTAGTTGTAAAGTTTTGTAAAACCACAATAGTGAAAAAGCAGGGTAGTTCAAGTTGAAAAAAGAATGCTGCAGTACAAAGTGTGTGGTGGGATAATCATGTCTGTTATGAGCCATTACTTTGTCTATGGTCAGAAGTTTGAATTAAATGCAAAAGGATTAGTTATAATTTAATGTCTCATGCACCCAGGCAGAAAGAAGTTTTCATTTACTTATGCAGTAAATATGTACAGATATGAATAGATGCATAATCATTAGAGGTTATTGGCTGGAGTAGGAGTAGTAGGGCGGAGAAGGCAATGGCACCCCACTCCAGTACTTTTGCCTGGAAAATCCCATGGATGGAGGAGCCTGGTGGGCTGCAGTCCATGGGGTAGCTAAGAGTCGGACACGACTGAGCGACTTCACTTTCACTTTCCACTTTCATGCATTGGAGAAGGAAATGGCAACCCACTCCAGTGTTCTTGCCTGGAGAATCCCAGGGACGGGGGAGCCTGGTGAGCTGCCGTCTATGGGGTCGCAGAGAGTCAGACACGACTGAAGCAACTTAGCAGCAGCAAGAGTGGTTTGGGACTGCTTGCCTGAGTTCAGATCCTGATTCTGCCTCTTGCCAGCTCCTAAGTTAGACAAATGACTTCATTTTTCTGTTCTTAAATTTACCCATCTGTAAATGGGGCTAATAATAGACCCTACATCATATCACTGATATAAGGATTAAATAACTTAGAAGAGCACATGGTATATATTGTAGTACAGATACTTGGTGCCTGCTCTGTGTCAAGCATTGCTATTTATTCTGGGGACATGAAGGTGAACAAGACAGAGAAGGCCTCTGTTGCAGTCTGCAGTTACATTCTAGTGCAGAAGAGAAAAAATCAGGAAGCATACACCACAAATAAATGAGATAATTGAAGGCTCAGTTTAGGACTTCCCGAGTAGTCCAGTGGTCCAGTGGTCCAGTGGTTAGGAATCTGCCTGACAGGGCAGGAAACACAAGAGCCGCAGGTTCGATCCCTGGTCTGGGAAGGTTCCGCATGCTGCAGGGCCACTAAACCCATGTTCCACAACTACTGAGCCTGAGCTCTAGAGCTGATGGCCACAACTACTGAAGCCCGTGTACCCTAGAGCCCACAATAAGAGAATCCGAGCGAGAAACCCACGCACCGCAAGTAGAGAGTAGCTACTACTCACTGCAACTAAAGCAAGCCGGTGTGCAGCAACAATAAATAGATAAATAAACAAACACATTTTAAAAAGACTATATTCAAGTTCTAAGAAGGCAACAACAGCATTTCTTTCAGTAGCTGAACTTACAGTGTATCTTGAAAATTATACTTTGGTTTTAATCATGCGATACAAGCATGCACATGCACATGCACTTGGGTTTTGGTACCCCTTCGGTAAAGAACTGTTAAAACTCCTTTGCTAGATTTATCCAATTAATGTATTGACCTCTGTTCAATCCAGGATGGTCTCTTTGTCTTCCTCATGCTGTCCATGTTCAGCTGCACTTTCTCTTCTATGAATACCCACTTATTTCCAGGTCTGTGACTTTCTTACCCCGTTGCCCTCACATGAATTGCCACACACAAATTGCTGTGAGGGCAGCAGAGTGCTGCTAAGGAAGCTTTGCTTTTTCCCCCATCTGTTCTGTACAAAATTCCTACAGATATGAGCTTTTATTAATAAGACTTGTCTTTTCCCTGGGTTCGCATGTTGCCGCAGCTCTTACAGTTTCTCTCTGCTGGTGGTACTGCCTTTCTCTTGCAGGCTTCCTCTGGTTTTTGCCCATTGTCTTTTGCGCCATGATGGGTCTTTTAGCTTTCTTGGTCCAGACCGACAAGAAGAGTAACCTTCTTATTGGGGTTTGAATTGAAAGCAGATTTCCCTCACTAAACAGAAATGCAAATGAGAACGCCATGACACTTCAGAAAGTTTACTGTTTAACCCTTTCATGTCCAACCTGAAATAGCCAATGTAAGCTGTGAGAAAAGCACAACCTTAAAGTTGTGAATTAAGTTTTGTTTGGGGATCATACTGAGGATTATAGCCCAGGAGACAGCCTCTCAGATAGCTCAGGAAAACTGTTCCAAAGAAGGAAAAGAGGAGCCAGGATATAAAGGAATTTTTAGCTGGAAAAAAACATGTAGTCAAATATCAAAAGATTGTTGCTAATCGCAAAGCATAGACATTTCAATTTGTGAATTTAGTGCTTTTTTATGTATGAAAAGATGCAAGACTATGGGCCCATGGAAACTGTTCCTTAGCTATTCATCTAAATTATTGAGGGCTTCCCTTGTGGCTCAGCTGGTAAAGAATCCACCTGCAGTGCGGGAGACCTGGGTTCGATCCCTGGGTTGGGAAGATCCCCTGGAGAAGGGAAAGGCTACCCACTCCAGTATTCTGGCCTGGAAAATTCCATGGACTATATAGTCCATGGGGTCGCAAAGAGTTGGACATGACTGAGTGACTTTCACTCATTATCCAAAGCACAGATTCTTACTGTTTTTCTCTGTCCTGAACTCACCTTGGGGTACAACCTTGGGAGGCACTTTCCAGGGTGGCACAGTGGTAAGGAATCCACCTGCCAATGCAAGAGACTCAAGAGATGCAGGAGACACAAGAGATGAGGGTTGGATCCCTGGGTCAGGAAGATTCCCTGGAGGAGGAAATGGTAACCCATTCCAATATTCTTGCCTAGAAAATCCCATAGACAGAGGAGCTTAGCAGGCTGCAGTCCACTGGGCCGCTAAAAGTTGCACACAACTGAGCGCGCGCACGCATACACACACACACCCACACCCACACACACAAACACACACACACACACCCCCTCGTGGGTGTGTAGGAAGGGTAGGATGGGTAAGGAGGGGGCTGTATGTGCAGTAGCTGAAGCTTTACTCCTGGTAGGCAGGCAGCATTACTTGTTAACTTGTAATTGCCAGGCAACAGTCCCTTTCCACAGCAGCAATAAAATATAGTGCAGTTGCTAGTGCAGAGTGGGGGCAACAAATCAGATCGCAATGTCTATTACTGGAAAAAGAATTCTTTGTTAGATTGTTTATGCTGGATTGGGGGTGAAACATATTTGCTCATGGGATAGAAGTCTCTGATACTGAAATATTGTTATTCATGTAGGATGCATTTTAAGAACTGTTTGTTAAAATAACTCATGAGTATTTTTCTAAAATCTATGGTGAACTGTAAAGACTGGGTCAATGAGAATGGAAGTAGGTTAGCTGGCCCTATTTTAATGTCTACAATATTGAAGCGCCAGATGAACAGAGGGAACAGTCAGGAATTTGCTCTTTGTGGACAACCCCTCTGAAGAGGGCACAACCCCTCATCACAGCTTCCTCTTTTATGTAAGCTAGTCCTTTAAAGAGGAGCATTTCTTAAAATTTGCTCTTCCTTTGTTTTTGTCAGCATTGACACATTTTTATAAAGACAATTGTGAGACTACAGTATGAGAACTGTATCTCAAAAGGCAGTACTAAGGGCCGAGTTATTTATGCTGAGATCTTCTGAGTTACTCTAGGCTACTTTCACAGCAAATAAAATATTTTTCAATTATTCATAATAAAGTAATACAGATAGTACCCTCAAATTATGACTGAAAAATTAGCTAGTATTTATTTTATCACTCTCCATTGTTAAAAAAACAAAATTCAGCTGAGTCAATTTAAAGATATAATTGGCTTTGTTCAGTGATTCATGAGTTGGGCAGCATCCTGTCTAACAAATAGGAGGGATCTCCAGGGAACTGTATGCAATCAAAGCCTTTTATAGGCAGGAGGGTGTGAAAAAGGAAGTTTCTGACAAAGAGTGGACTGTTTCAGGCACGGTCGCCATCCTTTAGGGGAGAGGCAGGAGTCTATCAAGCTGATTGACTAATTCTGATCAGGTAATACCAGATTAACTGATGAAAAGTCACATTCTTGGGAGAGGCTGAAAGTGAAGTTAGTTTAGGTCTTAAGCTTTGTTTCCTGTACTGGAGGAAGAGAATCCATCTGAGCCCTGTTCCTTTTTTTTTTTTTTTTTAAAGCACATGTTAGCTGTATTATTTTATTTTATTCTCACAATCCCTATGAACTGGGTATTATCCTGTCAGTTCTCATGCTGATTTAGCAGAGGCCTGGAAAGACTTCACCAAAAAAATTCTTAACCATCATGCTCATCATTGGCATCACATAGCTTTCTGAAGGGGTAGAGTTCAGGGGGAAAAAAATGAATTAATAAATGTGTATATGATTATTTATTATAACTAGAATGGTCTTCAATGCAAAGTTGAAAATAGAGCTCCCTAACTTTGTAAAGACATGATTGAGTGGGAAAGGTATTTCTCATTTGGATAAGAGGATACTGCAGTTGTTCATGATGTGGTGAATGAATAGTCACAATGAAAGTGTCCTTACTGACAACCATAACAGTTAGCTGTAATATACTCTTTTTCATTTGGGATCAGTTGTGCTGGTAAAGAATATTTGTTCCACTTCAAGGACAGATGATGTATTAGTGTTCCTGGCTTGCATTGACAGGGAAGGAGCTTTTCAGCTCTGACTGGCAAGTCAGAAACCACCAAGGAGACAGACAAAAAACATAGTTGGAACTTGAGAAAATATTTGTTTTGAATCTCAGCAATGTCTTTCTTTTACATTAAAAATTCAACTGTTAAGTTTGAGTTGTTGCTCTTTTTCCCCAGGGATTGTTATATCCATCCTTCCTGAAATAACAGCAAAGGGATGCAAGAAAGCAAAGAAGCTCGAGGACAGTCATTGATTGCAGTTTTACAAAGTAAAAAACAAAGTGTGGGCTTAGGGAAAAAAGATACTTGAAAAGTTTACATCAATCTTTTTTTTTATTGTATTGGTTTTGCCATACATCAACATAAATCCGCCACGGGAGTACACGTGTTCCCAATCCTGAACCCCTCTCCCACCTCCCTCCCCGTACTATCCTTCTGGGTCATCCCAGTGCACCAGTCCCAAGCATCCTGCACCCTCATCGAACCTAGACTGGCGATTCATTTCTTATATGATATTATACATGTTTCAATGCCATTCTCCCAAATCATCCCACCCTCTCCCTCTCCCACAGAGTCCAAAAGACTGTTCTATACATCTGTGTCTCTTTTGCTGTCTCGCATACAGGGTTACAGTTACCATCTTTCTAAATTCCATGTATATGCATTATTATACTGTATTGGTGTTTTTCTTTCTGGCTTACATCAATCTTTTTGACCCAGAGTAAGTAATTAGCAATTACTTTTAACTGCCTTTGTTAAAAGGTTTTTTTTTTAATTACTTCAAAATTTCCTAAATTGCAAATGTTAAAAACTTCAGTGCAGTTGAATATCATATGTTTCATACTGACTATATTTAAGAATAATTTAGGAAAATATTATCAGAAGACTTCTTAAATTCTCATATGGGTAAGTATGAGTATCTAATCTCTATGGGTACCAGAAATACTTCTGCTCTCTAGTGACAAATCTGCTTGTCTGGATTGCTAAAATAACATGTTTGAATAATTCTATGCTCTGCAGTCACCATGGAATACAACTCAAAACACAGTTGTGTCATTTACTAAATATCTGCTTTTAGGAACAAAATGAAGGGTGAGAGTCTAACCAGCTGATGCTTGGCCACATCCACACCTCAATTCTTTCCAGCATCTTAATGAAAAACAATTTCTTGTGACCTGGAAGAAGAGGTGAATGATGTTAAAACTTGGGCTGGCACTGTAATACTCTGGGTAGAGAGAGGATACTCTGCTATGAAGCAGGAAGTTGTTGAAGGACCTTATATTTATAAAACAGCACACTTCAAAAATACTATTTGAAGTATATGTATTGACAGTGTACATTTGAAAGAGGTTCCGTTTTTGTTTTATTTGGTCCAGCGGAATATTAAGGACCTATCATTTTATAGAAAACCCAATACCTTTTCTCTAAAAAGCAGGGTAAAGGAAGCATTTTCCATCTAATATTTGGTGTCTTCTTAATCATTAACCTCTTCTAAAGCTTAAGAGCTCATGTTTACGCTGAAAAAGCTGCAAAAAAATTTGTGTTTGTCACTAACATTTTAATTTATTAATACTCTAAAAAATAAAACTTGATTATATCCTAAATGTTAATTTAGTAGAAAGGAAGATATATGTAATAAATAAGAATAAATGCAGAGACTTGGGAAAGTACCAGAAGTTTCACCATGATGTACCTTGTACATCTTACTTATTAGTATGTGCCTGAATCAACCCTATGTGTAGCTATAAAAATGAAGAGAGACTACACTTAAAATGTCAAACAAATTGCAATACGTTTAATGCTGTTTTCTGTTTCTGGAAATCTCTCTTGTGTTCCTCCCAAACTCCAGGCTACTGGAAAGAATTCGTATCTTACAGCACTAGTTCATAATTTCTCACTTACATCATTTTATTTGGGGAGATTTTAGCAATGAAATATACTTAAAATTTTACCTCCATAAGGTACAATCTAGTCTTGATTATAATATGTTGGTTTAGAAAGCTTGTTGGATTTTAATTTTTTTTTAATTTATTTTTGATAGTCACTTTACTATTTTGTATTTGTTTCTGCCATACAACAGCATGAACCAGCCATTTTGTTTTGTTTAGTCACTAAGTCGTGTCCAACCCTTCCGTGATCCCATGGACAGACCCCCGACCTCAGCCCCAATTTCACCCTTCTAGGTTGTCACAGAGCACCAAACTGATATCCCTGTGCTGTACAGCAGCTTCCCACTAGCTATCTGTTTTTGCACATGTGCACTTTAATTTTAATTATAAGAGTAATACATAACTTTACCAGAAAGTGTTGCATACTAGTAGTGATAGCAAGCATCCTGTTGCTACTTCAAATGGGAATGAATTTTGAATGTCAGCATTCAGAAAAGTCAGTGATTCTCTTGTTTCTCCTTTTTGTTTTGCAAAAGTTAAGGTGCCAGTATCCACATTTTTATGCTCTATAAGATATCTCCCCTATTTTTCTCATGTTTATCCTATTTTAATCTCTTCTCTTTTTCATTGGAATATGAGTGTTTTATTCATTTCAAATGAGTCAATATTCAGTGAAGGGAGGAAAATGAGAAGCAGGAAATAATAAAGAAGAAAAGAAGCAAAAAATACTGGCAGCCATTCATAAAAAAATGCCCACAGTACAATCAATATGGTCAAAGTAGTCCCCACTCCTGTGAAAAACAGCACCAATAAAGTTTTAGATCACAGCCTTCCAGACATTTCCCACGTACTGTATTTATAAATGTACACATAGACTTTTTCTAATTAGACATATTTCTCTATATATTTATGCCTTTTCAAGTAGTATATTGCGGGTATTATTTAATGTTAATATACAGCAATCTACGCCAGTCCAGGTTTGATGCATGAGACAGGGTGCTCAGGGCTGGTGCATTGGGATGACCTTGAGGGATGGGATGGGGAGGCAGGAGGGAGGGGGGTTCAGGATGGGGAACACATGTACACCCATGGCTAACTAATGTCAATGTATGGCAAAAACCACTACAATATTGTAAAGTAATTAGCCTCCAATTAAAATAAAAAGAAATATATATATAGCGATCTACATGGCCATTTTATTAATAAATTGCTGAATATATACGATATATTATTTAACCAGGCCCTTCTTAATAGACGTCTGTAAAATTTTTTCAATTACTTTTCTATTGAGAACAATGAATGAACCTACTTTTACATACATTTTGGCCCAACCATCTAAATAGTTCCTTAAGTTTTAAATTTAGTCTTTAAATTAAGTTTTTTAAAGTATGAAATTTAAGTTTTTAAAAGTGTATGCACCAGGAACTCAACTTGGTCCTCTGTGAATACTTAGTTGGGTAGGATGGGGGAGCGGAGGGAGGTTTAAGAGGGAGTGGATGCATGTGTACATATAGCTGATTCACTTTGTTGTACAGTAAAATCTAATGCAACATTGTAAAGCAATTATATATCAAAAAAAAAAAGTACAGATGATCCCCAAGTTATAGTAGTTTAAACTTATTTTTTTATTTTTACAATGGTACAAAAGCTATATGCATTTTGTAGAAACTGTACTTTGAATTTGTGCATTTTGGTCTTTTTCTGGTTTAGCAGTATACAGTGTGATAGTCTCTTGTGATGCCTGGCAACAGCAGCAGCCACAGTTCCTAGTGAGCCATGGGACAATGAGGGTAAACAGCAGCTTACAACCACTCTGTTTTCCATTTTCAGTACAGTACTCGATAACTTACGTGAGATACTCAACAATTCATTATAAAACAGGCTTCACATTAGACAATTTTACCCATTACCGAACTAATTCAAGTGTTTAAGCATGTTTAAAGTAGGCTAGGCTATGACATTCAGTAGTTTACGTGTAAACAAATTTTCAACTTACTATTTTCAACTTTCGATGGGTTTATGGTGATGTAACCCTATCGTAGTAAGTTGAGAAAGATCTGTATATACATTTCAGTCTTCCTGAAAGTCTATGCTGATTTACACCTTTACCATTAGTGAAGAGAATTTGTTTGTACATATTTTTAGCATCACTAAAATTTATTTATCTTTTTATTACTCCTAACAGATCTCTTTGTAGAAGTCTGGGAAAGTAGGAAAAGAAGAAAAGAAAAATGTCCACAAAACCATTGTGATCCTTCAGTCTATTTATTTAGGAGTGAATTCATGACATACATCAGTTTTCAGTTTATACATTTACTATATCTTAGGGAAGTTCTTCAGCCACTTCAAAGTTTAATCTCAGTTTCTATTTGTCTACATCCTTTCATATGTGATTTGGACAGTGGCAAACTATTGAATATAATCAAAGAAATCTCTCTTCCCTTGATCTGTTTCATAGTCCTTGTTTTAACAGCAGGAGATAGTTAAGAAATAATGATTCAGCTACAGGTTTCTACAGATTTCACAATTCTGTATTAAATAAAGGAAATGTGAATTCCTGGATTGTATGGTATTTGTGAAGTATTTAAGGTCAGTTTTCATGGAGGGCCTGGACACATCCACACCCTAAAGCTCATAGAATACCATGTTTCAGAATCTGCTAGTTTGGTGATTTGCCAAATGAGATTTAAGCATCACTGTGTGAGTTGCAGGTTCATTTGGTGTTAGAATATTTTATAGTAAAGATTAACTGTTGACTAAAATGGCAGCAATGTTTTTTCTGTTTGGCAGAGTAATGAAGGGGAGCCTTGATGCATAAAATCTTGCCTATCTCATGATCTGGATTATGAATGTGAAAGGATACTACTAAAACCAAAAGCATAAAAAGCAATATGATGTTCTACTTTTTAATTTGTTTACTTAATGAATCATAGTGATGAATCTTCTAATGCTGAACTATGAGGTGGATTTTAAAATATAGAGATAAAAAATGGATAAGATAATATGCATGGAATGTATTTAAGCTATGAGTAGTTACTCCTGAACCAAGGAAAATGCTGTCTGAGAATATTTAGCCAGGATATAAAACATTAAAAAAATGAAACTGTTACTAAAAACCAAAGCATTGGCTGTTGGCAAGGGTGGGGATAAGCTCAGAATGGAGGGGTGGGGACAAGTAGAAATGTTTCCTCTGAAAGGGAGTGAGGGGGAAGAAGGGGCAGGAGATGGTGGGCAAATAAAATATTAATTTTTATGTGTTAGTAAAGACATATACAAGGCTGTGATCCATGTGATCATTTTGGTTAGCTTTCCATGATTGTGGTTGAACAGTTCTAAGAAGACCTATAAGACCTCCTAGAACTAACACCAAAAAAGGATGTCCTTTCATCATGGGGACTGGAATGCAAAAGTAGGAAGTCAAGAGATACCTGAGTGATGAGCAAGTTTGGCCTTGGAGTACAAAATGAAGCAGGAAAAAGTTAACAGAGTTTTGCCAAGAGAATGCACTGGTCATAGCAAACACCCTCTTGCAACAATATAAGAGAACTCTACACAGGGACATCACCAGATGATCAATACAGAAATCAGATCGATTATATTCTTTGAAGGTGAAGATACATGTGTGGATGCTAAATTGCTTTAGTCATGTCCGACTCTTTGCAACCCTATGGACAGTAGCACACCAGGCTCCTCTGTCATGGGATTCTCTAGGCAAGAATACTAGAGGGGGTTACCATTTCCTTCTCCAGGGGATCTTCCCAACTCAGAGATCAAACCCATATCTCTTACATCTCATGCTTTATACAGTCAGAGAAAAACAAGAGCTGGAGCTGACTGTGGCTCAGAACATCACCTTCTTATTGCAAAATTCAGGCTTGGATCTAAGAAAGTAGGGAAAACAGTTATATTCAGGTATGACCTAAATCAAGTCCTTATGATTATACAGTAGAGGTAACAAATAGATTCAAAGGATTAGATCTGGTAGACAGAGTGCCACTCTGCTTATATAACTTCTATGCAGAGTACATCATGAGAAACGCTGGGCTGGAAGAAGCACAAGCTGGAATCAAGATTGCTGGGAGAAATATCAATAACCTCAGATATGCAGATGACACCACCCTTATGGCAGAAAGTGAAGAGGAACTAAAAAGCCTCTTGATAAAAGTGAAAGAGGAGAGTGAAAAAGTTGACTTAAAGCTCAACATTCAGAAAACTAAGGTCATGGCATCCGGTCCCATCACTTCATGGCAAATAGAGGGGGAAACAGTGGAAACAGTGGCAGACTTTATTTTTGGGGCTCCAAAATCACTGCAGATGGTGACTGCAGCCATGAAGTAAAAAGACGCTTACTCCTTGGAAGAAAAGTAATGACCAACCTAGACAGCTTATTAAAAAGCAGAGACGTTACCTTGCCAACAAAGGTCTGTCTAATCAAGGCTATGGTTTTTTCAGTAGTCATGTATGGATGTGAGAGTTGGACCATAAAGAAAGCTGAGTGCTGAAGAATTGATGCTTTTGAAGTACGGTGTTGCAGAAGACTCTTGAGAGTCCCTTGGACTGCAAGGAGATCCAACCAGTCCATTCTAAAGGAAATCAGTCCTGAATATTCATTGGAAGGACTGATGTTGAAGCTGAAACTCCAATACTTTGGCCACCTGATGCAAAGAGCTGACTCATTTGAAAAGACCCTGATGCTGGGAAAGATTGAGGGCAGGAGGAGAGGGGAACGACAGAGGATGAGATGGTTGGATGTCATCAGCAACTCAATGGACATGAGTTTGAGTAAACTCCAGGAGTTGTTGATGGACAGGGAGACCTGGAGTGCTGCAGTCCATGTGGTCGCAAAGAGTTGGACACGACTGAGGACTGAGCGACTGAACTGAATTGAACTGAATAACTACAGAGGGAGCAGACGCTGTAACATTGTGTAAAAGGCCATGACCAACACCATCCCCAGGAAAAAGAGGTGCAAAAAGGCAAAGTGGTTGTCTGAGGAGACCTTACAAATACCTGAAAAAAGAAAAGAAATAAAAGGCAAAGGAGAAAGGGAAAGATATACCCAACTGAATGCAGAGTTCCAGAGAAGAGCAAGCCGAGATTAAAAACAAAAAAAAAATCCTTCTTAAGTGGACAATGCAAGGAAATAGAGGAAAACAATATAATGGGAAAGACTAGAGTTCTCTTCAAGAAAATTAGAGATACCAAAGGAACATTTCATGCAAAAATGGGCACAATGAAGGACAGAAACAGCGAGGACCTAAGGGAAGCAGAAAATATTAAGAAGAGGTGGCAAGAATACACAGAAGAACTATACAAAAAAAATTCTTAATGACTTAGATAACCACTAAGGTGTGGTTGCTCGTCTAGAGCCAGACATCCTGGAGTGTGAGGTTAAGTGGGCCTTAGGAAGCATCATTATGAAAAAAGCTAGTGGAGGTAGTGGAATTCTAGCTCAGTTGTTTAAAAACCTAAAAGATGATGCTGTTAAAGTGCTGCATTCAATATGCCAGCAAATTTGGAAAACTCAGCAGTGACCACAGGACTGGAAAAGGTCAGTTTTCTTTCCAATCCCAAAGAAGGGCAATGCCAAAGAATGTTCAAACTACTGTACAATTGCACTCATTTTACATGGTAGCAAGGTAATGATAAAAATTCTTCAAGCTAGGCCTCAGCAGTATGTGAACTGAGAACTTCCAGATGCACAAGTTGGATTTAGAAAAGGCAGAGGAACCAGAGATCAAATTGCCAACATTCACTGGATCATAGGAAAAACAAGGGAATGCCAGAAAGAAAAAAAAAAAACATATCTATTTCTGCTTCGTTGACTATGCTAAAGCCTTTGTGTGGATCACAGCAAACTACGGAAAATTCTTAAAGAGATGGGAATACCAAACCACCTTACCTGCCTCCTGAGAAACCTGTATGCAGGACAAGAAGCAACAATTAGAATCAGACATGGAACAGTGGACTGGTTCAAAATTAGGAAAGGAGTATATCAAGGCTGTATATTGTCACCCTGCTTATTTAACTTATATACAGAGTACATCATGCAAAATCACAATCTGGTATCAAGATCGCCGGGAGACATATTAATACCCTCACGTATGCAGATGACACCACTCTAATGGAAGAAAGAGAAGAGGAACTAAAGAGCCTCTTGATACGGGTGAAAGGAGATAGTGAAAAAGCTAACTTAAAACTCAACATTCAAAAAAACGAAGATCATGGCATTGGATCCCATCATTCCATGGCAAATAGATGGGGAAAAGTTGGAAACAGTGACAGATCTGATTTTCTTGGGCTCTGAAATCACCATGAATGGTGACTTCAGCCACAAAATTAAAAGACACTTGTTTCTTGGAAGGAAAGCTACGGCAAACCTACACAGCATATGAAAAAGCAGAGACATCACTTTGCTGACAAACGGCCGTATAGCGAAAGCCCTGGTTTTTCCAGTAGTCATGTGTAGATGTTAGAGTTGGACCATAAACAAGGCTGAACACTGAAGAATTGATGCTTTCAAGTTGTGCTGCTGGAAAAGACTCCTGAGAGTGCCTTGGACTGCAAGGAGATCCAACAAGATCATCCTAAAGGAAATCAACCCTATTCATTGGAAAGAATGATGCTAAAGCTGAAGCGCCAATACTTTGGCCACCTCATGCGAAGAGCTGACCGATTTGAAAAGATCCTGATGCTGGGAAAGATTGAGGACAGGAGGAGTAGGGGGCGACAGAGGATGAGGTGGTTGGATGGCATCACTGACTCAATGGACATGAGTTTGAGCAAACTCCAACAGAGAGTGAAGGACAGGGAAGGCTGGTTTGCTGCAGTCCATGGGGTCGCAAAGAGTCATACACGACTTAGCAATTCAACAATAAAGACACATAAATTAAAGTAGTATTCTTACATTCATAAGGTAATATTTAGAGGTATGGAGAATCATCAAACACCATTGATTTAATGATTAATGTTTGCCATAAAAAGGGCTAATATGATTAGCAAAAATATAAAGAGAGATAAAAATAGAAAAATTAATAAATAGTAGAAGTAGAAAAAATTAATAAAGATTAAATATGATGAGACTAAAAAAACTATTAATCTTCACAATAAATTCCCTATCATGAAACAGTGAATATCAAATTGAATTTTAAAATATATACTGATGTATACTGATATATACTATCTATTAGAAACATACCTGAAATAAAAATGAAAATAAAAATTGAGAAAAGGATGTGCAGATCACAGAGGCAAATACAAATAAAAATGCAAGAAGGGCTGGCAATATAGATATATGAAATGAAGTAAGATATATAAGAGCATTAAATGAGACAAAGGGTTTCTTTTATCATGGTAAAAGCTAAAGTACAAAACAAAGTTGATATCTTTATTTGCCAGGCACACAGCATCAAAAATACATAAAATAAAATCTTTCACAAATACAAAGATAATTTAATCAACTAAAGATACAATGCATTAAAAATAAGTTCAGCAGACTCCTTTTCAAATATTTACAATTACACATACATATATTTAAAACATTCATATTTTACTGAAAGGGAATATGCTTTCTTTTCCCATATTTTAGAGCATATTCAACTGTGAGTTATATACTTCATCTCACAAAGAGCAATAGAAGCTATATATTCTTTAGTCAATCCAGTAAAACTAGGATTCAATGACAAAATCATGAATAAATAACCAAAAGTACTCTTCTAAACAGCCATCAGATCAGAGTGGAAATCAGATGCTAATTAATGGCAAATTAATTAATCTTCTGAGCATTTCACTTCAAAATCTATAGAATTGTGGCCTTGAACATTTTTACAGCAACAAGGAAAGCCTATAATTTAACAATTAAGAATTCAACTTAAGGAAGGAGAAGAAGGCTAAATTCTGTTACTCTAAGAGTTGAACTATTTTAGGCTTCTGGCTTATCTAGGCTATTTAAGGTCATAGTACACAGAACTCATGGTGATGCAGACCTGACAAGGATTCAGGCCTATTTCTGATGATTTTTCTGGCACAAGCAGCAAAATGAGTCAGGCTGTTCTGGCCCTGCAGGGCCCAGGGCGGATTCACCACTAGGATTGCAGAGGAGGCATCTCAGTCCAGTGAGGGGAGTGTTAAGGCATCTCCCCCAGGTTGTTGGCTCCTGAACCACCAGCAGTCTTGGCCTCCTTCTGGGTTCTCCTCGAGGCCTCCTTCAGGCTCTGCAGGTTGGCAGAAAGGGTTCTGAGAGAAGTGGCCTCACCCAAAGGTGGAGCCCAATGTGAGCCAAGAAAGGCAGGATGCTGCTGGGATTGGGGGATGAGGGCTCTTTGGAAGAGCTCCAAGCACTTTTCCCCTGCAAATCATCATCTACTCGCTGGCAGCTAGACACACTCTCAAGGATCTGGGTGGTTCCCAGCAGGCTGATGGTTCTGTGTTAGGGAGCTGCCGGAGGAAAGGCACTGACGCAGTCGTGCAGGTTGTGCCTTGCAAGTGCCTGCCCAGGACCAGCCCTGCTCCACACACACATGGCCCCTCAGTTTGCCCACATCTTTCTCCCCACATGAAGGGTCATTTTCTGATCTGCACAAATGTGTCTTGGGCTGAAGGGAGGCTGTTGTTATTCAGTCGCTAAGTCCTGTCTAACTCTTTGTGATCCCATGGCCTACAGCACACCAGGCTCTTCTGTGCTTCACTATCTCACGGAGTTTGCTCAGACTCATGTGCAATGAGTCAGTGATACCATCCAACCATCTCATCCTCAGTCTCCTCCTTCTCCTTTGCCTTCAATCTTTCCCAGCATCAGGGTCTTTTCCAGTGAATCAGCTCTTTGCATCACGTGGCCAAAGTATTGGAGTTTCAGCTTCAACATCAGTCCTTCCAATGAATATTCAGGGTTGATTTGACTAGTTTGATCTCCTTGAAGTCCAAAGGACTCTCAAGACTCTACTCCAGCACTACAATTTGAAAGCATCAGTTCTTGGGCACTCAGCCTTCTTTATGGTCCAACTTTCACATCCATACATGACTACTGGGAAAACCATAGCTCTGATTATATGGACGTTTGTCCGCTAAGTGATGTCTCTCCTTTTTAATATGCTGTCTAGGTTTGCCATAGCTTTTCTTCCAAGGAGCAAGCATCTTTAAATTTGTGGGTGCAGTGACCGTCTGCAGTGATTTTGGAGCCCAAGAAAGTAAAATCTGTCACTGCTTCCACTTTTTCCCTTTCCATTTGCCATGAAGTGATAGAACTGGGTGCCATGATCTTTGTTTATGAATGTTGAGTTTTAAGCCAGCTTTTTTACTCTCCTCTCCTCTTTCACCCTCACCAAGGAGCTCTTCAGTTCCTCTTCAATTTCTGCCACTCAGTGGTTAGAGTGGAACCATCTGCATATCTGAGATTGTGGCTATTTCTCCCCGCAATCTTGATTCTAGCTTGTAATTCATACAGCCTGGCATCTTGCCTGATGTACAGGTCAGATGCTGCCACATTTCTGGTCCCAGAGAGAAATTTAGGGAGCCCTGCAGATGTTTCAGTGATGAGCTGAGGCAAAGGTCTAGCTCAACACCACCAGGAGATGGGGACAGAAGGAAGGGACACAGTTTCTTCTGGAAAGTTGGATTCTGGGAAGCCACAAGGGCAGAGGTTTAGTGTTCTCTCCCATGCTCCACCTTGCTTCCTCTAAAAGAGGACGCTGTCATTTATGTCATGATGCTTTGACTGTAGATGTGATACTGTGGCAGCAGGTGACCTCCACTGTCTAAACTGTGATCCTGGGAGCTGTCGGTCTCCAGCCCCACAAGGAATGAAGCTGGCCTCTCCTTGAACATCACATGCATCTGATGGGGCCTGAGCAAGTGCAGAGTTCAGGTCAGGCTTGGAGCCTCCTGTCACATCAGGGGCTGCCTATACCCCACCCAATGCCACCTGATTTAGATGACTGGCTTTGAAAAAAGGCAGAACTTTTCCAGTCCTTCATAACCCAACAGATTCAGTGTACCATGCAGGACTCTATGGTACTCTAGGTGCTTGCTACCCAGTCCTGTGTTCAGGAGCATCAGCATCTTGGGAGACAAGACCTCCAGTTGACCAGTGTGCACGTTCTGATTTGAGAAACACTGCCTACCAGGCCATTTCCTTTCTAAGTTGGAGTTAAGCCAAGAAAAAGTATGAAGTTGTTTTAAAGTTAAGATCTTTGAGTGGTGTGTGGTTCCCCACCTTTTTCTCTGGTTTAAGTTGCTAAAAAGTCTTGAACTAAGGAAGACAGAATTGTAGCCATTTCCTTCTCCAGGAGATCTTCCGAACCCGGGGATCAAACCTGGGTCTCCCACATTACAGGTGGATTCTTTACTCTCTGAGCCACCAGGGAAGCCCCAAGGATTACTGAGAATTGCTGTCAGTATACATGGCTTGTCTCTTTCATGCCTGGAGCCCTGAATCTGATTCTAATGTCTAGCTCTCCAGGTCCTCTGGGGCCCTACTGTTTGAAGAATGTAATGTAAATGCCACTCAGTTGGACAGCAAAGGACTATCTCCTGATGAAGAACCCTGAACCAGTTAATTCTCATCTCACAAAAATGTCAGGGTTTCATACTCTAAATTCATTAAGAAATACCATCTTACATTCACTACTTCTGTTTCCTACACGACAGTCACCCGTCAGGTATGTGAACTGTTTAACTCATTTCTTCCAAACGAAACAATCTCTTGTAAGCAAGCCAAGATTTATCAAAAATGCAGAAATTAACTGCCCAGGAAGGGGCACTTTTATTTGTTTTCTTATGTTCCTAGGTTTGTTTTAGACAGCCTATTATATTTCTAATGTATGATTTCAACAATAACTACATATACTTTGTCATTTTATTTACAATGAAGTATGGATTGGTAAATAGTTCATTCATTATGAGGAAGATTTCCAAATATCTATTATAACATGTGTTTGTTGAGGCCATTTTTAAAAAGGAGAAAAAAAATATTTTTTAAACGTCACATTTTCAAATTCCCCAAGGCACTCAACTTTCCCACCACAATACAGAAGAAGTGAATAGGGTATTCTATTTAAACCAGCTGAATTCTCATCTCTGTGGAGTTACAAAAAGGAAAAACAAAGCCTCTCTCAAAGAGTTTACAGTCCAGAATCACATCCATAAAATAGAGAAAACTGAATATTGTTTCATGGTTGTACTGAGTACCTTGAAGGTCAAAGAAGAATCTGTTGCTTGCTGTAATAATTTGCATACATAACGTGTAACTTTAACATTCCACATAAACAGAGTCAGGGTTTACAGTGAATGTGAGAATGAGAATAAAATATTTGATGTCAGCCAGCATTTGTGTGCAGATTAACTCCAAAATGCCTCTCCCAGGATTTCTAATTTCAAATGCCCTCTTTCTCTTCAAGCTAAAAAATGAAGATGTCCTCAGTTCAGTTCAGTTCAGTCACTCAGTTGTGTCCATCTCTTTGCAACCCCATGAACTGAAGCATGCCAGGCCTCTTTGTCCATCACCAACTCCTGGAGTTTACTCAAACTCATGTCCATTGAGTTGGTGATGCCATACAACCATCTCATCCTCTGTCGTTCCCTTCTCCTCCCACCTTCAATCTTTCGCAGCATCAGGGTCTTTTCAAATGAATCACTTCTCATCAGGTGGCCAAAGTATTGGAGTTTCAATTTCAGCATCAGTCCTTTCAATAAATATTCAGGACTGATTTCTTTTAGGATGGACTGGTTGGATCTTCTTGCAGTCCAAGGGACTCTCAAGAGTCTTCTCCAACACCACAGGATGTCCTACTCATGACAAATACACTGGTCAAAGACCAGGGTCCACGTCATGGGACTTTGGAGAGAGAGAAAATCACAGGCCGAATCAGAACACTCATCACATACACAGAGTAAGAGAAGCTAGGATTCAAATTTTAATGGTATAGTAGATCCTCTGATTATCAATGTAATATGTATCCACTGACAAAAGAAAATAGAAAAAAAAAAAGAACAATAATAAAAGATGCTATTTGATTCTAACATGCCAATCGGAGATAATTGCTGTAAGCATTTAGGACTGTATTGACCAGGATTTTGTATGCATTTATACTCAAATATATACACATTATATATACCACCATTGTGTGGTATCCTGCTGTGAATTCCTGGGACTGACCACAGAGGAGAGAGAAGAGGGATAAGGAGGCTACAGCTCAATCATCAGTCTCTTTCAGTTGATATTGCTTTGTCTTGCATTGCTTTTCAATGCTATCATTTTGATGCTTGGTGTGACAGGTTACCTTCTTTAGCACCATCAGTGCTACAGGGACGGTTAATTCAGTATTCACTTATGCTGTCTACACTGTCCTAGGTGAGATTTGACAAATGCACACACTGCACAAAATGGAAATGATACTTTAGAGTTGTTTCATGGCCTTTGATGTAGTAACCAAATGAAAACTGAGTTACTCAGTTATTTCTTAAAAGGTTTCAGATGTCTATATTTGCTTTAACATGAGAAAAATGTCAAGTCTTGCAAGATGTAGTTCTAATCTAATTAACATAAACCTTTTTGCTAAGCTTGTAGATCTCTTAATCCCGAATCACCTGTGTACTGCAGAATGGGACTGTTTGAGAACTGATGTTAAAGACATCATTCTAAGCCCAGTGAAAGAAAAATGTGTGCCAGATATGGGCCCTGACTCATAGAACTCACTGTCTAGAATGGGAGGTTTGCCATATGGAATGCACTAATCATGAGCACACGATGAGTATACATTCCAGAAAAATGCAGGGGCGATTTGCCTTCGTGCCTAACTAAGGAATCCCAGTTGCTCTTTTGGATTCTCTTGGGCATCATTCCCCAGTTCCCCGAGGACACCTTCTCTCTGAGTCCTAGTTAGACTAGAGACCCTTTCATGATACTTCTGTTAGGATATGCCTGTCTCTATCACTATGCCAACTCCATTTTTTTTTCTCATATCTCTTTTTTTTTCCCAGGTTATGAGTAAATTGAAAGCAAGTAGCAAAACAGTTATTTTTACATCTCTGGGAAATAGCATCTAGCATGTAAAATTATTAAATAAATGCTATTGGGATGTATGAAATCAAGAGAAGTTCAGGAAGGGAACTTGAAGGTATCATTTTGATGTTGAGGTACCAGCAAATTCTTTAAGAAACCAAAATTTGGGAAAGCAGTTATAATATAGAGTGAAACTGAGGAGCTCAGAATGCCATGGCACTGAGGGTATCCATTATCTCATTCACAAGTGGGGTGCCCTGGCTTGCCTCAGTACACAGTGAAACTTGATGGGTAGTTTAAGAGAAAACAGAGTTATTTAATTTTCTTAAAGTTGTGATTCAAATTTCAAAGACAAGTTAATTTTAGAAACTAGCCTTTATTTAAATAAGTCAGTGAGGCCAGAACAATAGCACATCTTTCAGAATTTTTAAAACAAATTTTTTTTAAAAATGACAAGTGATTTTTAAAAATAATTGAATGGTCTCTAATATTTAGGAGATTGTCTTTCCCAACTCCTTCTCAACATTACTTTTCCCCTCCACCACCTTTTTTTAAGTTAATTTTTTGTTTGTTTCATTTATTTATTTATTTATTTGGCTGCGTTGGATCTTAGTTGCAGCATGTGGGATTTTCATGCATCATGTGGGATCTTTCATTGTGGCACACAGACTCTCTAGTTGCGGCTCAAGGATTCAGTAGTAGCTGTGCACAGGCTTAGCTACTCCAGGCACGTGGGGATCTTAGTTCCTGACTAGGGACTAAACCTGTTCCCTGCATTGCAAGGAGAATTCTTAGCCACTGGACCACCAGGGAAGTCCTTTGCGGTCTGATATTTTAAAGTGAATATGTTAGTTGCTCAGTTGTGTCCAACTCTTTGCAACCCCATGGACCATAGCCTGCCAGGCTCCTCTGTCCATGGAATTCTCCAGGCAAAAATACTACAATGGGTAGCCATTCCCTTCTCCAGGAGATCTTCCCGACCCAGGAAGTGAACCCAGGTCTCTCTCATTACAAACAGATTCTTTACTATCTGAGCCACCTTTTAAAACATAAATATATTTGTTACGGGCCTTTAAGAGTAATATAAAGCAGTCCAACTGTTGGAGGCTTTCAGGTGAAGGGAGAAGGTGATATTTGAGGAGGGCATTCATGAAATCCATACATATGATTTATAAGAAAACAATTGAATCTTAATCAGTCTGAGAAATACATTTTGGAACAATTCTGGAAGTGTGGGTGGTAATATATTTGAATATCAAATAGAATTGTTCCAGTTTACCATATGATTTATGTCATATTAATCAAATTTATAAAGATATGCCTGTACTGCCCTTTTATGCTCAAGTTTTTCATAAATTTCCCTTGTAGAAACTCTTTAGGTGTGGGTTATTCTCTCAGTATTATCTTTAGACTTATTATATTCACTTTCAAATTGATATCCACATTTTTTAAAATTTAATTTGCATTACAATATTTTATTACAGAGCTAGAAAAAAAAAAGCCTTAGAGTTGGAAGAGATCTTGTCGTTTTATTAACCTAATCCTGAACTAATTGAATAGAAAGACTAGTACTTGTCACAGTACTGTGAAAAGAACATACATTTTAAAATCAAATAATCTTGATTGTTGTCCTGGTTCTACTACCTACCTTTTGGATTTTCTGTTTTGTAGGATGAATTAAATCATTACATACTGGAATTAAATGAAAATAGTTGATTAAATTAAATGTTTTAAATATCTTAACTGAGTACCTATTGAATTAAGTATTCCAATAGATTGTAAACTTGCTTAAAGCAGGAATTTTTATCTATTGTCCAGATCTGGAAATAATGCCTGGAAGATAATAGATATTCTATATAATCTTTTAAAATCAATGAATTTAATAAATTAATAGCTTTGGAAAAATTAAATCCTTTTAGCATTAAAACTATACTGAGTATAATTCAGTATTGAATAACTGGAAGTCAATATTGTATTGACTTCCACATATCCTGACATCATTAAAGTATTTTGATTTTGAGGTGCCAGAAGGTCATTTAGGGGGTTCTAGTTTTATGGGTTGATGGAAATGGAGTTTATTGGGCTTTAACTTCCTTTAAAATTTTCAGAGACCAGGATCTTACTCTGTATTTATACAGACTCAGGCTTTTTATTAATATAAGTGAAGGTATTCTCCTTGTGATTCATGGGAAAAGACGAAGAAATATGATTTAATTATAGGTAGCAAAATTTTGGCAGCAAACTATCAAATAAATTCTCTCATTAATCTATCCAACCACCCATCTATTCATAATGATTCTGCCCTGGAAGCTGGCATGATGGATGAACTAGGAAGTATATGGTGTAGAGGGGTTCAATAAAGTCTTCCTGTTTAATATTTATTGGGCACCCTCTGTGTGCTAGGTAACCTATAGAATACAGATTAGACCACAGTTCTCACCTTCAAAAATCTAAGACATAAGTATACCTCATAAAGTCTGTGTGGAATGAGGCAAGCTGCCAAACCAAAAAAAAAACAGGAAAAAAAAATCTGAAAAGTAATGACTTCAATTTTACCTCTGATTTTTGATTTTTTCTTGCTCTGTCTGAAGAAATAAATCTGAAACAGAACAGATGGGGCATATCCAGCCTGTGTTCGATTACCTGAGCATTGAAGTAGACCCATCCATCTGCAAAGAGCTATATTGAGCTGCCTTCATGGAAGAAAAGCTTGATTTGTGTTTTAAGAGATAATAAATTTCATCAGTTTCTTTCTAAAAGTTGTGATACAAAGTTCAAAGAAAACTTATTCTAGATATTTTTCTCTGTTTAATTGAGCAATAACCTGAGTTAGAAAAAAAAATTTTTTTAAGGATATTTTAAAACAGCTGAGTTTCTTATAATTGATTAATAGGTAAGGACATATTAACAGGGTGAAATCTCCAAGCCTGTGGTAAGGAAAGGTGCCTGCCCCTTCACCCTTCAGAAAAATTGTCTAAATCACAAACATGTTTGTAACAGAAAGCTGGATTTATTCTATGAGTGATAAAAAAACATTGTTAAGTTTCCTCACAAGATAATCTATAACAGAATTGTCTGAAAGGGATCCTGGGCACTGAAATGAGTCTAATCCAAATTTAAATGGTCCTGTAACTGTAAAACACACACTAGATTTTGAAGACAGTATGAAAAATGAAAACTATCTAAATTAATATTTTATATGATCACATGTGGAAATATATTTTGGATAAGCTGGGGTGAAGTATGTTATAAAATTAATTCCGAACTCTTTCTCTTCACCTTTTTAATATGGCTGCTAGAAAAATTTAGAATTGCCTAAGTGGCTTACTTTATATTTCTTTTGGGAAACAATGTTGAATGTTGAGTGAAACTTTTCTTATTGCCCTGAAATTGGCTTCTAGGACCTATACATAAGGACAAGTGCTATCTAGCCCCACATTTCAAAAACAGCAGAAACTAGGCTAAACAACCCTCTGAATTAGAATGTGGGGGAACTATTTCTTCTACAATCCCAACTTCAACCAAACAATACACTCCAAAGGACAATGTTTGTAGAAAAGGGCTTTCAGCCTCTCCTTCCTGCATGCATATCTCATCCACTTTCAAGCCAAGTGATAAGGTTTGAAAGTAGGAGGTGAAAATTAGAGCTTGAAGGCCACTGCAAGACGAGCAGTGATGGAGCTATGTATTTTGCTTCTATCCCTGGCTGAATGTCTAATCAGTTGCAGGATCTGGGCACCACACTGGTGGGGCATCAGAATGCAGTGGAGAGTGTGGTGAAAGAATCATTGGGAAAGCTTGAAGGTGGCTTTTGGATTGAAAAATGGAAACTGGTCTCTCCTTTCAGTCTAGAAATGCATGAAAGCAGGATGCCTAGAAAAAGAGACTGTTCTGTAATTTTCCTGTAAAGAAAAGTCAAAGGGAAGAAGCCATTCCCAAGTCCCATGACCCTCAGCAAGAATATAAGAAGATCACTTTTATTCTAATGGCTTCCTATAAAGGGGCATAGAGGCTACAGGAGGGAGCAGAGGTTATAGGTTTACCCAGGCATCCTGGCCAAGGGAGGGGACATTCCATCTCACCAAGAATGCTGTACTCCCTCTTCATTTTCCCAGTGCTGCTTATATGCATGTGTGGGAAGGGAGGTGATGATTAAGGGAGGTCAAGGTAAAACCTGTTGCCTGAATCACTGACTGTTCTTTTTATAATGTGAAGTACTTAACATTGGTTCTCAGTTATGAACACTAGTCCCAACCACACAGCACTAATCCCAACATTCTACTACAGGCTCACTTGTGTCATTGTCTTACTCAAAGGCTATTAATGGTATCTCACTGTCTGGAAGACAAAATTGTAGTTCCTTAGAAGATCATAGTTATTAGGAGACCATAGTTATAGAATTTCATCCATACCCAACTTTTTAGCCTCTCATCTGTTAACACCAATCTTTCTGCTTTAACCAGATAGAACCACCAGGAACTGCTCATTTTTGTTTAAAATCATGTTCTCATTCATTCAACAAATGTATATCATCTCTTATGCATCCAAGCACTCTTCTAGGCACTAAGGATGTATAGATAAATTAGATATATTTCCTTTCAACACAGAGCTAACAGTCTAATAAATAAGATACTTTTGTCTTGGTAAAATTCTGTCCCTGCTTCTTGAATATGTGTCTCTTCCATCACAGCTTAAATATTACCTCCACTGTGAAGCTTTTCTTCAGATAGGACAAAGGCTGTTTGGCTCTGTAGTTTGTATTTATTATTTGATGAAATCTTCTGTTACTTGATTATCTCCCCACCTAATCTGAGATCTCATTGACAGGAACTGTGTTCAATCTACCTTTGAATCTGCAACATCTGGCACATTATGTGTGCTTTAAAAATGCATATGCTGAAATGCTTCAACATTATTGTCTTTCATTTAATTCTCTCTTTATTTCTTACTTTTGTATTGAATATTTTCTCAGAGGTTACATAACAGTCAGAGACTTGGCAAGCCAAGTTTAGTTCGGAACAGTTACACAATCAAAATACGCTTTAAAAAAGTCTATTCCAAGTAGCATTGGTTGAATATTTCTTTCTGCATCTAAACAGTGAAGTCATTCCTGTCTTTTGGGCAAAAGGTGGAGTACATAGCTCCCCGAATTATTCTCAAAATTAAGGATAAGCAGCTGCTATCATTTTTAAAACATAAACTATTTTGACCATCAGAGGCTTATTTCAATGCATACAAAAATAAAGCTAAATATAGTTAACACAGACTTGCATGTTGCTAAGTTATAATCACTGAGTCACTGATTAAGGGTGGCTTACATCTGGGATTTGTCTTGAAAACAAGATTTTTCACCATCAAAATGGTTATTTTCTTTTCTTTAGTATTTGATAAAAACTAAAAGTAATTCAAGATGTCAAATAGCAATCTGTGACACTGAATATTAGCAGTTGAACTTTATTAATCTACTTTATTAGTGGGACTCAAATAAGTAGTTATGTAGTCAATTAGATCCCCAGATAACCTCAGAATTTATGAGATACAAAAACATCAGAATGTCCCAAGCATCTGAAAGTAGCATCAAAGGAATGAGGGTCCCAGCCTCCCAAAAGTGTCTGGCATCTTGTATGGGGGCTGTACAAACAGCAGGCCGGAAGGGACCACAGGGAGGAAATCTTATGATAAGGGAGTAGACATCTGTGTATAAAATCTACCAAGTACCAATACAAAGATGGCCAAGTCAAAAGATGACAGCATGGCTGGATTATGACAAAAAGCCAAGTATCTGCACGTACCCCAACCCCTCTTTTCTCTGCATGCCTCCTGGTTCTCAGATGCAATTCCAGAAAAATGTCAGGAAATGAATCCTGAAATGAATTAGATTTATTTTTACCACATGGTGCAATGGGCTTGAAGTATACATCAAGTTGACTTAGGGGGGAAAAAAAATTACATTTCTTGAGTTTGGAAGCTGTTGTGCAAATATGTTGCACAATATTCCTGTGCATTCATGTGTCTTTCTGAAAGATATATTTCTAGAGGTGAAATGCTGGATCAAAAGATACACATCTTTCACATTTTGGTAGATACTACCGAATCAACTTTCTAAAATTACAGGCATTTTTTTTTCTGCTAATGATGTATAAGAGTGTCCTTTGTCTGATGCCCTTGCCAATATTTATTAATAGCTTCTAAAGATTCATTTACTTAAAATATCTTCTTTGGTTTCTTTCCACAGAAATATCTCTTTTGGTTTGCTTCCAGAAAAGCCTAGCCCAAAGATAATTGCATTTAGCTCAATTTCATTCAAATCCAATGTCATTAATTCATTTTTATCATCTATTTCCTTTGCTCTGAGGACATGTAGAGGTGGAGGACAGGAGGGTAACATTCACAAGGTGGTTACTTTGAATCAAGCACTTTATAAACAGTATTTCTCATCCTAATGACATTATTTCAGTGATTTTCAAAGTGTGAGATCTAGAAATGCAGCATCAGCATCACTTGGGACCTTTGTGGAAATGCATATTCTCAGGCCTTGCCCCAGACCTACTGAATCAGAATCTCTGTGGAGGGCCCAACACTCTGTTTTCTCTTTTTCAAGCCTTCCAGGTAATGCTAAGGTACCCTACATTTTGAGAACCACTGCATATGCCCATTTCATAGGGGAGGGACTAAAGGACTAAGTTGCTTGTTCAAGGTCAGCAGCCATGACTTCAAAGTCAGCACTGTGCTTCCTCCGTGAGTGGAGATAAATGTTAATAGGATTCAAGGTATGAGATGTGCTGTTGGGGAGAAAATATGACAAAGTAAGACAGAGAAGGACTCAGAAAATCCAGCAGTAGCGGAAGTCTGTGGATAATCATTATGGCCAGGTGATTACCAGCAGAGTTAGCAGGGTTCCAAAACTAGGAGAGGGAGACAGACTTTCGCAATATATCCACTGGGCCTGAAATTGACCCTGTATCTATGATTTCTTTTATTCTCACAAAATATGCTGGAAAGGTGGAGAATAGCTAGTACACAAAGCGTAAGCCCATTACTTATGGGTTAGGATTCTTGTGGTCTTGAAAATGTGGCAAAAGAATGCAAAAGTTGGAAGAAGACAAATTTATCTTGTGCTCCAATTAGAGCGTCTTTGTCAGAGATGATTATTAGTCCCTGAAATGTTTTTGTTTTTTTAAGAAGCAGAAAACATTGCAAGTTGTGGTAAAAAGTTTGGGTCACAGAAGAATATGAAAACTAGAAAGTAAAGGGCTTTCATTTTATCAGAGGAGAGAGTTTTTTTTTTCTTTTTCCCCCAGATAATTACAATACCTTTAATCAAGATAATAAGTTAATAGTACAAGTTCTTTTAAAGGAGGATATTATGGATTTTTTTATTAAAAATTTTTAATTTTGTATTGGGGTATAGCCAATTAACAATGTCATGATTGTTTCAGGTGAATGGTAAAAGGTCTCAGCCATACATCTACATGTATCCATTCTCCCCCAAACTCCCTGCCATCCAGTCTGGTACATAACATTGAACAGTTACGTGCTATACAATTGGTTGTTGGTGGTTATCCATTTAAATAAAGCAATGTGCACCTAACCTTCCCAAAGTCCTTAATTATCCCTTCTGTAGCTGGCAATCATAAGTACATTTTCTAAGTCTGTGAGTCCCTTTGTTTTGTAAGTAAGTTCATTTATATCATTTCTTTTTAGATTCTACATAGAAGGGATGTCATACAATATTTCTCCCTATCTGGCAGAGGAGAGAGTTTAATGTTGCTCATTGTTACGTAAAAGAAAATAAGTTCTCTGAGACATTTTCCCTAGCTCTCCTTGTCTGCTCACATAAAAATTTAACTTGAGCTATATATGGGGAATAACTGGCCACTAGTCATATAATTCAGGAATGTAACCTTGGGAAAGGAGTCTATTGGACAGAGTCTTAATTTCAAGAGCCCTTTGAATCTGAAAGTAGGGTAAATACAACTTTGGCTTCCTATGATGTAGCCTAGTGTCCATATCAAGATCTCTTGGGTTCATCTCCAAGAATAGCAGTGTTTTTCTTCTTCAAATCATAAAATAACTAGAAAAAACTTTGATCAAATTGAGAGGAGGAAATGTGGGCAGCAGGGCATTGTAAGTGATTCTCAAACTTAAGCGTGCATCAGAATCCTCTGGAAGGCTTGTTAAATACAAGTTGCTGTGCTGGACTCCCAGAGTTTCTGATTCTTTTGATGGGGGTGATACCCAAGAATTTGACTTACAAAGCAAGTTGCTTGGTGAGGCTGATACTGAGAACCACTGGTGTAGGGAAAAGAGTCTAGATTTGGGAATAAGATCACCTGTGTCCCTCTTTAAGTTGTAGCATCTAATGCCAAAGTCCCTTGGACAAATCACTGAATGCTCCTGATTTGAGACTTCTCTTTTATAAATTCCATGGAGAAGGAAATGACAACCCACTCCAGTATTCTTACCTGGAGAATTCCATGGACAGAGGAGCCTGGTGGGCTGTAGTTCATACAGAGTTCACAAAGAGTCGGACATGACTGAGTGATTTTCACTTTTTACAAATTAGGCATAATAGTAATAATACCAAGTTAATGAACTTGTCCAGAATTATTGGGAGCACCAAATTCAGTGATGCAAGAAAATGTTTGTGAGTACTGGTTAATAGTTCATGTGTATTGGTTTTTATGTGTCCACTTGACTGGATTAAGCGATGCCTTCAGTCCCTTTTTGACTGGACAAAAGGCATAAGAAGGGCAAATTCTCTCTCCTTCTTCTTGAGTTAGGATATCCATATTCTCCTGTTCTTGGACATCACAGCTCCTGGTTCTGAGGCCTTCAAAAACAAATTGTACTATATCATCAGCTTTCCTGGTTCTCCAGTTTGCAGATAGCAGACTGCGGGACTTCTTGGGCTCCACGGCCACATGAGTCAATTCTTATAATAGATCTCTTTATGTATCTTTATATATCCTATTGGTTTTGTGTCTTTGGTGAACCCTGACAGAAACAGTATTTCTTCCTCTTTATTTTTACAGCTCAAAACAAAAACTCCTCCATCCACAAATTTATCTCCAGATGGCTCTCCTTTGTTTTTCTCAGTGCTGATGTAAGCCAGAGTAGGTGAGCAGTCTATCAGAATGGTAAATTGGAAATTCTATTAGATGATATTGGTGGCCTACCCAATAGCCACCTCTTTTCTCTTTTTCATCTTAGCAACAGATTAATTTTCTTCAAGAATGGAATAGGTTTGTGCTCAAGGAAGAAGAGTCCATTCCCTAGCCCAGGGATGTCAATTGATCTAATCTGATCATAGCAACCTTGACTTTTTCTCATTATTTCTCGTTATTCTCTTGAATAACACTAAGAGGGTCAAATTCACACATTCAGTATTTATTTATTCACTGCTAAACACTGTTATTGATGCCAGAAAATAAAGATGAACAAGAATGAAAGGCCTAGGACTTCCCTGGTCATTCAGTGGTTGAGACTCTGCGTTCCCAGTGCAGAGGTTGGGTTCCATGGATGGGTTCCATCTCTAGTTGGGGAAGTAAGATCCCACATGCTGTGCGGTGCCTGCCAAAACAAACAAACACACAAAAAAGAATGGGAGGCCTACTTTGAACAATTAATAACATAAATCATTTCTGCCATAAAATAAATGTACTGTATGTAGTAAGGCTATGTAATTGGAATTCAAAATTGTTCTGGGGGAAGCAAAAGGAGAGTGGTATCAAAGAAAATTTCTGTAAGTTATGCTTTAAGAATTAAGAATGATAGGAGCAAAAATAGGGGACTGGAATGCAAAAGTAGGAAGTCAAGAAACACCTGGGGTAACAGGCAAATTTGGCCTTGGAATACGGAATGAAGCAGGGCAAAGACTAATAGAGTTTTACCAAGAGAACGCACTGGTCATAGCAAACACCCTCTTCCAACAACACAAGAGAAGACTCTACACATGGACATCAACAGATGGTCAACACCGAAATCAGATTGATTATATTCTATGCAGCCAAAGATGGAGAAGCTCTATAGAGTCACCATAAACAAGACCGGGAGCCTGACTGTGGCTCAGATCATGAGCTCCTTATTGCCAAATTCAGACTCAAATTGAAGAAAGTAGGGAAAACCACTAGACCATTCAGGTATGACCTAAATCAAATCCCTTATGATTATACAGTGGAAGTGAGAAATAGATTTAAGGGCCTAGATCTGAGAGACAGAGTGCCTGATGAACTATGGACAGACGTTCATGACATTGTACAGGAGATAGGGATCAAGATCATCCTCATGGAAAAGAAATGCAGAAAAGCAAAATGGCTGTCTGGGGAGGGCTTACAAATGGCTGTGAAAAGAAGAGAAGTGAAAAGCAAAGGAGAAAAGGAAAGATAGAAGCATCTAAATGCAGAGTTCCAAAGAATAGCAAGAAGAGATAAAAAAGCCTTCTTCAGCGATCAATGCAAAGAAATAGAGGAAAACAACAGAATGGGAAAGACTAGAGATCTCTTCACGAAAATTAGAGATACCAAGGGAACATTTCATGCAAAGATGGGCTCAATAAAGGACAGAAATGGTCTGGACCTAACAGAAGCAGAAGATATTAAGAAGAGGTGGCAAGAATACACGGAAGAATGGTACAAAAAAGATTTTCATGATGGTGTGATCACTCACCTAGAGCCAGACATCCTGGAATGTGAAGTCAAGTGGGCCTTAGAAAGCATCACTATGAACAAAGCTAGTGGAGGTGATGGAATTCCAGTGGAGCTGTTTCAAATCCTTAAAGATGATGCTGTGAAAGTGCTGCACTCAATATGCCAGCAAATGTGGAAAACTCAGCAGTGGCCACAGGACTGGAAAAGGTCAGTTTTCATTCCAATTCCAAAGAAAGGCAATGCCAAAGAATGTGCAAACTACTACATAATTGCACTCATCTCACAGGCTAGTAAAGCAATGCTCAAAATTCTCCAAGCCAGGCTTCAGCTTCAGCAACATATGAACTGTGAACTTCCAGATGTGCAAGCTGGTTTTAGAAAAGGCAGAGGAACCAGAGATCAAATTGCCAACATCCGCTGGATCATGGGAAAAGCAAGAGAGTTCCAGAAAAACATCTATTTCTGCTTTATTGACTATGCCAAAGCCTTTGACTGTGTGGATCCCAATAAACTGTGGAAAATTCTGAAAGAGATGGGAATACCAGACCACCTGACATGCCTCTTGAGAAATCTATATGCAGGTCAGGAAGCAACAGTTAGAACTGGACATGGAACAACAGACTGGTTCCAAATAGGAAAAGGAGTATGTCAAGGCTGTATATTGTCACCCTGCTTATTTAACTTCTATGCAGAGTACATCATGAGAAACGCTGGGCTGGAAGAAGCACAAGCTGGAATCAAGATTGATGAGAGAAATATCAATAATCTCAGATATGCAGATGACACCACCCTTATGGCAGAAAGTGAAGAGGAACTAAAAAGCCTCTTGATGAAAGTGAAAGAGGAGAGTGAAAAAGTTGGCTTAAAGCTCAACATCCAGAAAACAAAGATCATGGCATCTGGTCCCATCACTTCATGGGAAATAGATGGGGAAACAGTGGAAACAGTGTCAGACTTTATATTTGGGGGCTCCAAAATCACTGCAGATGGTGATTACAGCCATGAAATTAAAAGACACTTACTCCTTGGAAGGAAAGTTATGACCAACCTAGATAGCATATTGAAAAGCAGAGACATTACTTTGCCAAAAAAGGTCTGTCTAGTCAAGGCTATTGTTTTCCCGGTGATCATGTATGGATGTGGGAGTTGGACTATGAAGAAGGCTGAGCACCGAAGAATTGATGCTTTTGAACTGTAGTGTTGGAGAAGACTCTTGAGAATCCCTTGGATTGCAAGGAGATCCAACCAGTCCATCCTTAAGGAGATCAGTCTTGGGTATTCATTTGAAGGACTGATGCTAACGCTGAATCTCCAGAACTTTGGCCACCTCATGCGAAGAGTTGACTCATTGGAAAAGACTCTGATGCTGGGAGGGATTAGGGGCAGGAGGAGAAGGGGACAACAGAGGATGAGATGGCTGGATGGCATCACTGACTCGATAGGCATGAGTTTGAGTGAATTCCGGGAGTTGGTGATGGACAGGGAGGCCTGGTGTGCTGCAGTTCATGGGGTCGCAAAGATTTGGATACAACTGAGCGATTGAACTGAACTGAGTGAACTGAGGAGCAAAAACATTTCAAACTTCTATGGAGGCTATGTTATGAAAAAAATAATCTTTGAAATACACAGATTGGAGATATCAAATGGGATCAGATTATAGAAAGTGTGGTGGGTTATGTTGGGAGTGTAAAACTTCAGCCAAAGGGAAAAATGGCAAGTCTCTGAGGGATTTAAGCTTACTCATAAAAGCAGTTTTGCATTGAGAAAAAATTACTCTGGCTTCCCATGAAGAATGAACTTAAAGGGTACCAAGTGGGCATGGTTGAAGCTCATTAACAGACCCCACAAAAAGAGATGGTCAGAGGTTGGACTAGCGTTGCTCAGTCTGATATGGGAGGCATTAGCCACAGGGGGCTACTGAGCACATGTGAAATGTGATTTGTCCAAATGACAGTGTGCTGTAAGTATAAAGTACACATCAGATTCCAAAGAACTAGTAAGGAAAAAAAAAAAGAATGTAAATACTGTATTAACAATATTTTATATTCATTATATGTTAAAATGGTAATACTTTGGATACATTGAGTTCATATATCTTATTAAATTTAATTTCATCAATTTCTTTTTGCCTTTTTTAACTAAAAAATATAAAATTATATGGGTGACTTACATGTATGGATTACGTTATATTTCATCAGACAGTGTTCATTGTGTTGACAATGGAGACAGAAAGAAGTAGACATATTTGAAAAGTGTTTAAGAGACTAGATTCAGTAATTTGATAATTTATTGTGAAAGAGGATTATTAAGAATCATATCTCTGATTATGGAATAATTAGATGGGTATATCATTTCTTGAGGCATGAAATGAGGAACTGAACTGAGGAAAATATGAAAGATGATGCGTCACATTCAGTCACACTGAGTTTAGTATTCTCCCTCACAGGTGTCTGAGCCAGACATACGAATTTAGGAGTTGGTAAATAAAGCTATGGGAGTGGTTGCATGTAAGACGAAACTAACAATTTAAAGAAAAGACTGAGAAGCATCTCCCAGAGGAGTAAAAAGCAAAGTAGGAGAACGTGTTATCTGAAGAAAAGGAGGGAGGTGTTGAGACAGAAATCACAAAACTATTGAGACAGAAATCACAAAATGTTGATAGTTCCTGAAATTCAGTGATGGACACATGGTAGCTTATTATTCTCTCTCAAGTTTGGTATAAAATTAAAGGTACTGATGAACCTATTTGCAGGGCAGAGACACAGATGTAGGGGATGAACTTGAGGAGTGGGAAGGAGAGGGTGGGACAAATTGAGAGAGTAGTATTAACATGCATACACTCAGTTCAGTTCAGTTCAGTCCAGTCGCTCAGTGGTGTCCGACTCTTTGCGACCCCATGAATCGCAGCACGTCAGGCCTCTCTGTCCATCACCAACTCCCGGAGTTCACTCAGACTCACATCCATCGAGTCAGTGATGCCATCCAGCCATCTCATCCTCTGTCGTCCCCTTCTCCTCCTGCCCCCAGTCCCTCCCAGCATCAGAGTCTTTTCCAATGAGTCAACTCTTCTCATGAGGTGGCCAAAGTACTGGAGTTTCAGCTTTAGCATCATTCCTTCCAAAGAAATCCCAGGACTGATCTCCTTCAGAATGGACTGGTTGGATTTCCTTGCAGTCCAAGGGACTCTCAAGAGTCTTCTCCAATACCACATTTCAAAACCATCAGTTCTTCAGCGCTCAGCCTTCTTCACAGTCTTACCATGTGTAAAACAGATAGCTAGTGAGAAGCTACTTTGTAGCACAAGGAGCTAAGCTCTGTGCTCTGTGATGTCCTAGTGCCGGGGGCCAGCGTGAGGAACTCTGCCCATGGCAAAAGTCATGAGGAAGGAGGCTTGGCATATGCAAAGGCATGATCAAGCCTCAGGAAACCCCCTGTTCCCGAGCATCTGCCCCAAAACCAGAGTCTGTTTTATGCTCTCACCTACACCTCTGACTTTACAGGGGGGTCTCCCCAATAACCATTTCTCTTGGAGAAGGAGTAAACGTGCATCTCCAAGGCAATAAAAATTCCTGGGCATGACAAGAGTGTTTCAGCTTATGGACTCCTCTGAAGGTTATCTAGCCCACCTGTATAGGTTCGTTCGGCCACATGTGATTGTTTACAGCCTCCCAATCTGAGAGGCATGAGATGCTTTAGACTTACTAAAGGCAAATTCTTTTGGGGAGTTGGAAATTATTAGTATAATGGGTTGGTTAGGAATTATATTGGTGAAGGGTTTTTCACTTGTTATGCCAATAATTGCTGCTAATTCCCTACCCTGGGTGTGACAAGGGTGTTTCAGGTCAAACCTCTCTGCTGACAGACTAGCTTGTGTGACAGGATTATCCATACTCCTGCCACTAGGCACATGATTGTTTACTACCTCTCAACCATAAACAGCACAGAGAGTTTTGGAGTATTTTGAGAGTCTAAATTAGCATAGGGCTTTTCTCATTGTTGAGTCAATGATTGCTGCCAGGCCTCCATATCCTTAGGCACCTGGGAATATATTAATCAATGTATTTGGAATATAGAAAAGGAAATATAGTAGTTTTTAAGGTTAGCAATACTAGATTTTTTGAGTTAATGAATTTTCTCTTTTGTAATAGATCACTGTACTTTGTTATAAACACGGTGTCCTTGCTATGTAAAAATGTAACTCTATCACTATCTTAAGACTAAATAGATCTTAAGGGGAGCATTGGTGAAAGGATTTTCATTTGTTGGGCTGATGTTTGCTGCTAAATCTCCATGTTCCCTGCCCTTATAATGAATATAACTAACATATAGGAGAAATAAGTACTAACCTTTAAGCATATAGGAGAAATAAGCATTAACCTTTAAGATTAATCCTGTTAACCTTGGGTTAAATAAATTCCTTTCTTGATTGTAACTCACTTCACCCTCACCCTATAGGAATGTAACTTTATTTGGAGGGTGGTGCCTGGTTTAAGAAAAAACATCCTTGGAAGAAATAAGTTTTTTTGGTTATCAGGAAGAAAGGATCATAAAATGTCAGCAGGTCTCACTCATGGCCAGAAGATGATGTAAAATCCCTAAGACCTTTTTATGTGAAGCACCTGATTTTGATAAAGGTCAGGACTGCTGACCCCCGCATGACTCTGTATTCATCCCTATGTGTAACAAAAGGTATATAAGCAAACCCCAAAATAAAGAAATCAGATCAGTTTCTGGAAAGACTGATACCCCCATGTTGTTCTTTCTTGCTCCCCATTTTTCTGGCTGAATTCCCATCTGGAGCATGGATGCTATTCCATGTAAACCAAGTTATTCAGCCTCTTTTTCTCCACTAATTTTCCTACTACACTATCTGTTTCTAATCTCTCTATATATCTGTAATAAAATATGTATTTTTCCAAGGACGCCGACGCCATCCCCACCTTCGAATCACCCTGGATCCACTGGGGCTGGACCCCGGCAGGGTGGGGTCGAGCAGGTGGGAGGGAAGTTCAGGAGGGAGGAGATACCTGTATACATATAGCACAGCAGAATCCCACACAACATTGTAAGGAATTATACTCCAATTACAAAAATTTCTAATACAGCAAAATTAACTTTTCTAGAAACCTAGAAGGCAATAGCACCCCACTCCAGTACTCTTGCCTGGAAAATCCCATGGATGGAGGAGCCTGGAAGGCTGCAGTCCATGGGGTCGCTGAGGTTTGGACACAACTGAGCGACTTCACTTTCACTTTTTATGCATTGGAGAAGGAAATGGTAACCACTCCAGTGTTCTTGCCTGGAGAATCTGAAGGACGGGGGAGCTTGCTGGGCTGTTCTCTGGGGTCTCACAGAGTCGGACACGACTGAAGTGACTTAGCAGCAGCAGAAGAAACCTAGAAAGATAAGGTCTGAAATGTATTCTTTGGAGCAGATTCAGCCTAATCATCCATACATTTTTATCAGTTAAATTGTACACATTGCTTCCCTGGTGGTTCAGGTGGTAAAGAAGAATCTGCCTGCAATGCGAGAGACCCAGGTTCAATTCCTGAGTCAGGAAGATCTCCTGGAGAAGGGAATGGCTACTCACGCCAGTATTCTTGCCTGGAGAACTCCATGGACAGAGGAGCCTGGCAGGCTGCAGTCCATGGCGCCACGAAGAGTCGGACGTGATTGAGCAACTAACACACACACACAGTACAATTAATGAAAAACCAAACAGTTATAGATTTTAAGGCTTAGGGACGCTTGTCCAATGAAGAAATACCTTATGAGCATTCTCTCTTCCATGGTCATAGCAGTGTATTCCATGTAATTTGAGAAGAGGTAATGTATGAGTGCAGTCCAAGGGACTCTGAGGAGTCTTCTCCAACACCACAGTTCAAAAGCATCAGTTCTTCGGTGCTTGGCCTTCTTCACAGTCCAACTCTCACATCCATACATGACCACTGGAAAAACCATAGCCTTGACTAGACGGACCTTAGTCAGCAAAGTAATACCAGTCCATTCTGAAGGAGATCAGCCCTGGGATTTCTTTGGAAGGAATGATGCTAAAGCTGAAACTCCAGTACTTTGGCCACCTCATGCGAAGAGTTGACTCATTGGAAAAGACTCTGATGCTGGGAGGGATTGGGGGCAGGAGGAGAAGGGGACGACAGAGGATGAGATGGCTGGATGGCATCACTGACTCGATGAACGCGAGTCTGAGCGAACTCCGGGGGTTGGTGATGGACAGGGAGGCCTGGTGTGCTGCGATTCATGGGGTCGCAAAGAGTCGGACACGACTGAGGGACTGAACCGAACTGAACTGAATGTATGAGTGCAGGTACTCCTTGTATGTGGGCTGGGCGAGAAAGAGGATAAGAATAAGAACGTTCAGATCATGTCCTGTGAATTTTCATTCTGTCCACTGACCCAAAGAAGAAACAAATCACAGAGATGTAAAACTTAGATAATCTCTTAAATGATAATATACAGCAGCTTAGGTAAGTAAAGTCGCTCAGTCGTGTCCGACTCTTTGCGACCCCATGGTCTGTGTCCTTTCAGGCTCCTCCGTCCATGGGATCTTCCAGGCAAGAGTGCTGGAGTGGATTGCCATTTCCTTCTTCTCCAGGGGATCTTCCCGACCCAGGAATCCAACCCGGGTCTCCTGCATTGCGGGCAGACGCTCTACCGTCTGAGCCACCAGGGAAGCCATACAGTAGCCTCAGTCAAGGCTAATATATTCCAGCTTTGTGATTTCCTGTTACTAACCTTTAAGCCAGTATTGTCTATCTTTGTGCTTGGTATATAATTATTTTCATTATGAGTTCAAATTCCTAGGATTTTGAGTATAATGGTTCTAAGTGTCAGTAACCAATAGATCGTATTTCAATACTTTTTTCTTCTCTAGGCATGAGTAAGACTAGAATTCTAAGATCAGTGAAAGTAAGAAAAACCAACAATTTAAGTTATATAGATGCATTAAAAATTTTACCACAATGAGTTTGTGTTAAAAATTTTATTTTTTTTCAGCCAGTTTTTTTTAACTTTAAATTTGTTTTAATTGGAGGTGAATTATTTTACAATATTGTATTTGTTTTGCCATACACAAACTTATTCTTAAAGTTCTTTCAAAACTGTATTAGAAATATATCTTTTTGTGACTGATATTTTGTCTGAATATGAGAGGAAATTCAGAATTCACAAAAAGGAAATATAAAAATTAAGTATTGAAAAAAGTTTAATTTGCAGGTTAAGTCTGAATTATTCAATGAATGCTTTTGAAACAGTTGATCAATTATTTGTAATAATCTATAATAAAATAGATCCTAGCACCATATGTCCAAATATGCTAGAATAAACTCCATATGGGTTGAATATCAAAATGAAACAGAAATGGTAACAATTACATAAGTGATCTTATATATATATACATATATATGCAAAAAACATAAAGAGAAGTATTGATAGGTATAACTTTACAAAAGATGGGACATTAAAAGCACTCTAAACCTAAAGAAAAGGCAAAACATAACATGGAGGAAATATTTACAACATATGAGAAAATATTAATGTATTTAATACCAAAATCTTACAGAACTATTAAAAAACAGATAAATGTCTAGTTAATATATAGACAAAAGATGTGAAATACTTTCCAAAAGAGTAAAATTCCACTTTATGTAACTATTGGAGATTTTTAAAAAATAATAGATGCTACTCTGAGAGCATGGGCTGTCACATCGTCTATTGATATAACTTAATATAATCTTTTTGGAAAGCAATTTTAAAACATGATTAATCCCATAAATTTTACTTATAAGACCATATTCAAGGATATTATCACAGTTATGAATAAAAAATATACATCCAAGAATATTCATTAAAACATTATTTAAAATTATGAAAATTAAAACAGCCTACATTTTCAGGCAGGGAGGATTGATTAAATAAAGCATGTTATAGACATATAATGAAATGCCATTCAGGAAAGATGTAAGAATAAGTATTTAATATTCTGAAAATATATTTATAACATAACTTTTTAAATGGTAACGAAAAGCATGGTGTCATTTCCTATACATATGACTACAGAATACAGTAGCAGTGGTTATTTCTAGATGGTAGACTTATTGTGGTAGCATAATGAAAATTCGTTTTTCCTTTGGCTTGTCAGAAAGTTTTTAAATGTTCTCTTCTTTCTATCTTAAATTATAAAATTATGACATAGTTCAAACCTACAGAAAAGTGTGGAGTATAACATAAAAACCATCCCAGAACTGGAAACTCAAAGTGCCAAGTCTTAACAACTGTTTTACTATGTCAACTTTATTCCTTCCCTTCCTTTCCCTCCTTCTTTCAGGTTATTTTTCAGAATTAATTAATGCTTGCACTTCAAACCATAAGGAAATAAGAGGATTAAACAACTTAAAAATTTAAATTATAGGAAACAACCACTTCTTGACATTGGACTACAGACAGCACTGGGATGCTTGAGGAAAGGCAGATTAGCCCTAAAATCACTTCTACTTGCTGGTAACTGTTGGACTGTAGGACACATACATTTGATATCTTCCTCCCTTGGATACCCTTGTTTGATCTCATTTCTTATCTTTTTGATCAAAACAGGGTTTTATATTTTTACTATGTACATCCATTTAGTACTGTATGGTACTGTTTTGTGTGGCTTAAAATTTTATAGAAATTTTGTTCAATGCTGTGTTTTTGAGATTTTTTTCATATTCCTCCATGATATATAGTGTTAAATTGTATGAATCTGAAATAATCTATTCATCCATTCCTGTTTTGATGGACCCAGTTCATATTTTATACAAATAAATAGATATTATCTTTTAAAAATCACAAAAGTATTGAGATTATTGAGCACTACTAAAAAATATTACATGATGAAATTCAAATAATACATTGCCTGTGATATCTTGCAGGGATTATCTGATTTTACCACTAAAATGCAAATATTCCTGTATAAATTCCACTTATATAAAGGTAAATTCTGTTTAAACTTATAATGACTTATGGTTTTTTCATTTAAAAATTTTAAAAACCATTTACTCTCTGAAATACTAAAAAGAATGTAGAAGGAAAAAGCTATTTTAACTTCTTTGTAATGGAAGCTTCCTAGGCAGTCACACATCCAGCAGAAAGAGACAGTTTTAGCCTTTTTTAAAGGTCAACGGAATTTTAATGTACAACTTACCGTCAAGTTGACATAAAGCTATCTATTTCTCTGAACCTAAGGGTAGGACTAATTCTCACTCCTTTGTTCTTGAGGCCTGGCTTATAATAGATGGCCAGTAAATATTCATTAAATAAGTTGATATTGAATCTATTGATTTTTGGCTTTGAGAAAATGTCTGGGAGAGGGCATATTGTCATCAAAACTTGGAAATTTCAGAAACACTTGGGTATTCTATAAAAAGTAGTGTGGGCAGAATCTGTCTTTTAAATTGATATTTTCCCAGAAAGTCTGAGACATGAGTTTGGTAGATTACAACAGATTCTTGTATGCTTTGCTGTCCCTTGCATTCAATATCTGCTAAATGACATTAGAGCTTCAATAAAGAAGTATCAGATGGCACTATTTTAGAATAGAAATCAGCTCCCATTTAGGGAAATATGGATATAATTTACATAAATATTATTATTATATTCTACATAGATTTTTTTTAGAAATTTCAAAAAATTGATGTTTTATTAATTCTTTTAAAATATTAGAGTTTCAGTTTTATCATTGATAATTTCCTTACATTTATTCTTATTTTCTTCAGGACACACTCAGATATCTCAGCCATGTTCTCAACAGATAACACACATTTCCCCTCTCTGAACTACCTTATATTTTATTTTCTGTCAACATAGTGATTGTAATGTACAAGTAATTTTTGAAAGACAATCTTGAAACTGATATCTAACTAATTATATGGATGGAACCACTCCTTCAAACGTGTTGGAGAAAATTTGCCACAGATAAATTTGTGATGAAAAAGCACTATGTTTTATGCATTTAATTTTCATTCATTCATTTGCTCAACAGCATCTTTGAATGTCTAAAATGTGGCAAGTTGTTTAATAACTATACCAACTATACTTGGTAGTCCCGAGGCTTGGATTCTGTGGTTCCACAACCAAGAAGCAGTTGGTGCAATGATTCAGAATGCTGGCTCTGAAGAAAGAAGCCCCATGACTGACATTTTAGCTGTGTGATCCTGAGCACAGTATACAATGCTTCGGGCATCAGTTTCCTCATTAATAAATGGAAATGAAAATAGCACCCAGGAGTAAGAGGATGACATGGTGCAATATATAAAGCATAGTGGCCAGCGCAGAGCGTGCAAGTGTCAACACAATGGTGAAGTTGATATAATGGTTAAGTCCAGCAAGAACTGCACTTGTTTGGGTCTCTGTTTCTTCAACTATAAAATGCAGAGTTGAACCAGGTTCTCTTTAAGTGCAAATAATTGATTATATGGGGGCCATGGGCGGGGAAGAACTACTAGCAGAAAACGTTTGTACTTCCATTCCCTTATAATAAATTAGGCATCCTGGGAGGCCTTTAAGGGCTAGTTGGAAGTGCAGAACACACAAAGATAAAAATTCTGTTCCTGAGGTGTGCACAGGCTAAGTGTCCATAATGCTTTCGTTGCCACATCTGTGTCTCATGCCAAGACCTAACTGTGGTCATACTTTCTTTAAAACAGTGAAATAGAAAGTGTTCTTGGTCAGGATCAAAGCTGAATAGTCACCATTAGAGGAACTCTGATTATATTCTTTTCATACTTGCAAAACTTTTAAGGTCTACCTTGTAAGTATGCACAGTCTTAATACCAGGTAAATTATTACTTGATAATTATATTTACTAAATGTGTCATGATTTTAGAACTTAAACAATAGAAATACTTTAAAAAATCAATTTTAAAATATGTTTCAAAGGTCATATTCAGTGATCTATCATTTTCCTATACTTTTATTTAAAATCTATTTTTATCATTGCCACTTATAATATTTGGGGCAGATCATTTGTTTTAGGCTATTGCTTTTATTTGTTTTTGCTTGACATTTGGGGTTGGGGATTTCATCATTTCTGTTTTGATTTTGAAACTTAAGAATTCAGAGCTGAGTTCTTATATTGGTAGCTTGAACTCTGTCTCTTAGTGGAGAAAGGCACACAAAACTACTAATTGCCTGCAACTCTTTCCTCATCTGCTCTGTTATCACTTGGAGCTTCCACTGCATGTTATATTTTCAAAGGATCTTAGCACTGTTTTAATTTGTGTTATGCCTGTGAAAGGAGAATGCCATAAATACTCCCAAAGTAGGTTAGTTTATAAAAGATCAGTAAACATCTTGATTTTTAAGGGAAAATAAAGACCCAAACTAAAAATCAAAATAACAGGAAAATATGTTTAAATAAATTCAGCATGAAAATGAATCTAAAGGAAGTGTTTCTTACAGCAGAAGGCTAATAACAAATGTTATTTAAAAAATGCTTTAATAGGCTCCTTTTTAGACAATGTATTTTAAATGTCTTACATTGTATACAATAAAACGCACAAATCTAAAGTTTGCATGACCTAATTTTAACAGATACCCACTGCTGAGCTTCCCTCTATCGCATATCTCTTAAGGCTTTTAACTGCTTTAGTGGACATCTGTCTCTACCTCCTTCTGTAAGAGTGTAAGCTCTCTTGAGGGTAAGGTCTGAGCCAAGTTCTCTGGCTTCTCTGTGACCTCACAGAGCTGGAAGGTGCTCAGTGAAAGATGAATAAATTGATAAGTGAATAAATATTCATGTATAGGATATCTTATTATCCTGCCTGGCTGCTTTTCTTGGTGGCTCGGGCCTGATAAGAGATGGGAGGGGAATAATGGTTGTCAATACCTGTGGCAGCCTTGGCTTGAGGGTGCTGGAGGGTGATCTACCAGTCAGGTCTCTTCTTCAGCACAATTTGAAGTTTCTGAGAAAGATAATCGGGCAAAAGACGCAGTGTCCTGGGGCTGACGGGTTCAGGAAACGAAGAGCTATTTCAAATACTTGGCTCTTAGAATCAAAAGCAGAAGTGGTAAAAATCCTATCCTATCCTATCCTATCCTATAGTTATTAGTTGACACAGTAGGCTTGTGCAAGGGGGCTGTACAAGCTGCCAGCATTTGAAAATCCTTCCTGAAAACAGTGTCCTGCATTGTTCAACAGTTTCTTTTACCATCTGAGCCACCAGGAGAACTCTGTTCAGTTTCTAATGAAAGCAATCTCATAATGATCAAACATTAATGTAAAATAAATATGTTGATTGGAGACCACATTGATATCTGGAGTAAGTATACTACATAGTGTATTATTTTGACAAAATGTCAAGGAAAAGAAAAATGGAAAAAAGTGTAAAGGTATACAGCATGCTTATAAGAATAAATCAGTCATATGTATGCCTAGAAAAGTCACAGTAGGCAAACTGCTATAATAAACAAACTCAAATTTAGTGACTCAACTATACATATTTTAGCTTTTGCTCCTGCACAGGTCAAACGTATCTTCCTGGTCTCACGGCCCTTCTAGACATCTCTTCTACAAGTGGCAGCTCAGGAAACCAAGCTCCATCCCTCTTGGGGTTCTTCCAGCTCTGAAGGCCTGAGCCCCACTAGAGATATTCTGCACCCAGTCAACAGATAAGGGGAGAGAAAGAGCTGGTCAAAATTTAGTTACTTGACTGCACATAACTGGGGCAAGCTGGGATTTACTGGGTTTGGAGTGTTAGGCAGAAAGCTAGCTACGAGCAAAGAGAGGTGACCCCACTGGCTAAACATTCAATGGCCACCTAATCCTACCAAGCCATTTACCAACCCCACCCCAGATATGCCCCCATCAGTACTCCAAAATAGGGGACTGGAAAAAAATCCCCCACTGACTGACTGGCAGGACTTTCCTTACTCTGGTATATGCATACACCTCACACTATCATGTACTTATGTAATCTTGGGTGGCCATTGTACTCATTAAATGTTCATAAATATTCCATGAATGCATGCATCTAAGTATAACAGACTGAATTATGGGAAGGACATGCAGAGCCTCTTGTTACATAACCTGCAGCTGTCAATCAAGACTGTCAGTCAATGATCTCCTGGATTAGGCAAATAACCTTGCCTTAAAAACTCTGCACTCCACAAACTAGTACAGCCACTTTGGAGAACAGTGTGGAGATTCCTTAAAAAATTGCAAATAGAACTACCTTATGACCCAGCAATTCCACTGCTGGGCATACACACCAAGGAAACCAGAATTGAAAGAGACACATGTACCCCAGTGTTCATCACAGCACTGTTTATAATAGCCAGGACATGGAAACAACCTAGATGTCCATCAGCAGATGAATGGATAAGAAAGCTGTGGTACATGTACACAATGGAGTATTACTCAGCCGTTAAAAAGAATACATTTGAATCAGTTCTGATGAGATGGATGAAACTAGAGCCGATTATACAGAGTGAAGTAAGCCAGAAAGAAAAACACCAATACACTATACTAACACATATATATGGAATTTAGAAAGATGGCAATGATGACCCTGTATGCAAGACAGCAAAAAAGACACAGATGTGTATAACGGACTTTTGGACTCAGAGGGAGAGGGAGAGGGTGGGATGATTTGGGGGAATGGCATTGTAACATGTATACTATCATGTAAGAATCGAATCGCCAGTCTATGTCTGATGCAGGATACAGCATGCTTGGGGCTGGTGCACGGGGATGACCCACAGAGATGTTATGGGGAGGGAGGTGGGAGGGGGGTTCATGTTTGGGAACGCATGTACACCCATGGTGGATTCATGTCAATGTATGGCAAAACCAATACAGTATTGTAAAATAAAATAAAATAAATTAAAAAAAAACCTCTGCACTCCAGCTCTCCAGGGCCATTGCCTCCCTTGGCCAGGCCCATCTCTCTCTTGAGGTGTTGTCTCTGTTCTCTCTTTCCTTATCTTCAATAAATTCTCTTACAGTGGATAAGACCTCAGATTCTTCTTTGCCTCCTTAACAAGAATGGAGGCCTATGGGAGGAGTAGTCTCCAGACCCTCCTCTGCTAACACCAGAAGAAAATAAAACAGTGGTGAAAAGTAGTCATTTTTTATCACAGAGCTAGTCATATCTTTTCCTATGAACTGTTGGCTTTGGGGATGTCTTTTGACCACCCTCAACTTCCACTCCCCCAAACCCTGGCCTCTGGCAGCAACCAATCTATTCTCTGTTTCTAAGAGTTCAATTTTTTTAGATTCCACATATAAGGGATATCATATGGTATCTCAGTTAGCATAATGCCATCAAGGTCCATCCATGTTGTAGCAAATGACAGGATTTCCTGGATTTTTATGGCTAAATAATAATATATCACCTTTTCTTTATCCAGTCATCCATCCATGGGTACTTAAGGTTGTCTCCATGTTTTGGCTAAGGTAAATAATGCTACAGTGAATATGGGGGTGCAGATATCTCTTTGAGATAGTGATTTCATTTTCTTTGGATATATGCCCAGAAGTGGAGTTGCTGAATCATGTAGTAGTTCTAATTTTAATTTTTTGAGGACCCTCCATATTGTTTCCCATTGTGGCTGCACAAGCTTACATTCCTATGAAGGCACAACATTCCCTTTTCTCTATATCCTTGCCAATGCTTGTTACTTCTTGTCTTTTTGATGACAGCCATTCTAAAAGGTTTTGACTTGCATTTCCCTAGGGATTAGTAATGTTAAATATTTTTTTTCATGTACCTGTTGGCCATCTAAATATCTTCTCTGGAAAAATATCTACTTTGGTCCTCTGCTTATTTTATAATCAGATGGTTTGGGGTTTTTTGTTTGTTTGTTTGTTTTTTGCTATTGAGGCTTTTTGTTTTGCCAATTGTTTTTAATTTTTAAAAATCTAATTCTCTGAAGAAAATATCTTCTGCTTGACAGTAGCTGATGTTTTTACTCTAAGAAAAGCCATAGACAACCTGGATGGAAGGGGAGTTGAGAGGAGAGTGGATCCATGTATTAATATATGTATGACTGAGTCTCTTTGTTCTTCACCTGAAACTGACAAAATTGTTAATGGGCTATGTGTGCTGTGCTTAATTACTCAGCATGTCTGACTTTTTCGACCCCATGGACTGTAGCCCACCAGGCTCCTCTGTCCATGGGATTCTCCAGGCAAGAATACTGGTGTGGGTTGTTATGCCCTTTTCCAGGGGATCTTCCCAACGCAGGGATTGAACTTCAATACCCTGTTTTGCAGGTGTATTCTTTACTGTCTATACTCCAATACAAAATAAAAAGTTAAAACAAAACACATACTTAAAGACTGATAAAACATTTACATTCAACTTTGTAAATACAAATATTTAAAAGTTTTTTTAAGTCAAAAAAAGAAGTAATATCAGGTAAGAGGTCATATCAAGGAAGATAGTTGGGGTTGCAGGATGGATATGGAAATAACTCAGACCTAGTTTAGGTTGCCTATACTTAGGTTTATCCCCTATATAGCAAAGAAGCTGTTCAAAAGATGCAAATGCCAGATGTGAGTAGGTGGGTACTGTACTCAATGGCTCCCTTATAGAGGTTGCCCAGGAATTGGTGGTTTTGGTGACATTTTTGGAAAGGGATTGCCCCAAAGTTGTAAGACCATAAGAATGAACTTGTTCTTGTTTACTTCCAACCAGGTCATTGCTCAGAAACAGCTCATGTATCTGTTGTTGTTATTCAGTTGCTACGTTGTGTCTGACTCTTTGCAACCCCATGGGCGACAGGACATCAAGGTTCCCTGTCCTTCAGTCACTCTCTCCCAGAGTTTGCTCAAACTCATGTCCATTAAGTCAGTGATGCTGTCTAACCATTTCATCCTTTCCCACCCTCTTCTTTTGCCTTCAGTCTTTCTGAGCATCAGGGTCTTTGCCAACGAGTCGGCTCTTCACATCAGGTGGCCAAAGTATTGGAGTTTCAGCTACAGCATCAGTCCTGCCAATGACTATTCAGAACTGATTTCCTTTAGGATTGACTAGTTTGATCTTTTTGTAGTCCAAGGGACTCTCAGGAGTCTTCTCCAGCATCACAGTTCGAAAGCATCAATTCTTCAGTGCTCAGGCTTCTTATGGACCAGGTGATGACTACTGGAAAAACCATAGGTTTGACTATACAGACCTTTGTTGACAAAATAATGTCTTTGCTTTTTAATATGCTGTCCATGGCTCTAAATCTACCGCTTAGGAACTTTTGTCACCTTGTAATGATATACAAGCTCTGACCACAGAGATCTTTCTGTGCCAGCACTGGAATAATCTTTGTTACATGACCCTGAATGTCAAGGCCAACGGGGATGTTTATGCCTGTGCTGGGGCTTTCCAAGCTGCTAGCTGCTGCTAAGTCGCTTCAGTCGTGTCCGACTCTGTGCGACCCCATAGACGGCAGCCCACCAGGCTCCGCCATCCCTGGGATTCTCCAGGCAAGAACACAAGGGAAGGTCTAACTGTGACTATTAGGGAGAAGAACTTGTTTTTCTAACTCCAGAGACTAGGTTTGGGGATCAAAACATGCTTTACTAATAAGGAGAGAACTTCTAGCTGACAAGATAAGCTCCTAAGATTTGCTGTATCTCTATTCTCCATTAATTTTTTTCACCTTTTCCTTTTTTACAGACCAGGAGATCAATAGACAAGCACTTTTTTTTTTTTGCAGTAAGTTATGGGCAGAAGCAAGCAAATGTGGAATTCAGTATGGTTATGCAGCCACATGAGCATTGCTTCTGAGAACTTCTCTTTAGGAATATTTTCTATCTCCAAGTAAACAATCTCTTACATTTCTTTCACCTTGACAATGGTTTGACGAGTTAAGTAAATTTATCAAACCAGAAAGAAAGCTGAAATGATGCATTTTGGCAGGTTTTTTTCATCATAGAGGAAAATAAATCAGCATATGTAGTGAACAAAAAGGAGTCATCTAAAGGTCTATGTTGCCTCCTGCTTCAGATTTATATAGACTGGACCTCTTTACTCTGCCTCTTGGGGAACTCACTTTTTCATCTTTGCCCCAGCTGCACCCAGTATGAACTCATCCCAACATCATCTGCTAATAGAGTTGCTTTCTTCAGCTGGATATCAAGAACCTTAAGAATCTGGCGGCTCTGTGTCTCATTCATCTTTGTAGCTCTCTATAGCATGATAAATTAGAAATTAAGTGAATACATATGGAAAAAAATTCAGTAAAAGAAAAGTGATGACCAAAGTTACTGGTGGAAAGGCTTTCGTATAACTGGTTATGAGTTGCTTTTATAACTTTTAAAATTAAAGTATAATTATTTACAGTATTTTACTAGTTTCAGGTGTACAGAAGAATTTGTTTTTCAAAACGTATCTGATGAGACACTCCTTTTATTTATTTAGTTTTTGTTTTTTCAGTTTTTTATTATTTTGAATAACTTGTTGAAAACTGATAAAATGATCAAAATAAAAATTTCTTGTTTATTTGACAAACAGGATTATATCATATGTGGGAAGAAACATATAACATCTTCTTTCATGATATAAATAACACCAATTCTTAGAATCCCAGGTGTTAAATTTTTTCTCTTTACATTTTTCCCCTTAAAGTGACTAGTAGATCTAAAATAGTGATTTTTTTACTTTATGAAAGAGTGCTAATAAAGAAAGGCAACAAGCACTATTTTCATGATTCCCTTGTAATAAAATTAATGTTTATGCATAAGATACTTTTAATAAGACTAAAAATGATATTTTTATATATGACACATTATAGTATAAACTTTCTATAATGAATGGATTTTATATACTAACATTATTACTGGAGTATTACTCAGCCATCAAAAAGAATACATTTGAATCAGTTCTAATGAGGTGGATGAAACTGGAGTCAATTATACAGAGTGAAGTAAGCCAGAAAGAAAAACACCAATACACTATACTAACACATATATATGGAATTTAGAAAGGTGGTAATGATAATCCTGTATGCGAGACAGCAAAAGAGACGCAGATGTACAGAACAGACTTTTTGACTCTATGGGAGAGGGAGAGGGCGGGATGATTTGGGAGAATGGCATTGAAACATGTATAATATCATATAAGAAACGAATCACCAATCTAGGTTCGATGCAGGATACAGGATGCTAGGGGCTGGTGCACTGGGATAACCCAGTGGGATGGTATGGGGAGGGCGGTGGGAGGGGGGTTCAGGAGTGGGAACTTATGTACACCCATGGCAGCTTCATATTGATGTATGGCAAAACCAATACAGTATTGTAAAGGAGACACTCCTTTTAAAAACGGGACAACTTTTTTAAAAATGCCCCCAAATCAATATATACAAAACAATCAGTTCCTTGTAACTACAGCATAAAACTGAATGTAGTATCATTTTACATGCTCAGAGCATTAAAAGGACTTTCTTTAATAAGTGACAGGTTGTTCTATCAGTAAAATAACTAACTAAACTCACTTTTCCCCATGAGTTTGTCACTATAGTTGAAACAGAGGTTCATAGATGGCCTTTTAATCTGTGTGCTTTGACTGTAGGATGTGAATCAGAAGATTTTCTACAGGGAAGTTAACAAGAATGAGTAGTTCATTTATGATTTTTGTCTCAAGTATATTACGAAGAGAGATTTTTTCTTTTTCTCTTTTTTAAAATGGCCCACACTGTGTTTTTCTCACAATTTTATCTCCATTCTGGCTGGCAATGGAGTCTTCCATAGAGATCAAAAGCATCATAGAACTGGTGAGAGCTTTCAGTGGATCTTAAACTTGGAGTTTTTATTTCCTATCAGTCCAAAGTATATTCTACTTGAAATCTGAATCAGAAATAGGCTAGATAGAATTTTGTCATAAAAATGAAGATGATTTTATTTCAAAAGAATGAAAGATTCATATTCTATTCTATGAAAGTCGTCATTGAATAATGGAGGCTCATTCCAAGGTGTACTTTTTAGAGTTGTGTATAGATTTGAAAAGATAGATTGTAACATTACTGACTGCTTTGTGCCTATTGTGAATTTTTTCTCACTTAACTTCTTTTAATGTTGAAATAAAAGCAGGTACTACCCTCATTGGTTTATTAGGATTACAGTGACATCTTGTGGCATGTCATTTTCCCTTTTAAAACTTGCCCAGGTCAAAATTTAAGACTTTAATTCTTGCTAAAGAGTTTTAGTTTTATTGATGGAATAGATATTAATGAAAAAACTCCGTAACTACTATTTGAAGTACAAGTCACATGAATAAAATGCAATCCAGTTTATTTGGTTCAAGTAAATACTTCTGGATAATTTCAATTAGAAAAATATTTTTTTCGAAAATACCAAGATCTAGCATTCATTTAAAATTTTCTTCCATTGGCATCATTATGACATAGGAAATGCCCTAGAAATTGATCCATGCAAAGGCAATGAAATTAAAAATTAAAATTCCACTGCTAATGAAGTATTGTGTGATTATAGCTTCTGTGAATTGTCAAGACCAGCTAATTTAAAACAGTTTTATTGGAAGAAAGGTTTTTATTGGAAGGAAAAAAATTTTCAGGACAAAATTAAACCTCTGCCATTTAATCTGATACTTATCAGCTTCCTCATGGACTGCCTCTAATTAGTATATAGAGTATGTAAGGTGAGAATGTCACTAAACTACATTAAGAGGTGTAAATTTAAAAAAAATAAAAACTAGATTCAATACTCCCACCCTCCCACTCTGCTCTCCTCACACATATTCCAGTCATTAGCATTCACGTCTGTGTGATGAATGCCATAAAAATTCTTCTCTCAGGTGTTTTTTAATGACCAAGTTCAGTCTACTTTAGATACTGTAGAGTCATTTTGCTGAAAATAATTACCATTTGCAGGTAGCTTGCGAATATTTGCTGTTCTACTCCCATTTTCCTTTTCTTGCTCACACACTGCCTCCCTGCCCTATTTTAAAAGTATGGAAAAGCAATCTCTTTTGAAAATTATATATAACAACATTTCCACTCACTATGTACTTTAACAAATATGCTTCTTTCACAAATCTTGCTGTGAATAATATATTTCGTCCAATTTAAGACATCAGTTTTAGGACACCCCTTTGTTTTATGTAAGCTTAGAAGGAAAAACCTGCTTGCAGTTAAACTATGACACATTAAACAGAAGGTGTATTTCAAATTCATTTGAAACATTAAGTATATCTTTTAGACTTATTTAAATTTTAAATACATTTTATTATGGATCATGCTGCTGCTGCTAAGTCACTTCAGTCGTGTCCGATTCTGTGCGACTCCACAGATGGCAGCCCACCAGGCTCCCCTGTCCCTGGGATTCTCCAGGCAAGAACACTGGAGTGGGTTGCCATTTCCTTCTCCAATGCATGAAAGTGAAAAGTGGAAGTGAAGTCGCTCAGTCGTGTCCGACCCTCAGCGACCCAGTGGACTGCAGCCTTCCAGGCACCTCTGTCCATGGGATTTTCCAGGCAAGAGTACTGGAGTGGGGTGCCATTGCCTTCTCCATTATGGATCATACTTATGAGCAAACACAGACCTCAGTCACAGCATAGGAAGGGACTTGGAGCTGGACTCTGCTGAAGAAACATTGCATTATGCTCATATTTTCACTTTAATGTTTCTTCAGCAGAGTCC